>NC_086447.1:306336705-306667777 GCF_028390025.1 Pseudophryne corroboree | reverse complement strand
ACGTGTTAGAAGTTCACTATTGCCTCTTGAGATTAGGAATTTTGTACAGTATGTTAGCGTCCTAATCCCATAGCCATTACAGCATAATCAAAACCAATGGATTTATTCATCTGTCTGCGGCGAAGTGGTGAAGTGTTCTGCTTCCTATACTCAGAGTCCCGAGTTCGATTCCTAAAGTATGAATGCATGTTAGTTTTTTCCAGACACTTTATTATTTTTTTTATACACATAAACCAGGGAAAAGCTGCAGGAGCGGTTCTACTGTTAAGTTTCTATGCACCGTACAATACACATACAATTCTGTAGCAGGGCAGACTCAATAGAAATGGCTACCACCTATGACTCCTTGCCCCACGGAGGCACTAGGCTATGGAGCAAGTAACAGTCCAGATTTTGCATGCTATGGGGCATGGCTGAAGGAGCGTCACAATCCCCTAGCTAAAATACACAGGGGCGATAGGAATAAGCGAGGTCTATGCACATTACGGTACACCGGGCTCGGTCGCATAGCAAAATGACAAAACACAAGTTTTACATAAAGGAGGGCAAAGCTGCAGGAGAATTTCTACTGTCAAGGTTCTATGCACCGTATGGTACACATACAATTCTATAGCAGGGCAGACTCAATTGAAATGGCTACCGCCTGTGACTCCTAGCTCCATGGAGGCACTCGGCTATGGAGGAAGTAACAGCACAGATTTTGCAGGCTACGGAGCAATGCTGAAGGAGTGTCAAAATCCCCTAGCTAAAATACACAGGGTCGATAGGGCTAAGCAAGGTCTATGCACATATTGATACACCGGACCCCATCTCATCGCAAAGTGACAAAATGTCCGAGGCACGTGAACCCCTGCCTTGTGGCAGCACTCAGTTATGGAGTGAGCAATGGCATAGGTTTTGCAGGCTACGGAGTAATGCTGAAGGAGCGTCAGAATCCCCTAGCTAAAATACACAGGGGTGATAGGGATAAGCGAGGTCTATGCACATAACGATACACCGCAAAGTTCCCCATGGTTTTGATTATGCCTTTTCTTTGAAAACTGTATTTTCCACTGCCTTGCCCTACCCCCATCCCACTTTTCCCATCATCCCTGGGAGCCTGTAAAGTACATGCAGTAGACAGGGAGGGAGTTTCGATCAGGTTACAAGACATGTGCAACAGTATACTACTGTATGTAGGAAAATCCCCCGCCCACTCTGATTTATGTGAAACCTGTGTACACCCTTCCATTGAATGTATAACATAGAAAAAAAAATAATAAAGTGAATGTCACGGGAGCATATAAAAAAATAGGTTGGCACTTTGGGACTCAAACCTGGGATTCTCAGCGTGGGAGCCTTCATCGCTAGGTTGGTATGGAAGGGGAGACAATTAGCTACCGGAGGGTACCAACCCTAAGTTTCTGTGACCCCCACAAGGCTCATGGCAAGCGTCGGAACTCATGGTGGGTCTGAATTAACGGGCACATTATAGTCTATGGCAAAATGGGTCCACTTTGCATACTGATATCTCTGGTTATTGGTGTCCCAGAGACTCAGGACAGGTACCATACAAAAGAGGAGACTCTCAGCTTTCGGGGAAGACCAACCACTAGTTTATGTGACACTGAAAAGGGAAACGGGAAGCAACCGTGTATCGGGTACCCTCCAGTTGTCTGCCTTGCTTGCACAGGATGCAGGGTTTCTGGCTAGATAGGAAATACTGTACAGAAATGCTAAGCATGGTAATTTGACATCCAGGAACATAGGGAGGAGTTTTTATCTCTCTTCATTATACTTAGAAAATTAGACTTGCTACTGTACGTTACAAGCTGTTTGTGCTATTTAGTACACTAGTAGAACATACTGTACAGAGATACTAAGGACGGTGATTTGGCATCTAGGAACTTAGTGAGGAGCTTTTATCTCTCCATTATACATAGAAAGATTAAACTTGCCACTGTACATTACAAGCTGTTTGTGCTAATTAGTACACTAGAAGAACATACTGGGGACTCGGACTCATACAGTACTTGCATTTCAAAAGCACTGTATTTTCCACTGCCTCCCGTTAGCCCATCGCCCTTCCCCCATGGGAGCATGCACAGGTCATGCAGTAGACAGGGAGGGAGTTATTCACATAAACCAGGGCAAAGCTGCAGGAGTGGTTGTACTGTTCAGGTTCTATGCACCATACGGTACACATATAATTCTGTAGCAAGGTACACTCAATTGAAATGGCTACCATCTGTGACTCCTTGCCCCATGGAGGCCCTCGGCTATAGAGCAAGTAACAGCACAGATTTTGTAGGTCACGGGGCAATGCTGAAGGAGCGTCAGAATCCCCTAGCTAAAATACACAGGGTTGATAGGGATAAGCGAGGTCTATGCACTTAACGATACCCCAGACCCCATCGCATCACAAAGTGACAAAATGTCTGAGGCACATGAACATCCACCTTGTGTCAGCACTCAGCTATGGAGCGAGTGACAGCATAGGTTTTGCAGGCTTCGGGGCAGTGCTGAAGGAGCATCGTAATCCCCTAGATAAAATACACAGGGGCGATAGGGTTAAGCGAGGTCTATGCACATAATGCTACAAGGCGGGGGATCATGTGCCTCGGACATTTTGTCACTTTGTGATGCGATGGGGTCTGGTGTATCGTTATGTGCATAGACCTCGCTTATCCCTATCGAATCTGTGTATTTTAGCTAGGGGATTCTGACGCTCCTTCAGCATTGGTCCGTTCTTTGAACACGGTATTTTTCACTGCCTCACCCTACCCCCATCCCACTTTCCCCTTCCCCCTTGGGAGCCTGCACAGTTCATGCAGTAGACAGGTAGGGAGTTCCGATCAGGTTACAAGACAAGATTTGTGTGAAACCTGTGTGCACCCTTCCATTGAATGTATAACAAAGAAAAAAAATTATAATAAAGGTAATGTCATGGGAACTTAGACGCTCATACTGTACATGTATTTCAAAAGCACGGTGTTTATGCATTGTACATATTTCCTTTTACACAATTAGTTGCGTCTCCATCCACAATCTTGCATCTGCATACACAAGTGTTTTAACATGTTCGTTTGTGTCTGTATAAACTATTTATTTATATTGAGAACTCTCACTGTCTGACCATTGGTCACCATCTATTAACATTACAGTCGTCACTGACCATTTTTCAGAGCTGTAGATCAATCCGCCGCTATACTATCGAAAGTACTGGATTAGTGGAGCATTAGCCACCCAGTGGTGGAGATGTGTAATGCATGCTGAGTATCTAGAATCGCCTCAACACGCCTGCCTGTGATTAAACTCAGCAAGCTAAGATATCGCCCTAGCGTGACTAAACGTCCGTCTAGGCGGAGAATCGGTCAAGATAAAGGTGGCTACATCTGTACCACCCAGTTAGTGGAGATGTAGCTGAGAGTTATGAGCTGCTACCATGGCTAACCCCTTCAGCTGGTCTTGGCCATTGCCAATCGACCGAGATACCATATCCCTCCGGCTACAGGGGTCAATGGTCATGATGGTTGCTAGGCAACTGGTTCTTCTGGTGGCTCTTTGTTTCAACTGTTACTAGCCGTCGGGATGCTATTCCTAATATATGCAGCATTACAGCTGCAAGTTATTTTTGCAATTGAGGGCTTGTCTCCCAGGAAACAATCTGAATGGCCTTAATGTGTAATTTAAGGCAGGAAAGGCTTAGCCTTATTGCAAGTTATAGCTATATGCCCTGCTGTTTTACATATGGTTTTCTTGTGTAAGCTCTTACTATCCTGAGTTAAGTCCTTGCGGCATCTCAGTACCAGTGAGATTGTCTCTCTCTGTGGGAAAAGGGCAGCTTTTATCGGCAAAGACCTCTGCAGTATGTATCTAAGGGTCTTACACAGTTTCTCGGGTGTACCATAACACTGATATGTGAACAAATCAACCTCACCCAGAGTTGCATACACCCAGAGCAGTAAAAAAAAATATGCAATAAGTTTACATAAAACTGATATGCATTCAACTCTGTATTCTGCCCTAATGTGTTTTAAGATCTAACAGTCAGCAGTGGATTAAGATTACAATGGGCCATGAGTGGTTATCAAGGTATTTGCTCTACCTCTCTCATTTAATTCTATTCTCCTAAATTACTGTAAAATGAAGCACCAAAATGAAGTGTGACCCGATCGCTCACTGCAGTTTATTGCAGTGCAGCGATCGGGTCGGAACTGCGCATGCGCTGGTGCCGCATTGTCCTGGCGCATGCCAGACGGCTGAAGGCCATCATTGCCTAGCGATTGCCTCTGCCTTATTAACAGGCAGAAGCGGTCGCTTGGCAGGAGGGGGCTGGACGGCGGCGTTAAGCTGCCGTTTAGGGGGCGTAGTCCGGCCAACGCAGGCATGGCCGGTCCGGTTGGGGGCAGGCCGCGGCAGCTGCGTGACATCACATGCAGCCACTGCAACCCGGACAGCAAAAAGGTTCTCCCGGCCAGCCGCAGGAGCTGCGCTGGCCGGGAGTTACTCCTCAAATTCAAAAGCATCGCCGCTGTGCAATGCTTTTGCATTTCTGCTGGGGTGGGTGGCACTGACATGCAGGGCGGACTAGCCCTATGCTGGGCATCACCCCGCATGTCTGAGTGCCTGATCGTAACTGTGCTAAATTTAGCACAGCTACGATCAACTCGGAATGACCCCCATAATGCATCAGAGAAAATATTTGTTTTTTTTATTTTACTTTGCTAATCTACAGTATATTGGCTACATTTTTCTTTATTCATTTTTATACAGAAAATAACATTTCCACAGAGCGGTATGGAATTTGTCAAGCAGTATCATTGCCCAACAATGCAGACAATTACATGTTTCTAGGAACAGTAGAGATACTTTGAAATGGTCAGGAGTCATGATCACAATCCAATGGCTGAATAAGAAGGCAGACTGAGAGATGTTCATTAGAACAGGGTTGGGAGAGAGGATCGATATCCAATAATATAGAATCAGTACCTAATGGGTGAGGTAGATGTATAGTTGAGGGCAAGCTGGTAATAGTAAATGAGTATAGCAGTAGGAACAAAAGAAACAAGATTACTGGGCAGGAGCACAATAATCTGGCAAGAAAGGATTTTTTGATAGGGTGTCAGGTGGTGTAGACAGAACATGCTACATCATCAGGGTAAAAGACTAAGTTGGAATCAAAGGAAGGAAACCATTTGTCCTAACAAAAGTGTAACTCATTCAGCAGAGCAGCTGCTTTCAAAGGCAGAATCTCTGAGTTTAAACCCTAATACCATCCTCCAAACCAGGGGCAACACAGGATTTCTAGAGGGGGGGTTTCCAAATGTGAATAACAATCTCCTGCTCTGCAGAAAACTAGAGCAAGTGCAGGAGTCTGAGATCATCTGTAGAAAAACCTAGTGTATGGAATACAGTATTATTAATTAATATTAAATAGTGTTGATGGTACAGGCCAGTGTTTCCCAAGCTCAGTTCTAAAGGCAAATGAACAGCTTATTTAACTATTATAAATATAAGTGGTCAGGAAAAGGTTAAAATTTTCATAATAAACAAACTAAGGAACACAATAGAACCAGTAGCAGACAGAACTGCAATTTCTAAGCACACATTCTCCCACATCATGGTAAGGCACCTGTCTCTTCTTCCTGGCAGCTACTCTCTGGTTCAGTGCACTGAATAAGCACTGGCATTTCCACACTCACCAGACTTAGAAGTAGAAGAAGCTGCCACTGTATACTGGGCATGTGCAGCAGCTCAGCTTTGTCCGTTAAACTGCATGTTGTGCAGCCTCTGTAGTAATCTTATTAAATGCTACTGCTATTGTGGTCATAATTTGAGCCAGTGACTAAGAGGAGGGGTTTTCTGGGCAACCAGAAACCCCCCAGGTTTGCCTATGCAGGCAATGAACAAGTACAATGGTACCCTACTCTCATGTCTCCAAGCATTAAATAATGAGAATGTTTCAGTTTTAAAGTAGGATTCACTGCCATTGTACCATCTTGTTCCTCAGGATTGGTATGAACAGCTTAAAACTTCTATACAAATGTTCTACACTTGTTCAACCAGGCCAAAAAAATGGCACAATTGACTTTAAATACAATTTCAATATCTTAGAGTCTCTCACAGGATATAAAAGTTTGCCTATAACCATGAAATTGCTATTTTATGTAAGAGAAACTCATAGTTTGCTTATTATTTTCAACTAACGACAAATGTCAATCCTAAACATGTCAAACATATTTTATACCTCACTGAGTTCAGTGCATTAATCAAAATACAGTTTCATCACTTTAAAAAAAAATTAATATGGAATATAAAAGAACAAAATGATACCAGTATCCTGGAACCTGTCATTCCAAATATAATGGGAGGATGAAGAATCAAATATACTGGGAGAATGAATAATACTGTATATATATATCATGCTTTCATACAGTCATTCAGTGAGACTAAGCAGGGTTTAAGTAGTCAATTTAGTAAACAAATCAATGCTTTTCTCTAACATTTTAACCATCTTTTTATTTTCTTATACTATGTATACTATAGTGGGGAAAGCACAGAATATCTTCTAATTGTCTCACAGAATTTAACTCTTCTATGACTCAGTGATACCTCTCAAGGCATATCTGATCCAGCGCATGCACTCTAAAAATAGAAATACTTCAGAAACAAAAAGCCTCTCCAGGACAGCCCTTTTTCACATGGGTGGTCCCGACATATGGTTTAATATAAATATGGGGAAAGTGTTAATGCAATAAATGACAAAAAAACTTGACAAAACATAAGTCCACTTTACTAAACAAACCCCTAAATGATCAGTAAAATTCATCTGTTTCATGCTTAGAAGCTAAATATATTTTTGTAATACCAAAATCACCTGATTGTAGTAGATTTTTTAAGTCAACTGTACTAACTGCTTATAAGTTTCTGTTTTCCCAGAGTTCTTGTCATTTAAACAGCCACTTCTAAAAGCATTTGTGCATGTTAAGTAGAGATGAGCGGGTTCAGTTCGTCGAGATCGGAACCCCCCTGAACTTCACGTGGTTTACATGGGTCCGAGGCAGCCTCGGTTCCTTCCTGCCTTACACGCAAAACCCGAACGGGGGAAAATGTCATCATCCCGCTGTCGAATTCTCGCGAGATTTAGATTCCATATAAAGAGCCGCGCGTCGCCGCCATTTTCACTCACGCATTGTCGAGATAGTGAGAGGATGTGGCTACGTTCTCTGCCTGAATAGCCCAAAATCAGCTAAATATCAGCTCAATATCTGTGCTCAGTATCAGTGCTGCATTGTGGTGACCAGTATATAGTAGTACAGTACAGTAGTCCATTGCTGTATTTTGCTGCTCCGTGTCAGTTCTATTATCCTGAACAGTGCTCAGTTTTTGTGCTCATTATTATCATTGCTGCATTGTGGTGACCACTGACCAGTATATAGTAGTACAGTACAGTAGTCCAGTGCTGTTCTTGCTGCCCAGTGTCAGTTCTATTATTCTGAACAGTGCTCAGTATCTGTGCTCATTATTATTATTGCTGCATTGTGGTGACCACTGACCGGTATATAGTAGTACAGTACAATACAGTAGTCCAGTGCTGTTCTCACTACCCATTGTCAGTTCTATTATCCTGAACAGTGCTCAATATCTGTGCTCATTATTATCATTGCTGCATTTGGTGAACACTGACCATTATATAGTAGTACAGTACAGTAGTCCAGTGCTGTTCTCACTACCCATTGTCAGTTCTATTATCCTGTACAGTGCTCAATATCTGTGCTCATTATTATCATTGTTGCATTGTGGTGACCAGTATATGGTGGTAAAGTACAGTAGTCCATTGCTGTATTTTGCTGCTCCATGTCAGTTCTATTATACTGAACAGTGTTCAATATCTGTGATCATTATTATAATTGCTGCATTGTGATGACCAGTATATGGTAGTACAGTACAGTAGTCCAGTGCTGTTCTCGCTGCCCAGTGTCAGTTCTATTATCCTGAACAGTGCTCAGTATCTGTGCTCATTATTATCATTGCTGCATTGTGGTGACCACTGACCAGTATATAGTAGTACAGTACAGTAGTCCAGTGCTGTTCTCGCTGCCCAGTGTCAGTTCTATTATCCTGAACACTGCTCAATATCTGTGCTTAATATTATCATTGCTGCATTGTGGTGACCACTGACCAGTATATAGTAGTACAGTACAGTAGTCCAGTGCTGTTCTCACTGCCCAGTGTCAGTTCTATTATCCTGAACAGTGCTCAATATCTGTGCTCATTATTATCATTGCTGCATTGTGGTGACCACTGACCAGTATATAGTAGTACAGTAGTCCAGTGCTGTTCTCGCTGCCCAGTGTCAGTTCTATTATCCTGAACACTGCTCAATATCTGTGCTTAATATTATCATTGCTGCATTGTGGTGACCACTGACCAGTATATAGTAGTACAGTACAGTAGTCCAGTGCTGTTCTTGCTGCCCAGTGTCAGTTCTATTATCCTGAACAGTGCTCATTATCTGTGCTCATTATTATCATTGCTGCATTGTGGTGACCAGTATATGGTAGTACAGTACAGTAGTCCATTGCTGTATTTTGCTGCTCCATGTCAGTTCTATTATCCTGAACAGTGTTCAATATCTGTGCTCATTATTATCATTGCTGCATTGTGGTGACCAGTATATGGTAGTACAGTACAGTAGTCCAGTGCTGTTCTCGCTGCCCAGTGTCAGTTCTATAATCCTGAACAGTGCTCAATATCTGTGCTTAGTATCAGTGCTGCATTGTGGTTACTAAAAGTCCAATGTCTTGTGCTTCATCTTGCTGCTGTATGGTGCTGTGGTAGTGTCCTGTCACTGTGCATAGGTCATCATCATTCCAGTCACAGTGGTATCTGGTATCTCTCTAGTGGTATCTAATTCCAGACATTACTGCCGTCTAATTCCAGATATAGTACTAGCGTATAATTCCACACATTAAAAAATGGAGAACAAAAATGTGGAGGTTAAAATAGGAAAAGATCAAGATCCACTTCCACCTAGTGCTGAAGCTGCTGCCACTAGTCATGGCAGAGACGATTCAATGCCATCAACGTCGTCTGCCAAGGCCAATGCCCAATGTCATAGTAGAGAGCATGTGAAATCCAAAAAACAAAAGTTCAGTAAAATGACCCAATAATCTAAATTCAAAGCGTCTGAGGAGAAGCGTAAACTTGACAAGATGCCATTTACGACACGGAGTGGCAAGGAATGGCTGAGGCACTGGCCTATGTTCATGGCTAGTGGTTCAGCTTCACATGAGGATGGAAGCACTCATCCTCCCGCTAGAAAAATTAAAATATTTAAGCTGGCAACAGCACAGCAAAGAACTTTGCATTCTTCTAAATCCCAAATCCCCAAGGAGAGTATAATTGTGTCGGTTGCGATGTCTGACCTTCCCAACACTGGACGGGAAGAGGTGGCTCCTTCCACCATATGCATGCCCCCTGCAAGTGCTGGAAGGAGCACCCACAGTCCAGTTCCTGATAGTCAAATTGAAAATGTCACTGTTGAAGTACACCAGGATGGGGATATGGGTGTTGCTGGCACTGAGGAGGAAATTGACAAGGAGGATTCTGATGGTGAGGTGGTTTGTTTAAGTCAGGCACCTGGGGAGACACCTGTTGTCCGTGGGATGAATAAGGCCATTGACATGCCTGGTCAAAATACAAAAAAATCACCTCTTCGGTGTGGAATTATTTCAACAGAAATGCGGACAACTGGTGTCAAGCCATGTGTTCCCTTTGTCAAGCTGTAATAAGTAGGGGTAAGGACGTTAACCACCTAAGAACATCCTCCCTTATACATCACCTGGAGCGCATTCATTAGAAGTCATTGACAAGTTCAAAAACTTTGGGTGACAGCGAAAGCAGTCCACTGACAACCAAATCCCTTCTTCCTCTTGTAACCAAGCTCCTGCATACCACAACTCCAACTCCCTCAATGTCAATTTCCTCCTTAGACAGGAACGCCAATAGTCCTGCAGGCCATGTCACTGGCAAGTCTGACGAGTCCTCTCCTAACTGGGATTCCTCCGATGGATCCTTGAGTGTAATGCCTACTGCTGCTGGCACTGCTGTTGCTGCTGCTGGGAGTCAATCGTCATCCCAGAGGGGAAGTCGGAAGACCACTTGTACTACCTCCAGTAAGCAATTGACTGTCCAACAGTCCTTTGCGAGGAAGATGAAATATCACAGCAGTCATCCTGTTGCAAAGCAGATAACTCAGGCCTTGACAACTGTGTTGGTGTTAGATGTGCATCTGGTATCCGCTGTAAGTTCACAGGGACTTAGAGAATTGCTTGAAGTAGTGTGTCCCCAGTACCAAATACCATCTAGGTTCCACTTCTCTAGGCAGGCGATACCGAGAATGTACACAGACGTCAGAAAAAGAGTCACCAGTGTCCTAATAAATAAAGTTGTACCCACTGTCCACTTAACCACGGACATGTGGACAAGTGGAGCAGGGTAGACTAAGGACTATATGACTGTGACAGCCCAATGGGTAGATGTATTGCCTCCCACAGCAACAACAGCAGCGGCGGCACCAGTAGCAGCATCTCGCAAACGCCAACTCGTTCCTATGCAGGCTACGCTTTGTATCACCGCTTTCCATAATAGGCACACAGCTGACAACCTCTTACGGAAACTGAGGAACATCATCACAGAATGGCTTACCCTAATTGGACTCTCCTGGGGATTTGTGACATCAGACAACGCCACCAATATTGTGCGTGCATTACATGTGGGCAAATTCCAGCACGTCCCATGTTTTGCACATTCAATGAATTTGGTGGTGCAGAATTTTTTTTAAAATGACAGGGGCGTGCAAGAGATGCAGTCGGTGTCCCAAATAATTGCGGGCCACTTTCAGTTTTCAGCCACCGCGTGCCATGACTGGTGCAGCAGCAAACACTCATGAACATGCACTGCCATCAGCTAAAGCAAGACGTGGTAACGAGGTTGAATTCAACCCTCTATATGCTTCAGAGGATGGAGGAGCAGCAAAAGGCCATTCAAGCCTATACATCTGCCTACAATATAGGCAAAGGAGGGGGAATGCACCTGACTCAAGCACAGTGGAGAATTATTTCAACGTTGTGCAAGGTTCTGCAACCCTTTGAACTTGCCACACGTGAAGTCAGTTCAGACACTACCAGTCTGAGTCAGGTCATTCCCCTCATCAGGCTTTTGCATGAGGAGCTGGAGAGATTGAAGGAGGAGCTAAAATGGAGTGATTCCGCTAGGCATGTGGGACTTGTGGATGGAGCCCTTAATTCGCTTAACCATAATTCACGGGTGGTCAATCTGTTGAAATCAGAGCACTACATTTTGGCCACCGTGCTCGATCCTAGGTTTAAAGCCTACGTTGTATCTCTCTTTCCAGCAGACACAAGTCTGCCGATGTTCAAAGACCTGCTGTTAAGACAATTGTCGAGTCAAGCGGAATGTGACACGCCAACAGCTCCTCCTTCATTTTCTACAGCCACTGGAGCTGCCAGGAAAAGGATGAAATTTCCAAAACCACCCACTGGCGGTGATGCAGGGCAGTCAGGAGCGATAGCTGACATCTGGTCCAGACTGAAGTACCTGCCAACGATTACTGACATGTCGTCTACTGTCACTGCATATGATTCTGTCACCATTGAAAGAATGGTGGAGGATTATATGAGTGACAGCCTCCAAGTAGGCATGTCAGACAGTCCGTATGTATACTGGCAGGAAAAAAAGGCAATTTGGAGGTCCTTGCAAAAACTGGCTTTATATTACCTAAGTTGCCCCCACCCCCCCTCCAGTGTGTACTCCGAAAGACTGTTTAGTGCAGCCGGTAAACCTTGTCAGCGATCGGCGCAGGAGGTTGCTTCCAGAAAATGTGGAGAAAATGATGTTAATCAAAATGAATTATAATCAATTCCTCCGTGGAGACATTTACCAGCAATTGCCTCCAGAAAGTACATAGGGACCTGTGATGGTGGATTCGAGTGGGGACAAATTAATACTCTGTGAGGAAGGGGATGTACACAGTGAAAGGGGGGAGGAATCGGATGAAGAGGATGAGGTGGACATCTTGCCTCTGTAGAGCTTATTCTTCCACCTGGACATCACTCTCCGACATCATTTATTGGGACTTTGATACTTTTTGGCTACAATTGGACATTGTTCCTATCACTGGGAAATTTCTACAAACAAGGACCTGATCCACACATACAGCTAGCAATGGACTCTTCCTAAAGCTGATGCCATATACATCTACTGTGGAACTGGTAATTATCTTGTGTTACAGTGAATGCCATCTGGAGATTGTCCTAGCCGTAACAACATATGTCCCAGAGGAGAGTGGATTCATAATAGATCTCATCCAAGGAGAGACTATGACCATAAGTGTTATTAATATTAGGTAATAGGAATCGATTCCTGGTTTTTTAATGGTTTAACAAATTGTTATTTTATATCCAGCAAACCATCTTTTTATAATTTTTACAGCCAGCGCTGGTACCTTGTGTGTTTTTTCCACTCCTAGATGGGCCAGGTGTTTGTGCCGCCCATTTGGGTCGCTTAGCTTAGTCATCCAGCGACCTCGGTGCAAATTTTAGGACTAAAAATAATATTGTGAGGTGTTCAGAATAAACTGGAAATGAGTGGAAATTATGGTTATTGAGGTTAATAATAGAATATGATCAAAATTACCCCCAAATTCTATGATTTAAGCTGTTTTTGAAAAAAAAACACTCAAATCCAAAACACACCCAAATCCGACAAAAATTCTTAATGGAGGTTTTGCCAAAACGTGTCCGAATCCAAAACACGACCGCGGAACCGAATCCAAAACACAATATCCGAAAAATGTCCGGTGCACATCTCTAATGTTAAGCAAATGTATGAGATCCCAAAAATGACATACAGTATACTGTATTAGTGACAATCAACACATGACCTATTACAACATCCCATAGTCTTATGAAATTTTAATTTAACACATACTGTATGCTACAGTTGTCGGGTTTTGAAAGCTCCTGACAATTTTACAACTGTACTTGATGGTTTATGATAATTCATTCACAATTGTACATCACTGTAAAACTCTTGCAGACTAATCATTTTAGTGGGTGGTATTCATGTGACCGCCGGTCAGCTGACCGACAGTCACATGACCTCCTCCACCAGCCTGACGGGTTACTATCCCGATGGTCGGCATGCCGACCAACAGGGACTGTTTCCACTCGTGGGTGTCCACGACACCCATAGAGTGGGAATAGAACACGTGGCGACTGCAGGTCGCCACCGAGCCCGCAGCGTGGCGAGCACAGCAAGCCCGCAAGGGGCTTGCTGCACTCGCCCCTCCCCGCCAGGATCCCGGCATTGGTATGCTGCCGGGATCCCGGCGTCGGTAAGCTGACCAGCGGTCTCCTGACCGCCGGTCATACATACTACACCCATTTTAGTTATATGCTTCCTTTAGTGCCCTTTGTTGTCTCATCTGTAGATAACAGTTTTTGAGACTTTGAAGCGTATGAAGATAGTCCTTAAGCATAAGACCAGAACTGAACAGCTTTAAGATAATTTGGTGCATAGGTTAAATAAAATAATAATAATAATAATAATAATAATAATAATATGAAATGTTCTTGCTGCTTATTATTATTTTCATCATCATCATCATCATCATTTTTTAGGTATTGCATTAATAACACTAAGGATACTGTGAAACAACATTGGAAAAAACAATTGATGCAGTAGGGATAATAGATAGAAATGAATTATTAACGAAAAAAACAAAAATAAGTACTGATGCTGCAACTTATGATTGGGCGTTTACAACCACTTTTAACAGTCAATAAAAGACTTTAGAAAAGATTTTTAACTACACATTGGGATATCTTGAAGAGGGACCCCATTATAGGAGATCTATTGCCCCTGATTCCAAAATGTATTTACAGAAAAGCACCGAATTTAGGCTCCAAAATAGTAAGAAGCATGCGCCCACCTAAGGGAACGGGTTCTTTGGTGAAAACAAAATGTTTCTTTAGATGCGAGATATGCACAGGATGTAAAGGAGTAAAGGGTGATAGCAAAAAACTGACTGTAGTAGAAATTAATGGTAAAGTGGTGAAAATTAATGAATTCATTACTTGCAACATAAAAAATGTGGTATATGGAATAGAATGTTCATGTGGATTATTCTATATTGGCCGGAAGTCCAGAGCTCTTCTAAAAGTCTGCATAGGGGAGCATATGCACAATATTAAAAATGGACTACAGACCCATGCTTTCTCAGAGCATTTTAGACAAAAACATGGGAGTAATATATCAGAGATAAAAAGGTTTTTTGGTCTTAAATGGGTATCTGGCCACTGGAGACAAAGAGATCTGGCTAGCAAGTTAGCGAAAACTGAAATGAAAACCATTTTTGAACTGGGGACCCTTAAACCAGGATTTTGAGATTAAATGGTTTTTATAGCATCACCCTTTACCTTCTTCATCTGTTTTATACTGACGTTTAATTAATGACATTTATTGTTTTAGAATCTTTAACAATGATAATGTATTTTTTGCTCTCTGTTTTTTCATGTGATATAGTGGTTATTAAACCATTAAAGAACTGAGGTCCGATATACATTGATATTGATATTTATCACAATGATTAGTACATGCTGCGCCCGGCCCAATGATCGATTGACTTGTAGTAAGGATATGTTATAGGGATCAGTGGAGGCTGGCGGCATGAGATTTATCTGTTGCTATGAAGAAGAAATAGGAAGTGACGTGGGAAACTGGAAGTGAGGCCATATCACCATAACTATGTCCATACTCTGTAGTATGGAATTCTGGGGACTACAGTCATTTTTAACGTGCCCATTAAAGAATTGTGAACTGTGATATCACTATATCTACATTAATTGTGAAGGAACGCTGCGCTCAGCTCATTGATCACAGGATCTATGAAATAGATATATATGGACATTGGTGGTGGCCGGAGAAATGCGATTGATCCGTTGCCAGGGAAACATAACCGGAAATGACACGAGAGATTGGAAGTGAGGTCGCGTTACTATAACAACTCATACACCTCATGGCCGGGAGCTATGGGGATTGTAGTAAAACTAAATTGTAATCAGCTATGGGGGTGGGACACCACTAATAGAATTCCCTATAAAAGGATAGTGAGATGGCTTCACACATACACCTCTGGGATTCCTTGAAAAAGAACCCAGTACCGGGGTGGAAACGCGTTGGAAGTGGAGACATTGAGATTTGGTTGCCAGCGTGACGGTGACAGGTGATATCCAGTTAGGCTGATTCTGCATTGCCATAAGAACTGTGGGAGCCTGGGACTCACATTGCACATGCTATATTAGAACTGCATTTACCAGTTCTTCCTTTTTGGTAATTTCATTATCATCACAGTTATTAAGGCTACCATTACTTCATGTTTGTTATGTGTGGAGCTTTTATGTGATTGTTTTTTAAAGTGTCTGTATCATTAAAAAAGTTACTGTACTTCACTATGCATATCCCCATATGATTTATTTTGGGTTGATACCGATCCAACTTGTGGATATACTGGAAATAATATTGGAGGATTTCTTTATAAGAAAAGTCACCTGACCTGTAGCACCGGATAAGTTTACTTTTTCTTTTTCTTTTTGTGCATATATGTTTTGGTGGCGGTAAGGGAAATCCACCCATTGGGTATAACTGTTTGGCTGCACACTATTCTTAAGCACACCTGCTGTGATCACAGTTTTATTCTGGTACTAAGAAGAAAGTAAAAGCATTGGATATATTTAACATTCTGTTAATATTTGTAAGAGAAACAGCTAAAATACAATGGCAATTTTTTACTTTAAAAATATTAATAGAATGAAAACAAGGACCCATTCTTTTATGTCTTTAATAAAATCAAGAGAATAAAGGCCCAATGGGACTGAGGACCCAAGGAAATCAAGTGCTATTAGAGTGTTGTCATGGGAGACAACATTCCAGTCCTATCATAAATAATTAATAGGAGGAAAGAATTGTGAGTTTGTCTTCTGCTATAAGTAAATCAATCTACAAGATTGGAGGGTGGTTGCTATGGAAAGCCAGTGATGCTGAGCCTCTTATTAAAGCAATATTACCATGTGATTGCATAGTTGTTGAAATAGAGGGGCAAGGGGGCAGCTACCCTGCCCAAAATTTTTGAGAGGTGCCACTCAATTTACTGGGTCATGGGGCATAGTATCAGGATGGAGATAATCCCCTTTCCGGTTGCTCCCCTTTCTCCCACCCCACCTACTTTCAAGTTCCTCCTCTGCCATGTACCTAGCTCCAGCCCCTACAGTGTGTTTCTATTTACAGTGGGCTTACCCCTCCACTCGGACCTGCACTGCACCATTCTGGCATCTTTGTTGAAAGCCATTTGAGGTATCCATTTTACCAAACCTTAGCTTCCATACTAGTTCTCTATAGAGAACAGTTGTAGAATTCTTAATACCAATGCTCATAATGCATCAGAAGTCTGATTCCAGTTGATGTAAACATTGTACATAAATGTTTTTGAAAAAATATCTACAAAACAAAGCCTATCCCCAAATAAATAGCTATAGGCCTACAAAAAAAGATGTAATCGCTGAAATAAAAGTAGCATTATTCGAGAGTCATAGTGACACAAGCATTTTTTGTGAAGTAATAGTGTTCTAAGCTACAGTACATAATTCAACAGTCCTGCTTTTGATTTACAGTCGAGGGCAATACCAATCTACACTTTATTTTGAAATTCCCATTTGCTGAATTTTTAGTCTTCGTATGATGACTGACAATGAATTCTGCTGTGCTCTTGATGTAGGATTGTAATACCCAAAGCCAAATTCCATGGGAAAAATGTGCAGTTTGCAGTCAAATGAGAAACATCACTATTGTCTTGCCTATAGTATCTGATAACTCCAATATAAATTTACAGTGAAATACTTAGTATACCATTCCCAAATTATGTTACTTATATTTGTATTACTGATCCTTAATAAACATTAAATGTTTACTACATAACTGCAATGGTATCTAAACAAAAAACAGATTCAAACAACTTTTATATTATTCAAATATGAATAAAAAAAACTATGTATTTAAAATGACTTAATTTTAATGATATTTTTGGATGGACTAATATACTATTGGCTGTAACATTTAAACATTTGCAAAAATTCTCCTTTAAGTGCACCCTTACTGTATTATTGAAGAAAGCAAATGTGTTAAATTAAGATTATAGCCTTAGTAAATATGATCTTTTCAGAGCAAATTGTTTTAATCATTGTTCCATAGTGAAGCAGACACTGGAACAAGAATTAGTTGTATGGACTTATTGCAAAAATTGCAAAGGGAGGCTTAATTTACATTCAGATAAATAATAATATATCAGACAGGAGATGCATTAGCCTGTGTTTGGAGTGTGAACTTTTTCTTTAGTGAGAAGTGTTCTAAAATGTTTTGAGTTGTGTTTTTTTGTATAATATCATTATTGGTGTTATTATGTTTTAAATTTAATTTTGCAATATTGAGTAAAAAGTAACACTAAATATGGTTTTTCTTCTGTAATTATGTTAACTAAATGATGGCTACTATATTACATACCAATATTTTTAAAAGATATATATGTTTACAAATGGGCAAATTAAAAATAAAAGTACTTTGCAGTAGCATTGAATCAATTATTCCTAATTTTCAGTAATAAAAAGAAAATATACATAAATGTAAAAACAAGTACTACATACACATTAATATGGTAGCACTTGTACTCATAGAAAGGTAAATATATGAAACATAAGTCCCAAAATGAGCAAGGGCAAAGCTAAAATGTTGCATTTACTTTGGAAGCTCCCAGGGCACTTCACAGAACACCAGGTCAGGTATAGTAATATATTGAGAAAATATACAAGTATTTTCCCACTGAGCTGTCAAGGTACTTCATGCTGTGAATATCTAACACCCTTATCTGACAGCCAGGAAATGGCTTCACATTTTCTTTCATCCTTACATTTAACCAGACACCTGGTTTATTATTGTGCTTCAGATGATTTCAAGACCAAATAAATCTGTTTAAAATAAATTAAGATTGAATCTACTGTAATAGTAGATAATATCTGATTAATATTTCAGGAATAGTATCTCCTAAATCTTCAGCAAGAAGCACACATTTGTGAAATGTGATTATTACCTTGGCAAATGGGAATTGTAACATGTAGCAGCATTTTATGGTATCAGAATAATCCAAAAGGATACTATTGGATTTTGTATTTTCCTGTAAACTGTACAATAAAAGGAGATGAAAAATATTGTCTGCATGCTGTACTTTACTGGAATTAGTCATCCTACCATCTTTCAATCTGATTCTACAGCAGAATCCATGACAATTTAGGGCTGATTCTGGTTATTCTACAGTATGGGTGTGCTTGTTGTTCTGCCTTTAGTTGTTTTGGCACTAAAGTATTTCTCTATTTGCTTATTTTATGCATGACACTGCTGCTTTCCAAAATACATTGGTTTACAATATGGCATGATACTCCTTGTTTTTACAACTTTCCCATTACCAGTGCACATGCCAAGGAAGTTTTTTGTATTGTTTTATTTTACTGTATGTGAATAAATCAGTTTATATAAATATATGAGTTAAATGTATAAATGTACTTATCATGGTGGTTTGGTAGGCACAGTGGTATGAACTTGCTGTTCTCCATTTGAAAATGTAGAATTTGAGACGGGTAATACCAAGACTCTATCAATCTTGTATGAATCCTACAGTAGCAAGACTGTGAGCTTTGCTGGTTGCAGAGTTTGCTGCCACAGTCTAAATTCCCAGTCTTGGCCATGGTTTCAGGAAGCAAAGACCAACGCTGGAGCTTGGCACCTAGAGTTCTGCTGCCTCAGTTTCTGTGTCCTCCCATCCTCCTGGAGCTGAATTTGGCTTGGAAGGGGCACCTAATCCCACAAACAAAAGTACTCTACAGTATGTAGTTTTAATCTTCCATTAGTGGCACTAGGGCAGTGACTCGGACTTCAACTAGATAGTGACTTCAACTAGATAGTGGTGTTAACAAACAACTCTTGCCACTGAGTACAAAGTAAAAAGAGAAGATTCTTTTCTTGATCAACATGACTGAATAGATCAGTCTAAACTGAACTTGAAAGTGACAGAGGACTAGTTTAATCCCATCAGCATGTACTTTAAATTTGTATTAAAAAGTTGTGCACAACATCCCTAATCATGTGATATACTTAAATGCTCTTACAGTATAAGATTAATATTTTCACTGCTAAGATCCTGTTTTTTATATTCACCAACTGATTAATATTAACACTCTAATCAATTTCTTGGCTATACAGCATTGAGCCCATTTGCCTTGTAAATGATTGCTGCTTTAAAAAACAAAAACGGGCAAACTTGCACAAAGTCCTGCACCTCCGGCAACTCGGTGGCTATTACATTTAGCTCCAGGTGTTAAACTAATCAAATACTCTTCCAAGAATAACATAAGCAGAAAATTCCATGTTTTACAGCAAATATTTTCAATAAGCAACTTTCACATGGTCAAAAGTAAGAGCATGAGTGAGCATCTAACAACACCCCCTGCAGCCAGCCAATCATTAGAGAAATGCATGTGAGGGAGAGACTTCCCATATACAGCTCATCGAATATGGAAGAGCCATAAAACAGCGAGATGAAAAGTAGAGAGTAGTGGCTATACTGTAGAAGTGAAGAGTGATTAGTAAGAGAATGATTAGTAAGAGTGATAGGAGTGATTAGACAGGGGCACAACAGTAAGAGAAAGGAGTGGCTACAGAAGGGTGAAATAAGCAGTGAGGACTGAGTTATTAGTGAAAAGAGTACAAGAAAAGATGGACAAGTAGTATTTATAAACAGAGAGACCAGTAAAAATTAGAACAACCTTTGGGAAACCTGAGAGAGAATAAAATAAACTTGGGATCATAAGAAGTGATTAAAGAAATGGTAAAAGACACTAGGAAACAGAAGATAAAAGAGTTTACCATATAGGAAAGATGTATTGGGAGATTTGCTAATGGGAAGTTTTGGTTGTGTTTTGTAAACGGTCACACACTGGATATGATTTGAATATCAAAAACACATTCTATTTTACCCTTCCTTTTGTCCAATTGCCCAGTACTAAACTTTTGTTTTAGCCCTGGTCTATTATTATTATTATTATTATTATTACTACCTGTTATTAAGGCACCACAAAATGTATACTCTTACAGGGTTAACATAAAAACATTCACAGTGGCAGGGTATCAGACAAGATGGCATATGATAAAATATGTACATAGAATAAATAGAGTGACAAACATAAAACAAAACATCAAATACACCAGAGGGGTATGAATAAGACAACTTGCTGAAGCTAGCAGGAGTGGCAAACAAGTTAGAGTCACTCTGGTAGAGGAGACAAAGCAGCAGAACAGTGGTGACATATAATGTAATAGGAAAGACCAGTGAGGAAGGCCCTGCCTATAGGAGTTTACATACAGACATGTCCTCATGGACTGTGGCTTCAGTAGCGCTAATTGGCTCATATCAGCACACTAGGTCCCATGTGACTTGGCCGCACTGAGCATAAATAAAACAATTTAGAGCGACAAAACTACTTTGCTAGATTTCACTGATCAATGTAATGTGTGACATTTGCATATCTGTGGGCGACTGTGCACAAAGTGCGGCAATGCAGCAGCCATGGATTTTCATCATGACAAGGGCCATTTTGCTTCATATGCGACTTTGTAAGTGTTTAAAACTAATTGCTGTGTGGTTAAGGACATAGCCCAGTGTACAGTATGTAGTACACTATGAGTGGTGATTCACTGCATCAGTGAAGCAAATAAGATGCACAATTAAAAGAAAACTATGATACGCTACTCCTCGCAGAGCATCTCAGTTGCAGTGGATGTCTTGTGCCATATAGGGTGTATAAATGCTAGGTGTATGAGGACATGTGTACTAAGAGGAAGAGATGAACAGTTGGAGGTTGTACTTTGAAAGATACATGATGAAGGGATGTATTGTATTGTGAGAAGGACTGCTATGTTTATATACAAAGGTACATTTTAAGGGCATGGTTAAAGCTTTAGAGGCTAGAAGAGAGACTGACTGGAGCATCTCTCCTGGCTCAGGGTCCATAACAGACTACCAAAAAGTATTTATCAAGAAAGATATGTTTCAGGGCTATTATCACATTTTTGATAGAGATGTGTGCGCACCCCCATGTTTTGGTTTTAATTTATCATCTTGTATTGCTTTTGGAAAACCCACCCTCAATTATTTTGGTTTGGATTTTGTTTTGGTTTAAAATTAATCAAAAAAATCTATAAAAACAGCTAAAATCATTAAAATTCTGGATTTAAAATCTGAATCCCTAATCAAATGAAAATTCAAACAGGTACTCAGTTCAGATCGGATCTCCCTGTGGGAACCGAACTGGGTTTTGCTCAATTTGGATCCCCAAAATTTGGATGGATTCATGTTTCTGGAGAACCGAGCCGCACATCTCTAAGTTTTGATACTGTAAGTTGGCTTCAGAGTGAGCAGACAGAGATAAGAAGAGACAAAAGTCAGGGAGCTGTCCTGGCTAATTTTCTTTCCTAATGCAAGGGAGAAAATGTTCAGCAAAGGTAAAGAAGGAAAACACTAGGGAGAGGGACTTATTAATGTATGGAGGAAAATAATAAACAGAGAAGGAGATTTACTGTATGAATCAGTGAAAAGAGTGAACATACCCTGCACTATGGTAACAGTTGAACATTAAAACAGAACATTTTAGAGACTTAAGCTGAGTTATCAATTCACAATCAGCACATTATTCATCAACAAAATGATACATGTGTGATTAAATAGGAAATAGTATTACATTTATTATATTAAGATTTAATTCATTTATTACATTTAAAAACAAGTTTAGAAAACCTGTAATATATACATATACTGTAGTTATCAATACAGCAATTCCACAGATAGTTACAAGAATATGTAGATTCAAGATCGAATTTATTGTCAATGCAACATTAAAAATATAAAAGTGAAATTACATTTTGATCTCACAGCTGCAATATAAATAAATAAAATACAACTAATATTAAAAAAATAAATTAAAAATTAGAGATGGAAAGAATATTTCTCAACCTGCTAGTATGGTATCTAAGACACCAATAGCCATTTCTTAGTGTGGGTACACAGTATGCCAATATGAGCACAATATATAATTTCTGGGCAAATCAGAATTGCATATTGTGCATATTGGGCAGTTTGTATACCCAATTGCACACTACCATGATTGCATGCAATATTTTCTTGCTGGCCATGCGGCATGGGCAATCAGAAGATATCGCATGAGACCTGGTGCAGTTTAATGAACGATGGAAGAAGGGATCGTTACACCATTTTAGTGTGTGCGAGCAATATGATATATCAGTCCATCGGCAGGCATAAAGGCCGGGAACACATTGCTCTGATGTGTACAGGGCTTATCGGGCAACAAGAAAAAAAGGGATGACTAGGTTCAGCAATAATCTTATTAGCTTTTAATAAAAATGGCCTCCAACTTCGGCAAACATTGAACAATGACCAATGTATATTAAAGAAACTAGCTATATTTTACACTTATATGAATTCACGTATCACTTGGGCATTGCTCTAACAAACAATCATGCTTCTTTCGGACTTGCCTTCTTTATGTCAGCCTGTAATATTTAACTAGCAGAGTTTTGCTATATATATTTATGTTTATTATTTCAGTTTACAGTATATCATTGGAATATTCTTCACACCTCAAATAAATTATTATAATAATAATATTATTAATACAACTGCCGACTGGTGTGCTACTCTGATAGAGACTGGTTTGTACACCACTAAGATAAATGTTTAAATTGGAATTTTAAAATTACATTGTAATTACATTGTAATTTTACAGTATTTAGAATGCCTCCCAATCTCACTTAAATCTTCTGTTTGGTATTACTTTGTAGTTATTTATTTGTATCACACTTTAATTTTTTGCTACACTGTGACTTTCTTAATATCAAAAAAGGAACAAAACTTGGACAGAGGAACATGTTGCAAAACCAGCCAAAGAAGGGTGTTTAATGAGGGAGGAACTAATGAACAATGGGGCAGATGTATAAAGCATGTAGAAGTGATAAAGTAGTGATAAGTGGAAGGTGATAACGCACTAGCCAGTCATTACAGGTTTAAAAAATGACAGTTACAGTAGAAGCTGATTGGCTGGTGCATTATCACCTTCCACTTATCACTGCTTTATCACTTCTCCAGGCTTAATACATCTGCCCCAATGTTTCAGTTTCATGTTACCTTGCTAAGATTTCAGAAAGAAGGGCCATGACTCTTGAACATAGGGGCAAGTAGCAATTATCAGTAAACTGCCCATGGCAGCTTGCATTATTCAGTATATAATTGTAATTCTGATTACACCTCCTGGGACATCTTCCTTATAATTGAATCAGCGCAGTTTACTGTATGATATCCTTGTCTACTCTCCTTGGATTTCTGTAGATGCTCCTAGACACCTGGGTGAGCACACCAACTTCCCCAGTGGGGTTGTCCTTGGACTTCATGGTACTATGTGCATCCTTAAGCCATTTCACATTTGTGTAATGGTGCAATTTCACAACATTACACAGCATGGTACAAAACTGCATTGATGCCATGTGGGGGTATTTTGTATTTTGAAGGCCAAACTTGACAATTCATCTTGTCAGTTCAATAGGAACTAAACTATATAAAATTGATTATTCCCAGTAAACTATATTTTTACACTAAAATATCAAGATTTCTCAATTTAATGAGACAACGATTTTAAGCACTTATGTTTGCAACAGATAATAATAATATTATTTATTATTATTATTATTATTATTATTACCCACAAGGGTTCCATAAAAAATAAAAGTTAAATAAGTAAAAACTGATAATTATTTGTGATTTTACATGATAAATATAGTGGCAATGACATACAGTAATTATGTTGAGAAGGTAATGGGGAGATTGTCTTGCTCACAAGGACTTACAATCTAGAGGGGTTATGGATGGATACAATAGCAAAAAGAGTGAAGAATGTGGGATGGAGGCAGGGCAAAGGCTGAAGAGCTAGGAGTTGCAGTGTTAGGCTAGAATTAAAAAAGGAGTATTGAAAACAAGGTGGGTGAAAGTCTAATGAGCAAGGGAGATTATTACAGAAGCTTGGAGCAGCCTGGGAGAAATCCTGAAGATGAGCATAGGGAGTTTTGGTGATCAGGGAAAAGGTGAGGCCACAGTCATTGGTAGAAGGAAGGAAACAGGAAAGAATATTTGAGAAAATGTGGTTGAACATAAAAAGTGAAAGGTATGGTTGAGTCCTCTGTAGGTGAGAGAGAGAAGTTTGAATTTCAATCACCACTTGCGGACCAGCAGCCAATCAGGGGAGGCCACTGGCATTTTAAATTTGGAGCAAGCTGTGAGATAGTCATGGCTTGCAGACCTGCAGCCAATCATGCAACGCCTGATTGGCTGCCAGTCTGGGATCATTGATTGGCTTGTGGCAAGTGTCAAATTTAAAATGAGCCAGCAATCACAGAGGGAGAAAGGAAGACCTCTCAAAGAAAAGAAGGAGGAAGTGCAGGCCCCGGAAGAAGCCCCGGTGGAAGATAGAAGAGGAGGTACTGCTAGCCCATCCTGGTACATCAAAATGCAGGACAAGAGAGAGATGCAGTGGTGAGAAGGAAAGAGCTAAATGAACCTCTCCACTGCAGCCTCTCCCAGCAACACTGTAAGCAGCTTTGACCACTCCACTTATTTAACCCTTCCTATACCACCAAGGTTGTTGAGCACTAGGCCCATGGGTGCAGTCAGGCCTCAGGACTGTGGTGTAGGTTAAATGGGCAGAGAGCCTATGACCCTGGTAAGTCACTCTGGGCACCAGACCCAGGTCACTTTGTCATTAGTTTGAAGTAAGGGTATGGCAATAACCTGGGGGTCATACTACCCTCACTTCAAAATTTCCACTTTAATCACTGGGGACAATTAAAACAATATATGACTATCAAAGTACAAAACCACCATGCAAAAACTCAATGTATTAATAACTCACCGATTTTAAATGATTCAGAAGTAAACGGGATTCCTCCATTTTTTAAGGATACCATAAACGGTTTGTCATTATTACTTTGTTCCTCAGAATCATCACATGGGTCAATATAAATAAGCACTCCTCCAAATCCAATTTCTTCTAACAATGAAAGCTGTTGGGAAACAAATGGAAATAATGTAAATATCTTCCTCACAGATCTCACAAATTTGTGATCATGTCAAATTTCAAAACGTAAGACTGTTAACAATGTGATATTACTGATCTATGCTAATATACACTTGTGTCAGTACAGTAGTTTCATGTGAGGTGCCAAAGACTTCACGATTTAGTGGGACCATGTGTCTCACCAAAGAATTTTTTACAAAATATGCAATTTTAATCTCATGATTAGTGTGAAACAATGCAATGCAAAGCAGCCGTGAATACTGACACTGGAATTTCATGTAGGTTCAGTGTGCAAATCATTTGCTAATCTGGGTAAGAAGCAAAAGATAGAGGTTCAATTGAAGTGGCATGTGGCATGCATTGTGCCATGCATCATTATGCCTAATTTACAACTTTATACAGTACCAATTCCTTTACAGCAAAAAATATAACCCTAACTACCTAGGACACTATAAGTGAATACGTATGCAGCCATAAATGTGTTCACTTATATCTAGCCTCCCTGCATGTTAAACAGCTCTTCAATACCCCTTTCAAATTAGTAAGCACCTGGGAATTTGTACATGGGTGCTTCCCGGGTGCAACCTAGCTTGAGACCCTTTCAGATGCGTGGCTTGGCCCGGCATATTGCCGGGGTGGTGATGACACCACCGACGCTACAGGAGGTGGCGCTTGGAGATGATCATCCTCAAGTGCCAGCTCCTCCAGAGAATGGGTGCCGAGTTGCCTTCACCCAGCTTACCCATCACACTGTACGCATCCCAGGTCAATTCTGGCTTCAACCCAGGTCACGACCTGGGATGAAATGTCGAAATGCTCGACCCGGGATATTCTGTCTGGATCCTTTCAGACTAATCAAAATCCCAGGCTGATGCACATTCAAATGCAATAACCCTGGGAATTTATGGTACTCTGAAAGGTGTAATAGTCACTCCATGTTGTGTCATGACGCGGCAGCGCTGAGAGTCTTTATGTGTGACTTTTTCCATAAAAATTTGGCTTATTCACAAATTGATACAAATAGAATACACAAGCAGCTAATGCTGATTAAAAGACTATGCTTATATTCTGTTAGCGACTGCAGTTGTATCTTCATACGAAATGCTACGTAACATAACATTTTGTATGCAGATGCAGTCGCAGACACACAGGCATGCTACATATCATTTTAATCAGCAGAGTATGGTTGTGGGTTCTATTTGCATAGCAATGCCAATAAGATGCATATTCAGAAAAAAAGACGTCCAATGCTAACCGAGTTGCACAGGACCTGTAAGCTTACTCTCTCCAGACATACCCCACTATGTGGCATATTGAGGTGAGATATATGAGGATACAGCTATATATATATATATATATATATATATATATGAATAAGATACTAAAATCTGAAAATATTACATTATGGGGCTCGCTACCTGTGGAGGAGAGTCTGTCACACCATCAGTCTCTCATCATATGGCACAAAAATGTTAGATGTACAGTATGAGGACGCATACAGTATGTATATTACAGCACTGGAGCATGCTCACTAAATGTACATCGCACATCTGATTTGTTTCTTGCTGAGACAAAATAATGTAATTACAAGAATGAGAAATCTCTCTATGGATTTCCAAATATATCAATTACAGTATATGGGTAGATTTGATTATAAGAGGACCATGGAAGTAGGAGCCACTTTAAAGAATAATAATAATGCATTTACTTATATGGCAATCTATCTCCAGTAGGACTCAGGGCGCTTAACAGATAGAATGAACATAATACAGTACAAAAACAATGAAGTACAGAAAAGCTTTTCATTAAATACAGAAAACATGGAGATACTAAAGGTACATTAAGGAAATGCTTGAGTCGGTTTTTGAAGGATTATAGAGTAGGTGCATCTTGAACTGTATGGGGAAGTGAGTTTCATAGAGTCGGAGCAGCAAGGCTAAAAGCTCAATCCCCAGATGAATTACAGAAGATTCTAGGTACTGCGAAAAGTCCTTCATCTACAGATGGCAGTAATTAAGCGGGGCTCTGTGGTATCACAGAGATTGAGCCCTGATCATGTAGGGCTTTGAAAGTCAGTAAGCCAATCTTGAAATATATTCACCATCTTACATGTAGCCAGAGGAGGGAGCAGAGAATGGGTGAAGAAATGGTCATGAAACTGATCTATAGTTGAATAAAGACATTAAGTGACTAGATATATTTTTTCTCCCCGTCAAACAATCAATGAATTATATTCAAGAATGCTGGAATCAAGGTTGAAGGCTTTTAGTAAAGCTAAGTGTTAGATAGTACAGTGGAAACTCAGAATGTAAACATAAAATAAATAGAACTAAATTCACAGTACATGGTGAATGTCTTTATGACACACTAGTGGAAGGTTTGGCTAGCAATAAAAAATACTGGGCCTGATTCAGAGTTCTACAGTACTGTACAGACACAGGGAAGCTGCAGTGTAATACCATCTAACTAATATGCTAATGCAGCAGGAGGCGTCTGGCATAATTATACGACTCCTGTCTTTTTCTGTGATCCATTGCTACATCTAAAGATGCACCTTCGGATCACTCAGCAGGACCATTGATCATCTGAGTAACCTTCAGGTTACTCAGCTGGCCATCTCAGTTCTGCAGTCGAGGCCAGTAAGTCTGCTTCGGCATGCCTCCGTTTTGTGGAACATACAAGATATCCACACTTTTACTGCCCTCAATCGCACTCAACCTGTCAATCAGGCTGGGGCTTATGGGGCACTGTATGCATTCTGCGCATCCGTTCTGCACATACGCAGTTTCCCCACCATCATACATTGGAATAGCATACAAATCTAAATTAGGCCCATTGTCAGTACAGTATATCCTATTTACAGTATCTGTCAAAAGGTAAAGGGGCTAATTCAGACCTGATCGGTGCTGCGCGTGTTCGCACAGCAGCGATCAGGCTTGTACTGCACATGCCAGACAGCCGACGGCTGTCTTTAGCTAGCGATCGCCTCTGCCTGATTGACAGGCAGAGGTGGTCACTGGGTGGGAGGGGGCAGGGCAGCAGCATTAAGTCGCCATTTAAGGGGCACGGTCCGGCCAATGCAGGTGTGGCCAGACCGTGCTGAGGGCAGCCCACGGCGGCTGCATGGTGGTACACGCAGCCGCTGCGACCCGGGCAGCAACGAGTAGCTCCCGGCCAGCATGCAGGAACTGCACTGGCTGGGAGCTACTCCTGAAGTACAAAAGCATCGCAGCTGTGCAATGCTTTTGTACTTCTGTGACGGGGCAGGGACTGACATGCGGGGCAGGCTAGCCCTGTGCTGGGCGTCAACCCGCATGTCAGTGTGCCTGATCGTAGCTGTGCTAAATTTAGCAAAGCTACGATCAACTCTGAATCACCCCCAAAGACAATTATGTAGTAGATAAAGTTCATATTTATTAGGCATCCTTTTCTATAGGCCCATGCCTTAGCTGCCAAATTATAAATCCAGTCTTGCTATGAGACATTAAAAGATTTTGCAGATATTTCATTACTTAGCTTTGATAAAAATGTAGAGGGTGTTAGAGTTCACATCTCTTCCATAAGTTTTCTTTGAGCACAGTAACTTGACTGAGCGGCATGTCCAATAGCTCATGCGAGTACAACACCATCCAAGCTACTGTATATAAAAATGCTGTATTTTTGAAAGTTGCTAAAATTTTGAAGTTCTCATTGCTATGGTCAAGTACTAGAATTCTGAGGGTCATGGTGGAACTACAAATGTACATAGATCTAGTTGCGATGTACGTGATAGCTAATTGATGAGCAAATTCTGTATTTTTATAAGTGAGATCCCCTTCCTTTATGTCAAATAACTCATTTAATTTTTGTCACAGGCATATCATATATGAAAAGTATATCAATGTCAAACAACCACAAAAATTCTATGGTATGTAATATTCCTGCCATAGAAATGCTGTTGTGTTTAAAACTTTCTTTTATTAGCATATTCAGCATATTACTCTAGAGGTGTAGATTGTGCAATATGTTTGTACTCCATGGATTATTTGAAGGCTGCAAATAGCAAAAAAAAAAAAACTCTAAAATTTATGAGAGACAAATATATGTCTATCTGTACCAACCTTTCTTACATACAGAACAATACATTTCCTATACATTTTGACATCATCAATAAAACAATGTAATTTCTATGCATTCCTGACCTCAGAAAATGTTCTTAATATTTACACATTATTAAAAGATAATCAAACTGGAGTAAAACCTTTTCGTAAAGATATGTGTAATTAGCACTTAAATTTGTGGTATCTTTACAATGATAAATGTTCAATGGTCAGCAGCCATTAATATTTAATAGGCAGAGAATTATTATTTTACAGCATCATAAAGTTTAATGCTTTAAATATGTTAAATACCATGACACATATTTAAAAGTGAAACCTACATTTTCTTTCTGCAAAAAGATGGCTTTGATTTATAGTCCCATGACAAAAAGCATTGTGAATAACTATATTTTGGCACCATCTTTATTACATTATTTTAAAAGTCAACATTTTTGAAAACCTTCCTCACTTAGAATTCGATTAGAGTCACTGCATAGCAATGGAGCACATTTTTATTCTGACATAAAGCATGTGTGGGAGATTAGAACATGGCACATGCATCAGAAAGGGGCAAGATAAGGTATACCTAGCAATGCTGTTTTTAGTATGTTATAGAAGCAATATCACTAATGACAAGGTGACTATTAAAAAAATGTATTATGTCATTTAACACATTTTTCCCACCTCTCCCTGTCTTGTAACAGCAACACAATATTTATCCAATAATGCAGGACATTTAGTATATTAAAAGGAGTTCTCACATACCTTACCCTCTGACACTACAATATATTATAGGATGTCACATTAATAATGTCTAATTGTCATTGAGTGGTACTACATAAAATATACAAAACATTAATATGGTTTATTGCTGTTGACAGTTTCTTTCAACTTACACACTGGAAAAAATTATCTTTTGTACTCTGGTATTATTGGAATATACAAAAATACCAGAGTCAATTATATACAACAATAACACTGTAAGCATTACTTGGTGACTAAAGTTGTCTCACAGCTACAGTATTGAGGTTCACATGCAATACTGTAATTATGAGTAGACTTGTTAGGAGACATCTCAGTCACATAATGGCCCTCATTCCGAGTTGTTCGCTTGCTAGCTGTTTTTAGCAGCAGTTCAAATGCTAAGCCGCCACGCTCTTGGAGTGTATCTTAGCTTAGCAGAAGTGCGAACGAAAGGATCGCAGCGCTGCTACAAAAAAAGATTGTGCAGTTTCAGAGTAGCTCGATACTTACTCCTAGCTTGCGATCACTTCAGACTGTTTAGTTCCTGTTTTGACGTCACAAACACACCCAGCGTTCATCCAGCCACTCCCCCGTTTCTCCAGCCACTCCTGTGTTTTTATCTGGCACGCCTGCGTTTTTCAGCACACTCCCTGAAAATGGTCAGTTACCACCCAGAAACACCCACTTCCTGTCAATCACTCAACGATCAACAGTGCGACTGAAAAGCGTCGCTAGACTTTGTGTGAAACTACGTCAGCTTTTGTGAAAGTACGACACGCGTGCGCACCATACGCATGCGCAGAATTGCCGTTTTTTTAACTAATCGCTGTGCTGCGAACAATGGCAGCTAGCGATCAACTCGGAATGACCCCCAATGCCTCTTATTTTGTAAGCACTGGTGTGGTTCTGTGTAATAATAAATGTGTAATAAACAATATTATCTAAAAAAATAATAATATTCTAATAACATGCTCTTTATTCCTGGTACAGCCAAATAAAGTGCAAGATACACTGTATAAGTTCCAAGTTACAATTATCAAATGTTGCTTCATCTGCCAAATGCTTCTGGTCAACAGCAAAGAAAGAGGTACTGTCACACTGGGCACATATACAAGGGTATAGAGAGCAATGCTGAGCCCCGGTAGGGGGGAAGGGGTGTGTCATAAAAATGTTGGCGTGACAACACCCGTTTATATTAAATTATGTATAAAATAAATGATTGCTGCAAATTTCACGGGGAGGGTGTGCCATTAACACAGAGGGGGCAGAGAGGGTGCAGGTGCTGGGTATCAGGAAGCAGATCCCTCCTACCCAGCCTGTGCTATCTTCCCAGTGATATTTGGCCACTAGAGAGCAAAGACCAATGTGCAGCGCCTTCTTCCCAAAGATATCACAGGGACGATGGTGCCAGCCATAGGTATAATCCTGGGGGGCAGCGGTCTCAGGCCACTAAGTCCCTCTAGCTGCCCGGGCCTGGGTAATTATATTGTACTATAAGTGTTAAAACATTCCCATTAAGAATAAATATACATAGGGGGTTTCCTGACATGAAGTTGTATTCTCTGTAGTACTGTTGGGATGTAGTAATTAGGTCGACATTTACAATGTCAACATTCATAATGTTAAAACCATGATGTCATCATTCTCAGAATGTCAATATGTGAATGTTGACATTATCAGGATGTCCACATTATGCTGTGAGGGGGGGGAAGGTTAGGGTTAGACTGTGGCATGAGAGGTTAGGGTTAGTAATTAGGGTTAGGAATGAAAGGTTAGGGTTAAGAATAAGGGTTAGGCATCAGAGGTTAGGGTTAGGAATTAGGGTTATGCATCAGAGGTTAGGGTTAGGAATTAGGGTTAGGCATCATAGGTTAGGGTTAGGAATTAGGGTTAGGCGTGAGAGGATAGGGTTAGGAATTGGGGTTAGGCGTGAGAGGATAGGGTTAGGAATTGGGGTCAGGTGTGAGAGGTTAGGCTTAGGAATTAGGCTTAGGTGGAGAGGTTAGGGTTTAACACTAGAGAGGATAGGGATAGGCATGAGATATGCTATATAGGAGCAGCAGAAAGTATAATTCAAGAGGAACTCTTTATTTCTGTAGAAACAGGATCAAACACATGCTGCTTTCTTAATAAGGAGGAAAGGAAAGTTGGAAGCACCATCTTCTAGAACACATCCCATGGCTACCTTTTTTAAATATAACTTTATTATCAGCTGAACACTAACAGTGGTTGCAATATCAGTGACACATACAGCATCTAACAAATACAAGCTGTGCTGTGTTTCTACACAACCAGTGGCAGTTGTTCCCCTGGGGCAGTAGTGTAGACTGAAATTAGCAGAGGGGGGTCAGATAAAAGAGAACTACTAACTGTAGCTTTAAACTTTTTTATAAGTGGGTCTCAGAAAGAAGGTAAACTCATTGGGGATCAGTGGCATGTATTACATCTGCATACACCAGGTCAAATAAATCAGTACCACCATCCTGTATCTTCTCATCCCTCAGACTCACTTTGGCTAGTAACACAGTAGTCTTGAGGATGGGCAGATAGAGTACACGAGGTAAGCGCTGATTGCTCTGTCTTGGTTAATTCAGCTGTAATACTGTGATGCTTACATTTTTGCAGACACCCACTAATATTAAAAACGAGTTTAACAGTACAATTAGGGTTATTGTTTTTCCGTCTCCCTTCTAGTAGCTTTGAGAGGTGGGGCTGGAGGGTACAAATTACCCAGGCCCAAGTAGCTGGAGGGGCCTGGAGGGGGCCCAGGTCCGATACCCCACCATTATACCTGTGCTGTTGCCAGCGCTGCACATAGAAAGCAAGGCTCTATAGTGACCAGCGCCATCTTCCCAAATATCGCTGGGAAGATGGCGCTGGCTGGAGAGGAGGGACCCGCTTTCTGATAATGTAAGGTAGAAATAGGATGACCTCCCCCACGCAACTCCTCCACCCACACACCATATTAAAATTGAGCCCCTCTGTGGAGCCGCTTTGCGACCCCACAATTATATTATGTAAATATTTTAATAGAAATGGGCATCATCACACCACCTTTTTAAGCCATGCCCCCCTCCTCTACCGGGGCCCGGCGAGCCTCTCTATGGCCCTGCTCCCCTCTGCTAATTTTGATCTGCACTGCAGCCCCGTTAGAACTACCATACATTTATGTTGCCCAGCGACCACCAGCATAGAGTACTGGAAAGAAAACAAGCTGACTGTACAGTAAGCACTCACTTCTCTGAGTGATAGAACTTGTCCCAAGGAAATGTTCTCTGTATCTCATTTTAATATGTTAAACACACTAATTCAAAAACATCCATGTTAACTACACATTAAAGTACAATTGCAACATGTCTTTAGAAAGTCAAGGTTTCTACTAGTGTTTTTTTTAATAATGTACAAACTTATACACCATTAACTATTTCAGGATCTGGCCCCTTGAACAAGTGTGCAAATGCTAATGATGTATAGTAGGTCCAAGATCATAGTGGCGACATTTACCCTGAATCTGATATGGTAATGTTATAGTATAAGACAGAAACTTTTCATCTGCTCACAGCACTAGAAGGCTGCCTAGAAGTACTGCTTACAGGCAAAAGATAATTGTTTCCCATTAAGACAAATTTGTTAGATTTTAATGTTCTGGATTCTTATTTAAGACTTGTACTTTTCTGTTAATATATCTCATTTTAAGAAATTGTGAAATTTCATGTAATTGCATTCTGTATTTACAAAGTACATCTCTGTGATCACATCACATTTCCTATACCAGCTTTGCTGCAACTGTTACATCTATTGACAAGTCAAGAGTATACACATCTCTGTTGCATCTTGCTGCAATAAACACGATCTTACTGCAATAGGTTATTAGACAACCTCCTCCATTCCCCATTCTGCATCCCCAGTCACCAGTGTCAGGTGTGAGTAAATCCATATGGATGCTACCTATTTTGTATAAATGGTCAGTACTAATTTGTAGCAGGATTAAGTCACACCTGATCAGTGCTGTAAGTATGGCGGCACGGGGCGGTACGGCGTACCGGTAAGAAATTTCCAGCCGTAACTCTGTACTGCCGGGCCGTCCACCATACCTGCCTCCTGCTGGTTGCTATGTGAGGGGAGGAGAACACAGTGCAACGCCTCTCCTGCCCCTCAGTTCTCTGGGATGGATTGTCTGGTCCCCGGCGGCTGTGGCGTTGGCGGGGTGAATCTCATAAGGCACCGGTTTGCTAGCCAATCAGAGCTCATGGACTGGCAGACGCGGCTCCTGATTGGCTGCCGGTCTGCGAGCTCTGAATGGCTAACGAACTGGCGCCTCATCTTAGATACCCTCCGCTGAGCTGCAGAGACCGGACTTCACTCACAAGCATTAAGGGGCAGGTGAGGTGCTGCACTGCACTCTCCTCCCCTCACACAGCAGAAACAAGAAGCAGCAGTGAGCGGGGGGCTCTGTATATCTGGCACTGTGGGGTAATTTGTGTATCTGGCACTATGGGGGCATTTGTATATCTGGCACTGTGGGGCAATGTATATCTGGCACTGTGGGGGCATTTGTATATCTGGCACTGTGGGGCAATGTGTATCTGGCACTGTGTTGGCATTTGTGTATCTGGCACTGTGGGGGCAATTGTGTATCTGGCACTGTGGGGGCAATTGTGTATCTGGCACTGTGGGGGCAATTTTGTATCTGGCACTGTGGGGGCATTTGTGTACCTGGCACTCTGGAGCAATGTGTATCTGGCACTGTGGGGGCATTTGTGTATCTGGTACTGTGGGGGCATTTGTACATCTGGCACTGTGGGGCAATGCATATCTGGAACTGTGTTGGCATTTGTGTATCTGGCACTGTGGGGGCAATTGTGTATCTGACACTGTGGGGCAATGTGTATCTGGCACTGTGGGTGCATTTGTGTATCTGGCACTGTGGGACAATGTATATCTGGCACTGTGGGGGGCATTTGTGTATCTGGCACTGTGTGGCAATGTATATTTGGCACTGTGGGGGCATTTATATATCTGGCACTGTGGGGGCATTTGTATATCTGCACTGTGGGGGCAATTTTGTAACTGGAACTGTGGGGGCATTTGTGTATCTGGGTCTCTGGGGCAATGTGTATCGGACACTGTGGGGCAATGTATATCTGGCACTGGGGGGGGCATTTGTGTATCTGGCACTGTGGGGGCATTTGTATATCTGGCACTGTGGGGCAATGTATATCTGGCATTGTGGGGGCATTTGTGTATCTGGCACTGTGGGGGCAATTGTGTATCTGGCAGTGTGGGGGCATTTGTGTATCTGGCAGTGTGGGGGCATTGGTGTATCTGGCACTGTTGGGCAATGTGTATCTGACACTGGGGCATTTGTGTATCTGGCACTGTGGTGCAGTGTGTATCTAGCACTGTGGGAGCAATTGCGTATCTGGCACTGTGGGGGCAATTGTGTATCTAGCTCTGTGGGAGCATTTGTGTATCTGGCACTCTGGGGCAATGTGTATCTGTCACTCTAGGGCAATGTGTATCTGGCACTATTGGGGGTCATATGTGTATCTGGCCCCCCATATCTGTATCACGCTCCCATTTTCATTGGCCATGCCCCATGTGGCATTTGGCCACACCCATTTTTGCCGCGAGCACCTTTGGTGCATGCACACAGTACCTATTAGGATTTTTTTCTACTTGCACCACTACACCGGATCAATTTGGGAGTGCATCTCTTTAACCTATTTAGCACCACCACCCTGATATGTCTCTGACTTAGTTTAACTGACAGCTGAAATCGTGGTACTGTGAGGCTTGTAGCACAGTGAACAGATTCATTACTTCTCACTCAAAATAAGTTTCTTACACTAGCATTGATTGATGTATGAACTTTTCTTTTTATTTCACTACATTACACTACTTTATTATATAATTCTTCATTTTGTATCAGGGAACATAGGATTGGGTTTATTACATTAACATTGTACTCAGTTGTACCTAAAATCAAACACATAATTACTATCTGTTTTCTTTTATTTTCCCGTATTAATGCCTACTATTCAATCATACAGAACTCTTCAATTTGTGCTCCTTTCATGTCTGTCTTACAGTACAGAATGTCCGATACAAAAACAGATGCTGAACTCCGATAACAAAGAAGATCACAGGTGGATCAGAGATTTATTATTTGTTCAAAGTAAAGACAAGTAAATAATTTAAGGAAACAAACTCTGGCAGAAATAGCCAAAAGCAGATATCTACCACTGCAATGCAGTTATTGTTTATCAAGTCTTAGCGGGAAAAAGTACATTGAACTCCTATTTATTTCCATGTTACAATAGCTTGGGGTAGAATTTGGAATTGAAATTGCAATCTGATTGCAGATTATGTAATGTGACTGCTTTAAATAAATGAAACCATTACAGACCCTATTTGAATGCATAGAGAGGCCTGTAATATGTATTAAGCCTTGACAATATATAAACTTATCTAGCACATAATAGATTTTTTTTTAAATAAAACAGTACTATAACAATTTGGGAGGCTAAAAAGAGAACAATGCACAAATATTATAAATCAGGTGGTACTAAACAAACAAAGGTCAAATTAACAACTTTATGTAGTGAATACTCAAAAATCACATAGTAATATTCAATGAGGATGGAACTAAAGACTATATTAATCTCCTCAAATGTTAATAAGAACAAATTATCCAACAGTACCAAATTAGTTTACAGGTGTCCTCATTAGTACAATAAATCATGTATCAATGTAATAGTCCTATCCAAGTATGCTTTTCATGATATAAATCAGGGTTTTATGATTCTTAATGTACAGAAAATACTCTTAATTTGCACTGTATACAAAGTAACATTACGGATAAGACCGCTGTTAGTTGGGACCTTAAGATATCACACAACCACAACTAATATCCCAGTGCGCTAATATATTTTTAAATGTAAATTCAGTACATGGCAAGATTGCACATAAATTCGCTTCGGTGGACCAGTCATATATTCAGTGTACCAAAGGACTTTTTTTGGTAGGTCAATAAAAGGTTTTATGATTCTTAGGAAACTCAAAATACATTTTGTGCATCAATCACTTGGCAGGGGGCTATACAACTTGTTAGAAGAACTTAGGAAAAGAAATAGCCCAGCAAATAAAACACTGAGGGTTGTACAATGATACCCCTATCACATCGCCAAAATAAACCGGGTTATTGCCAGGTCATCACGGGTCGAGGTGCATTGCGCCAAAGTGAATAATTTGAGTCGAGCAACCTGGCATTTCAACCCAGGTTAAAAAAGGGTTAAACATGGGTTGGACCCAGGTCGTTGTGTAGTGTGAAAGCCTCTGACCCACTCCTCCAGGGTACCCCGGCCAGGGGTGACTAGTTGGGTATGTAATGCCAGGGCCGCAGGGACCTAGATAAAAGTGTACCCTGGCTGTGGCATTATGTACCTGGCTAGTGGAGCCCGGTGCTGGCTTCAAAGATACGGGGGACCCCTACGCTTTTTGTCCCCCGTATTTTTGGAACCAGGACCAGGCGCAGAGCCTGGTGCTGGTTGATTAAATATGGGGGAACCTCTGACATTTTTTTTCCCTTATTTTTTCAACTAGGTCCGGCTCAATGAGCCCGAGGCTGGTTTTGCTTAGGAGGGGGGACCCCATGCATTTTTTCCCCAGAAAATTTAACACTTTTCCACCCCTTCCCACTGATAAACATGCACGGATCTCATGGATCCGTGCATGCCTATCAGAACACGGTAACAAAAAGCAGGTCTGTTTTAAATTTGCTTTTTTTTACGATTTGTATTTTTTCACGGCAGTGTTTGGCTATTGCCGGCAGTGTTCGTGAAATACACTTTTTAGTAAATTACCGAGTTGTATCAAAAAACAGTCGTATTTGACTGATGGTGTATTCATTCAGATTTTTTTTCCTTGACTTCCAAAAAAATACGAATGCCCTCATCACTGCCGAGATTTGAGTTCTGTAAATTCCCGAGATGACACTTTGAAGAAAAAACACCATCTCGGTCAAAATCGGGACCTTAGTAAATATACCCCATTGTCATAAAAGAAAAGAAAATCTGTAAGCAACACTCAAAGTAGGAGTAAAAACAATTAGCTACCAGTAGTAGAGGAAAGAAACCTCCCCACCTTAAATACTGTTGACATCGGTTACCTACTTGAGTTTAGATAGAGAGAGTCTCAATACCAACTTGAATTCTGGTCATGTAGCCTTTGGAGAAAAGCGAGTATTCTATACTATTGTACACAAACACCCAGAAACTGAACTCCCAATGTTAATTTATTATCTACTCAATGGTCATCTCACGGCTCAACATTCTCTATAACATTCTCCTCATTGTACTCCCATGCACCCATCTTGCTCCACTCTGACCTTTTTTTCAACTCCACAGCTCAAATTAACTTCCTCTCCTGCCACTCCACATCTGCCACTCCCCTTTGACAAAACCTGCACTGGCTCCCATTACCCTACAGAATCTTCTTCAAACTCCTCACCCTCACAAACAAGGCCTTCTCTAAATCCACTGCTCCCTACATCTTCAACCTTATCTCTCTACAGTACATACTCTCTCCCACCCACTCCAGTCAGCCAATGACCGTCACCTCTCCTCTACTCTGGTCACTACATCCCATGTGCGAATCCAGTATTTTACCCACAATGCCCCCCTTCACTGGAATGAGCTCCCTCACTCTATTAAACTCTCCCCGACCTTGCGAAGATTCAGACGTGCCCTGAAAACCCAACTGTTCATCAAATCATACCCTTTCACATAACCTGATTTCGAGGCCACTCTCCCAACCCACTACCTCATTCCTTGGCCGTCTATGCCTTGCTTACTTCCTACCATCAGGCCATCTTTCGCTTGCTAACACCTCATGTCACCTGTCTGTCTCCCCCCAACACCTAGACTGTGAGCTCCTTGGAGCATGGCCCTCTTCTCTCCTGTTCTCACAACTCTGCTCTCTCACACTTCAATTACAGCTCTCTCCGACATAGCGAATGTCTATATCTACATCTCCTCTTGCTTATTAATGTTTATCTCTTCCAGTGGCTGCCTGCCCTTAGTAGTATGCCGACTACTTCTTTACTTCCTTTCATCTCGACTGTAATGTGTACTGAGAACTGTGGTGCTAATTGTTACCTGTGCTCTGTTTTAGCTTTTCTGTCACTGTAATGTTAAGTTTTGTGTGTCATGTCCTAATATCTGCCATATGTATGGCACTGCAAAACATTTTTGGCACCCTGTAAATAAAATTTAATATTAATAATAATAATAGACACACAGGTAATTTTATAGCTTATTTTACAGCTTATTATTTTATAGCTTATTGTTTGTGTACAATGCATTTGAAAGGTATAACATTTTCTTCATAAGGACTTAAAGACAAAATTGTCCTAAAGGCTCTAGATAATACAATAAATAGTGTTTGTTTCTTTCATTAACAAGGATTTATTGATGTGGTTGCATTTTTGGATAAAGAATTCTCACAACCGGGGGGGCGTGGTCTGGCTGCAGGGGGAGACAGAGGTGCATCATAGGAGCTCCTGCAAAACGGGGCTTCTAACTAACTAAATAGCCCACTCCAGGGCCTCAAACTAACACCCAGTGCCCCTCTTGTCCCCCTTGCTCCCACGGCAGCACCCCGGAAAGAGCCGCGGAATCGGGGAGTAGTTTTAACTACTCCCGCGGATTGCGGCCTAGGGGAAGCCCACAAGCCGGGGCCTCGATTTTAACCTTACACCGGAGGTGGCTCCGGAGACTCACAGATCCGGCCGAGATCAGCTTCAGGACACCGGACACCCGCGCTACCGCTGGCCGCGGCTGAGGGACCTTCTCTAACACCCGCCGCACACCCTCACTACACAGAGCCGCCGAGCATAGCAACGCGGGACGAGGCCGCAGGACGACCGGAGACGGCCCCAGCTGCACGCCCACGGCTCCCAGCTGCCACATATCTGCCGCTCCACTCCTGCTGGGCCCTGTAAGTAACTTCACATCTCATTACACTTATCTGAGGGACCCCAGCGGAGCAAGGAGATAGAGGGGCAGTGATATAACAAAGGGGTATACTGAACAGCGGTGACTAGACCCTCCATTATTATCTGCAGTTCATCCACCAGAGGGCCTTGCAGTCTCCATACCCATACTGAGACACCATCTACTTCTAAGCTGGTCAGCCAGACACTGCAGCATCACCGACTGAATAAAACCCCCCTCACCTGACACCCCCTCCCCCCCCTCTGATATTAAGCATTTTCTTACCTTCAAATTTCAATAAGGAGAGGAAAGGAGAGGAAAAGGGAGATAAGGAGAAGAGTAACGTGGAGTAACGTGGAAACACATAGGAGAAACATAAGCCTGACGCCCCCTGCAGACTGCAGGCTAGAAGTGCACATTAAAGTGTGTCTATTATTGCTATGGACAAATTCATGTCTAAATCATTACGTAATCCACGGGGTGCTCAGTCGGGTAAAGGCAAAAATTGTGAAAATCCCGCTAGTAGTGCCCCCGTCTCCCCTACGTATAGTCAAGGCTCTAGCCCCCGGGGACAACCCGCACCAATTATGGATCCATCTAAATCCATCTCCACGAATGAAATCACAAACATACTATCATCCCTGCTAGATCAAAAACTGGCACCTTTGAAAACCTCTCTAGATTCAGCGCTCGCACAACTCACAGCCCATGATCAACGTATCTCGGAGGCAGAGCAAAGAATCTCGGATTTAGAGGATGATCTATCAGCAGCTAAAACAACTCAGATGGAACACGACAAGCAGATGACATCTCTGCAAGACAAATTAGAAGATTTGGAAAATCGGAATAGAAGAAATAATGTACGTCTGGTGGGCCTACCAGAATCTGTGAAATTCTCAGAACTCATGGCTCTGGACTCCCAGTGGCTACCCAGAGAGCTAGGATGCGTATCTGCTACAGGTTCCATCTTGGTGGAACGTGTCCATCGAATTGGTCCTGATCGTCAGTCTGGCAGAGATAGACCCAGACCGGTCATCATGAGAATTCTCAACTACGCCGATAAGGTTCGATTGCTGGAGGCCTATAGAAGACACACGGATCTCCGATACCAAGATTCCAGAATTCTACTATTCCAAGACTTCTCATATCTGGTTGCTGCAAGACGACGAGAATTCTCACCTATTTGCAAGCGCCTCTTCGAGATGGGCCACAGATTTGCGTTATTGTATCCAGCCAAGCTGAGAATCACCTATGGTGGAAAAGTCCACTTTTTTGAAACAGCTCAAGAGGCTAGAAATTTTGTGAACTCCTTGGATGCAGCTCCTCTATCGGGTACAGATGATGCTGATTGACTTAATACACTCTTCTCAAGTGGGTTGATCGCCATCATTACTTGACTCATTTATGTTTCAGTCAAATAACGCATTTTTGTTTGACAAGCTGAATAGCAGGTATTTCTACAATGTGAAGAAGGCTTACTGTAGCGACTGGAGCCTGGAAAAGGCTATGGTGCGACGGTACTATATTGGTTATGTTCTACTAATTTTCTTTCTGTATAACTTCTCCCCTGTTCAATTGTCTCTGACAATGTTCTGTTTGTCTCCTCCCTTTCCCCTCACCCTCTTTTCTCATCTTTGGTCATATTGTTTTAGAATATGGTGCTCCTGGTTACCAGGTTGGAGAATATCCTCCTTACATGTTTTACTGCTCTCCATTTGGAGACTGTTTTTGTTTAACAGGGCGCCCATTTGGGTTCGCAAAAAGTTAAAATGGTATTATAACTTAGTTCATAATATTGACACTGTGCACACACATGGTTTGCGTACAGTGATAGGAATGTATCTAATGTTTTACACTTATTATTTAACATCAACGATCCACATCGGTCCGCTCGCTGGGACGGACTGGGATCGACAGTTATGGTATATTATTCCCTGTGAATGGCCTAGGGTTGGAATCGGCTGAATGCCGTCGACTCATGACCCTTCCACAATACTGCAGTCACGATTTCGATTAGTATCTTGGAACGTAGATGGGCTTAACACCCCAATTAAACGGAAAAAGGTCCTGGCCTGTCTGAAACGACTGAAACCGGACATAGTATTATTGCAGGAAACTCATTGGCGGATATCAGATCCGAATGTATTACGGGATACGTGGGTTGGAGAGTATAGAACAGCTTCTTTCACATCCAAACGTAGAGGAGTGCTAACTATCCTCAATAGATCACTCCCTGCCACTATCTTAGATAGCTTGGTCGACCAAGAGGGAAGATTCCTGTTTTTGAAAATAAAAATACTAAATACGCCCTACACGATAGCCAACATATATGCCCCAAATGGCCCTAACGCATCATTCTTTTCTGATATTTACAAAAATTTGCAAGATTGGGCAGAGGGAGAAATTATCATGGGAGGGGACTTTAATTGTGTACAGTCAGCTGGTATAGACAAAACAACTATAACCGGTACTCATACGATCACCACTCCACCCTCACTCACTTTACTCACCACTTCTCTGCGACTGTCCGACCCCTGGAGAATTCGCAACCCAGACGCTCGAGAATATACCTTCTACTCACACCCACACCATTCCTCCTCTAGATTAGACTATTGGTTGATCACTGACTCTCTTCTACACCATGTAGTGGATACTAAAATTGAACCAATCTCACTCTCGGACCATGCTCCGATTTGGTTATCAATCAACCTAGACACTCCCTTACCTAGGTCCTATAATTGGCGTTTCCCCGCTTATCTAGAAACTTCTGAGGACTTTAAACAATTTCTCACCAGAGCCTTCCTTAATTACACTGAGGATAATAAGGTTCATGAGAACGATATCAATCTGTTTTGGTCGGCTTCCAAACCAGTTGTCCGAGGACAAATATTAGAATACGTTTCCAGAAAACGAAAACACCTGAATACCCAGTTGAGTGACCTGAGCAAGGCTCTGACCGCAGCGTATAATACACTGACATTAAATGATTCCCCAGACAACAGACAAAATTATATTGACGCGAAACATCTCTATGATGCACTTTGCACTGAGAGAGCCAGTTTCTCCTATGACGTACAGAGGAATAAATTCTTCCGAGGGGGTAATAAGTCGGGTAAATTATTGGCCAACTTAGTGAGATCATCCACTGCACCCTCCCGTATAATTAGCTTACATACCGACTCGACTTCCTCAACTATGGATACACAAATTATGTCAAACACCTTCCTACAATACTATTCAAACCTATACGCGGCACCTTTAGATAGGCCCACAGAGGGCATGAAGTTTTTGGACGAAGCAAACTTACCTACATTGACAGAGGAAGAACGAGACTCACTAACGTGCCCTATAACAGACACAGAGCTATTGTTCTTGATTAAATCACTTCACAATGGAAAGTCGCCAGGCCCGGATTGGTTTGGAGCAGTATATTACAAAATGCTAGCTCCCCACATAACACCATATTTATTGACGTTGTTTAACTCACTGCTGAAAGGGTCCCCACCACCCCAGAGATTCACAGAAGCTAGAATAGTAGTATTCCCTAAACCGGGTAAAGACCCATCATATGTCCAGTCCTACCGACCCATATCTCTTCTTAACCAAGATCTAAAACTATTCACCAAACTATTGGCCACTCGTCTCCAACTGATACTAAAACGTATCTTACACCCCGCCCAAACGGGGTTTGTTAAAACTAGAACATCAATACATAATGTACGAACCCTAATAGCAGCAATACATAGTGTCAAAGACTCCACAACATCTAAGGCACTCGTGGTCAGCTGTGATGCTGACAAAGCGTTTGACCGTGTATCATGGGCACATCTACTTAGAATTTTCCACACTCAACAATTCGGAGAGGGGTTCACTAAAGTCTTTAATATGCTTTATTCTAATCCACAAGCCCACCTAACCATAAATTGATTGAACACACCAACCTTTTCTTTACATAGAGGTACGCGCCAGGGATGCCCCTTATCTCCCTTACTTTTTAACCTAGCCCTAGACCCACTGATACGCACTTGCGTGCAAAATGTTGCCTGGGAAGGAATAAAAATCGGCACACAACCAGTGAAGGTTTCGGCCTTTGCGGATGACCTTTTATTATATTTTAGTGATCCCATAAAGGCGTTCCCTTCTTTACTGGCTACGCTACATGATTTCCACTTGATCTCGGGCTTCCTAATCAATTTAGATAAAACAGAAGCTTTGGCTCTTGGACCCAAGGCCACACGAAATTGAGGCTCCAGATTTCCCTTTAAATGGGCGTCTGGTTTCATAACATACCTGGGCTTACGCTTCTCACCAACCCTAGCCGAGTTGTACCCACTGAACTTTTCCCGTGCCATTAACAAAATGGTTGAAGATTTTACACGCTGGCAAAACTTACCAATCTCATATATAGGTAGATGCCATTTATACAAAATGATCTCATTTCCCCGTTTATTATACCCGATCCAAATGCTCCCATATCTTTTGACCAAACGAGATATACAAACAATTAACAAGGCCCTTAACACTTTCATATGGACAAACAAACGTCCACGTATAGCCCTCTTTAAACTGAAACAACAGACAACGCTGGGTGGCGTGAATATACCATGCCCAGAAGACTATTCTCTAGCCGCTAATTACAGATATGCCCTTGACTGGGTGAGAGGTTCCTCTGACTACACTAATATATCTTTGGAACAGAATATGCTATCCCATGGTACTTTAGCTACCATACTACATTTTTTAGACCCCTTCACACAGGCGTCCATCCGCTCGAACCCGTTGCTACTCGCACCATACAAAGCATGGCAACATCTTCGAAAACGAAAAGGGCTGACACCTACCTGCTCCCTATTCCAACCACTCCTGCATAACCCAAATTTTCAAGGCGGAGACACAGATGCCATTATCAAGACTTGGTACTCCCAAGACCTACGTTTAATATATCAATTCTTAAATGTCACCTGCACCGAAGTACTTACCTGGTCGCAATTAAAGCACAAATTCCCGAACTTACATATACCACTATTCGCATATTTTCAAGTACGCAGTTTTGCAACACAATTGATAACACGTTTACGACCAGCAGATTATAACTTTCCCCTAGACACCCAACTGCGTTTAAACCCCCAGTCTTCCTATCCAACATCCTTTATTTATACACACACCAGACGACAAATTGACCTAGATAGTCAAACTACAGGCCTAGCTAAATGGTCGACCACTCTACCAGACATCCCTCTACAGACCATAATACATTGGCATTTGTTACTTAATAAATATCTAGTATCCTCTTCCTATGCAGAAATGCATTTAAAAATATTGCACAGGGCGTATTATACTCCCTGTCTCAGATACCTCACGGGCATCTCTGATAACTCCAATTGCTTCAAATGCTCCACACATGATGCTGACATCATTCACTGCCTCTGGTCATGCCCTATAATACAGCTATTTTGGAAAGACGTCTGTAATTATATTACAACGACTCTAAACATCCCTATCAAACCAACTTTACTCTGGGCTCTCTGGAACCAATATGACTATGATAGCTGCTCATTACCTACAGGCAATAAAATGTTATTAGCTAGGATAGCGGCAGCTTCGAAAAAGACTATACTATCCCAATGGATACACGGAACCCCTATACCCATGACCCTTTTATTCCCTAGACTGACGCATCTATATCAAATGGACTGGATTGAATGCTCTCTTAGAGCGGAATCCAACTCTTCCAAGTTTTTTAATATATGGCTACCCTACGTGATAACCTTACCACAACAAACTCGTGATAACATGCGGAAAGTGGTTAAATATACTACATGGTACAATATGGAAATGCTTACGAGGGGATCACCACCCTTCTAACCCCAACTTTACTGTTTTCAGGAACAATGTTTTAGACTAGCACATACACACTGTTAATGGCATGATACCGAGAGATGACGGATCCTTGCAATGTATTTAGCAATGCCCGTAACTACTGTTACTGTCACTCCCTCTACTAATGTACGAGATTGCTCTTGTATGGAAATAGCGTTATACATTCCTAAATAACCTGAGACTTGATATTATCGATATACAGTTGTTGTATGCAATATGTGTGTTGCACTTGTATTTTGCTCTTTACCAATAAACAGATTTAAAAAAAAAAAAAAAAGAATTCTCACAACCTAACTCATACAGTGGTCAGAAGGATGTTGTAAATGAAAGGCCAAAACATTATTGTTACAATGGATAAATGGAGATTAACAGAGGGACATTTATATCCAGTGAAAATAAAGTAAGTTATTTAACGCTGTACGTATTTTCTTTTCTTATTTTACACAATAAACTAACAAGAACAGACAAAGGAATTACCATGGATCCTTAAAACACCACATAACACGTCCCCAAGGAGAATCAGGGCTAGATGCATCATCATTTGTAGAATGATAAAATGGAGAGAGAAAAAGTACCAGCAGATCAGCTTCTAATTGCCATGTCACAGGCTATGTTTTAAAAATGACAGGAGCTGGTTAGCTGGTACTTTATCACTTTCCAATTTATCACTCTCCAAGCGATGATGCATCTAGCCCTCAATCTGTAAAAAGATCTTTGAAGAACATAATAAGCCAAACCTCATTCCAAAACTGGTAATTATACTGAGCATTACTTTTTATTGCTAAATTTAAATATTCTTTGCATTGTCTATGCCAGGACTGATAATGCAACGGTTATTTTTGCTAAATTGGTAAGACAAATATGGCACTTTTAACATTCTATCTCATGACCACATCTACACTGTCAATCTAATAGGTACTGTACTTATTCCGTTTCTATATATTGTTCTTAAGTACGATTTGTTTTGTGAATTTTTTTTCCTATTCTGGCTGCCTGGCACAGCAGAGTTTTGTAGCAACTTGCAAAAAAAACGTGCAAATACATATAATTACTATGATGATGATAAATTGGCTTTTTCATGATTTATTGTTGTTAAAGTTGGTGAATAAGTGTCTGCATCCCACACTGCAATAGTTTACAATTGTACAAACAAGCCCTTACTGTACTAAGCCCACATCAGATTGCCCTTTCCCTAACCTATCTGGGCTCTCAAAATACATGCTGTCATAAAAGCCATATTCAGTCAACGCTGCAGAGGTCCATATGTGCCCAATTTTTTGGGCATGAGCAAAGCCATTTCAAACAAAATACACTGCACCACTTGGTGTAGTACTGTATTTCCTCTGCATCCGCCCATATTTCTTTAGTATTATAGACATATTGTCTGTTTTCTTGCGATTTCTTTTGCTTGCTTGATTATTTTTTGGATAATGTATTAACTAATTAGCTGACTTTTTGTTTTTGTAGGTGCTACTAATAACAATGCTTGGATTTTATACAAAAATACATATATAAGTTGTTTGTGTATCTTCTTTGCTCATCTACCTTAGAACATCAAAGTGAAAGATGTTGAGCATGTTTACATAATTTGACTTAGAATTTCAATAGTTACTATTGTAAAAAGTCACCATAGGATAATTGCATGGCAGGTAATAGAGTTATAGCTAATTTATGAGACCATTTCAAAATTCATATAAGATTAAGAGTTTGCTGTCCATTTCTAGATTTTCCCAATTGTCCGACACTGCAAACTGTTATTGTAATGCTGTGAAGAAAATTCTGTTAATGATGATAGCATGACACATTCATGGTTCCACCCTTTTGTGAGTGCAGTATGTTAAAAAAAAAAAGACCTGCCTCCCAACAAAGTGATTTTACTTTAATTGGAGATTGAGCATTTTCATTAAAGCTATTTCATCTGTTAATGCTCTTTAGCATATAACAAAGTTAGTAACCATTCTTTCCCCAGCTTATACATTTTCTGCTCAGGTTCTCTTTTGTTTTTATTTATGACATTTATGACATTTGCACAAACAAAGGTTTATGAGGAGCTGCAATCCATACAGAATCTGATTTTGGAGTATTTTCCTCTATGTAAACATTGGGGCAGATGTATTAAACTGGAGAAGGCATAAGGAAGTGATAAACCAGTGATAAATGCAAGGTGATAAACACACCAGCCAATCAGCTACCATATGTAAATTAACAGTTAGGAGCTGATTGGCTGGTGCATTATCACCTTGCACTAAACACTGCTTTATCACTGGTTTATCACTTCCTTATGCCTTCTACAGGTTAATACATCTACCCCATTATTTGAACATTCAGGGGTTGCTGCTATGGTGGGTGTATGCACCTTTGCTTAGCGTAAAATATACAAACTTGTAATTTGCATGCCCAAATCTCTGATAATGATCATCACTGTTAATCCTAGCTAGCCACTTTATCTGTATTGACTCTGCCTATGTTAAATTATCTTGTGAGTATATGATCGGATGATTCTTTTGATACTGTAATTGGCACATGAAATGGAAGACTATGCTTCCAACACAGTATGAGCCCAAAGACTATGTGGGATATTGTTCTTAGATTAAAACTTTTTCATTAGTTCATGTGCAATTTTGGTATTTTCATTGAACCATTCTTACTTATTATGTGACCATTTGTTTTATTTTGTTCCTGCCCCACAAAGAGGTTCTACCTTTAAGGCATGGGCACAACCTGTTATTCTCTTACTACTGCAATAAGTTACTTGTTAGTATCCATTTCTGAATTGTATTTGATACGGAAATTCATTGATCCATATATGAAAATGTCCACCCTGATGTTTCAGTACAAAGCAAATTCATTATTGATAGGGTTATTAAGTTACATTCATATGTAGAAGGTATGGAGCATCTTGAAACAGAATTGTTGCCTTCAATATGGCAGCTTAAGATTTTTTTAGAGTTCCAATTATGTAGATGAGTTTCATAATTATACTTTAATCTCTTCGTCATCATATAGGTAAATATACAATTACAGTACATCATTATCACACGGTTCTTCGTGGCTTTATGCCAGGTGCATGTGTGATAGTATTACATTAATTTTATAAGTAAACAATATCATCTCAGATGGTCAGTACAACTGTGCCACCTGAGAGCACCTTACAAGTAGAAGGTGAGACAGTACAGCAAATAGACAGTGAGGAGTTTTCAACATGGTATTGAGTGGATAATTTACAGTGTGTGGAACAGAAGCCACTACTTTTCCATGGCATTTAAGAATAATTTGTTCATGAGAAAATTCTTTTTAGGATTAAGTATAATAAACTGTATTCATTCTCTTCATATCCACATGCAATTACTAAACCTGAAAATAAGTATCTGGTTACATGCATATTACAAACATTATATATCATTCCTAAAGGGCATACAAATAAATAAATAAATAAATAAATAAATAAATAAATAAAATACCTCTAAGATTGACATTCTAATTGCACAACTGTCTAAAGGGGGGTACACATGGAGAGATCCATGCTTAAATTCTGAGCAATCTGACTAGATTGCTTTGAAGTTAAGCATGGATTTCTCCGTGTGTATGCCCCACAACAATAGCAATGTGTGGCCCCACGCGTTGCTATCGCCAGTGCTAGATTGGCCTGCACGCGCTGTGTGCTGAGCGGGGGAGAGAAGTGTGCTAAACGTTCATGCTACATCGCTCAGCACACATCTCTGGGGAAATATCCCAGTGTGTATGGTGCTTAAAGCCATCACTATTCTGATGCAGCATGACACATCTCTTACAAATTGTAGAGAAAAAAATATAATATTTATGTTGCAGGTAGTGCTTCCCTGAGGCCCATTTCTATATCAGTTTGGGTCAACAAAGGAGCTGAAAAAAGTGGTTGGATCAACTCTTGGATAATTCTTTAAGAAAGGCCTGGGGAGAAATTTATGAAAGGTTAGATTTAAAATTTTGCTGTACTCTCATCAGTTTTGCAATTCGTACATTTACTAAAGTCAAAGCCGATGAACGTCCAACTAAATGTCCAACTTTATAATTACATAGAAAATCAACTCATAAAACTGCTGTGTTGAGCTTTCACACTAGTCAGTAAAGGGGACCAATCTAAAAAACCCTTGAGTATAGATAGAAGAGATATTTTGTTTATTTTCCTTTTGTCCTAATGGTTTTACATACCACTTTACTGTGAGCTTTTATGGGAATATACATTGATATAATAGCAACTGATTGCAAACTTCTTAATTTTATATTGTGCAATAAATAATTTTCTGTGTGTGTATGTATATATATATATATATATATATATATATATAAAAGTGACGTTCTTCTAGAGAGGGGTACCCATCCATCCACTCTCAATATGCAAAGAACAGGCGGCACTCCAGGGTCTTAGTGAAAAATCAATGTATTGAGCAAAAAAATCAAATTAGTGGCATATTGCGCCAACGTTTCAGCGCCACGCAGGGCGCTTTTCTCAAGGCTATATGCGAGTGACACAAAACAAAAGAGCCTTGAGAAAAGCGCCCTGCGTGGTGCTGAAACGTTGGCGCAATATGCCACTAATTTGATTTTTTTGCTCAATACATTGATTTTTCACTAAGACCCTGGAGTGCCACCTGTTCTTTGCATATTGAGAGTGGATGGATGGGTACCCCTCTCTAGAAGAATGTCACTTTTGCATATTGGATAGTAGGAAGGCACCGGGGCAGCTGTTTCTATAGAGGGAGTGCCGACCTTACCAGTCTTGTATATATATATATATATATATATATATATGTATATAAACAGCAGGAAATAACGAGGCGGCACTCGGAGTCTTGAAAAGCAGCAATAGTGTAATAGTGCAAATCAACGTTTCGGGGTTACCCCCTTCATCAGGATTAGTGCAATGTGACAAATAATGTGTTTAAATACCACTTACCCTCACCCTGGAACATCCCCTCTGGCCGGTGCCGCTGGCCGCGCCGTCCCGGTCTTCCGACTGACGTCATTCACGTCTCACCGGAAGTGATGCGGCGGCGCCGGGAGGCGCGTCCATGGCAACCAGCCTAACAGTCCTAAAATGATACATGACTGCCAGTGAATCAATGCCGTGCATAACATAAGCTCAGACACGGCTTTGTGCAAAAAAACATCTTTGTCAGCTGCCACACATTACTTAGTGCATTAATAATTTCGGGGATATCCACGAAATTATTAATGCACTAAGTAATGTGTGGCAGCTGACAAAGATGTTTTTTTGCACAAAGCCGTGTCTGAGCTTATGTTATGCACGGCATTGATTCACTGGCAGTCATGTATCATTTTAGGACTGTTAGGCTGGTTGCCATGGACGCGCCTCCCGGCGCCGCCGCGTCACTTCCGGTGAGACGTGAATGACGTCAGTCGGAAGACCGGGACGGCGCGGCCAGCGGCACCGGCCAGAGGGGATGTTCCAGGGTGAGGGTAAGTGGTATTTAAACACATTATTTGTCACATTGCACTAATCCTGATGAAGGGGGTAACCCCGAAACGTTGATTTGCACTATTACACTATTGCTGCTTTTCAAGACTCCGAGTGCCGCCTCGTTATTTCCTGCTGTTTGTATACCAGGGGTTGTGCCCCGGGAGGAGGGCACCAGAGCAAGCCAGTCCCATAACAGGGACAGAGCCGAGTGCCGGAACGGAATTGGTGTATATATGTATATATATATATTAGAGTAATTGAGTGCTTATTTCACACACCGCACTTCTTAATAATTAGTGCAAAAACTAATATATTTATAACCAATCTTACTTACCAGACAAATCACATGAGGCTTCTACAGGTGTTTGAGCAGTCAGACCAATAGAGTTCACGCTCTGGGTTTGGATGATAGATGAACAGTGTGAACTAAGCCTGGTCTGTGCATGTGCACATTTTTAACAGATTGGCTTGAATTAACCTTGAGTATTGTACGCAGCTTTGGGAGTTACTGTTGCTAGGCAAATGAGCTACAAACTTTGTACACATTACTTTGGCAAATCAGTAGGTTATTTCAATACTAGTAATTGTCCACGTGGTCATGAACATACTATTTGATAATCCCCATGTTTATTCTAAATCAAACTATTTTATGTGAAATCAGAAAATAATGAATGAAATATATATAAAATGAAATACCAATTTTAGAGTTCATGAGTATATATATATATATATATATATATATATATATATATATATACATACATACACCCTGTATTTATGGTATCATGCAGTGTGTATCCAGCATTTTATACTTTGTTCTAACCATATTAATGCATTTTTACAATAAAACTATGTCATGTGTTTGATATCTTAGCAAGCCAGTAATTAACTTTTTTTGTTCTCATACAGCCATTCAATTGCTTGGTATCAGAATAAGTGATTTTCTGTTTGTTTGCTGATACTGAAGCAGTCAGTTTCCTTTTACACTGCTGCTTCATTCCCTCTCATATTATAGTGTCTATGTAGGGTTTATTTATATTTTTGCAACACTGACAGACTATGTATGATCTTTGAAATTACATGTTACCCAGTCAACTTGCAATCATAAATAAATGGTTGAAGACTAGTTTAACTTAAGTGAAAGATCAAGATTGGAAAATGCCAAATGTGTTAAGAGGGCGATACAGCCACTTTCCACAGCATCTAGGTATTTCTGATTCATGCTTTTATGTAATGGTTTTTAGAATGAGGTCAATATATAATGACAGCACGAGAGAAAGAATGCACATATACGTTAATGTGGATCCAGCTACTTAACAGATATTAAATACATCAGACTCTTATTGAGAGGGAGCATTGGTAAAGGAATTTCTGTCAATTCTAGCAGGTGTCTCCTCTTCTACAATTCCAAGATAACAGTACTCTTATTACTGATGTCATAATTTATTTCCGTGGTAGAATATGAAATACGCCATATATAATAAGACAAATCCAGTTCCTAATACAAAAATTTAGACTTGCGGATGCAAAGGATTCAAACAACGGGAGAGCATTGTTCAAGAGCACAAGTAAATTATATTTTCAAATCACATCCTGTAAAGACCAGACACTATGATTACAACCCTTTTAGTAAGAGTAGTAATCAAAGCAGCCAGAGTAGATAACCCCATAACAGACGGTCTATAATAGAAAATCTAAAGCCATTGCAAAGCCTTAAGATTACTGCACTGTGCCAAATTCTAAATATCTGCTCGTTGGAATTGTCCATCGGTGGATTTCGTTCAGATATGATGAATCATAACAATGCAATCTGGGTAACCTCAAAAATAATTGTTTTCTAATTTTGTGTACAAATATTTTTGTTACAGAGACCTGAAATACAGTTTGAAGGAGTGTTACTTAGCAAAGAAAGCAATTACTGTATATATAAAACTTGCAGTATATCTTGTGAAGATTGCTGGACTATCCAATAAAACTAAAAATAGTTTGCAAGATATTTTGAGTGTCCAACCCTGGTGATTATTACTGTCTTCAACTCGTCTTCCGCTGTAATATGAATTTATCCAGCTGTTTAAATATTACATGGAAATCTCACCTGATTAAATACAGTATATTATATTCTGTACAGTACAGATGCAACCACGCTCATCATGGCTGCGACTAGCGGCCATTAACATTGCATTAAGTGGAAAATGTTGCAGCTCGCCACTGGTGTGACTAGACCATGATGATCGTGGATACATTTGTATATACAGTATACTGTAGTATGTTGGAATCTGCTTACTTATTTCCAGGAAAAATCATCAATATTACAATTTTACAAAATACTTATCTTTTTAAATAAATCTTTTAATAAATAATTATTTTAATACAAGACCAAATGTAATGCACATATTTACATTTAGAAAAATATTCTAAATAAAATATTGCAGCTTTAATTTCAGTAATTTAGTTAAATAAGATGCTCTTCCATGTACATCCACTTCCAGTACAGTCTTAATATATACAATTTACATTTTGGGTTACATGAATCAAATCAATCAGATAACAATACTCCATGTGAAAACTAAGACTTGTGGAGCATTTTTCTTTGCAAACACATCAGTGTACTTATGTGATTCTTCTAAGTCAAGATTCAATCTGGTTAATAAGAGCGCTTGTAAGCACAAATGCAAAACTTTATATTTCCATACAAAAGAAGAAATTGTATTTGTATCAGTTTCAGTGAATGTAACTTAGAAATAATAAATAACAGAATGAATGAATTAAAAACAATATGCAGTTATTTCACACTGAAATTAGTGTATGAAGCATATATATATATATATATATATATATATATATGTGCTCCAGGGTTCATTGTGTGTCATGGGCTGCTGGGTGAGAACCTGCTATAATCTTGTTAGTCTTGAAAAAGGCTCAGATGGAGCCGAAACGTCGACACCTTTTGCTGACATGCTGTTAACTGTCTCTATGTGAGTCACACCAATAAAGTTTTCATCATCAAGGAAGTGGTGAGTGCCTGTATCTTTTTTCGGATATATTTTTGGATTTCTTGTGAATCTCTTATGGAGCACCGCCCAGGTTGCAAATTGGAGCAGTGAGTGTGGACTTTCTGGATATATTAGGGAATGGTCTGTGATACAAATTGTTCCTTTAGTCCGACACCCGCCTTACTTTGAATATATGAAAAGCTTGTGGAGATATTTTTGTGGAGTTCTTTTCCTCACCTGCCCTGATACCATTTTCACCAACATGTGGTGATTTTTAACTGTATTTTTTCTTTTTTCTTTTTTCATTTTTCAACGTCTTTGGACTCTAGTGTCGGTCCCTGGTCTAAGCTTTGTGTTTGTCATATTGTTTAATAAGTATTGTTTAAACCTTGCTGTGGTCAGTATGTCAATTGATCCTAATCAAGTGATTGATGAGGCCACTTTCCAATTAGCACATAGCACTTTTCTTTCTCTGACTGATGACGACGCCGAAAAGGTGCTTTTTGACCATATTGAATTTGCTAAGCTACCAGATGAGACACCACTTGATCTGTTCCATAAAGCCCTGAGATTAAGAAAGCGGGAGGTGGATCTCACCTTACATGGCCAATTCCTCTCGGACTATTATAGGAACAAGAGAATCCCGAGAGGATTTCGAGTAAACAATATTCCCACCATTGGTTGCAATAGTCCAACATTTTGCACCAAATGGTGTGGTGTCCTGAACAAGTGTTCGCTAGACCTCATCCTCATCGTTATTGAGGAGGTTGGGGTTGAATTGAAACAAGTGCGAGAGGATTTGGCCGTGTTTAATTCTACACATTTGTCTACATTGGTGGTGGACACTGCTGATAAGTGGCTTGACCGTTTGACTGAACAAGTAAACACTTATCAACAGGACCTTATCACATTTAAGCGGAAGAAATTGGTTACTGTAAACGCCGATTACACAAACAATCAGGTTTATAGATGGTTGAGGGGTGAACCTAAAGGTTATACTGATCGGAGACCACGTTTACAAACTAGAAATAGATATCAAGGTCCCTTAGACAATTCTTCATCCCAATCAAATTCTGAGAGTGAGGTGACTGATAATAGACCAATACCAACCCCAACAGAAACGTAGAACGAGGTTCCCCTCGAGGAGGGGTGGCTACAAGGCGAAGGGGACGCCCAAGAAAATACCAATAGATACTGTCTTTAATCTGTCAGAACACACGCTCTCACCTGTGGAAACTGAAGTATTGGCACTAGGTCTTTCGTTTGTGCCAACTGTTCCACACAATAAATTTGGTTGGGTTGTAGACCATTACAAATTCGGGAGAAAACTCAGATTGCGTGAGTTTTTCTCCACTAAATCAAATGAAATGACCCAAATAAGTGGTTTAGCTAGACCGAGTGTCTTTGACCCTCAATCAACCAATTCAAGTATACGAACATTTCTCCGTTTGACTAACAATGAGATGAGTACCGGGGTTGTACCACCACGGTACAGTAACCTTTCTCCCGCACAAAGGGTTGCATTAAAGAACTTGATTAACAATGAACAGATCGTGATTCGACAAGCCGATAAGGGCGGTGCCGTGGTGGTACAGGACTGGTGTAAATATAATGCTGAGATACTCAGACAATTAGCAGACCCCATGGTATATGTTTAGTGTAGAGGCAACCCAATGTTGCAGATTAAAAAATTGGTGGATATCACCATCAATCGGGCTTTGGCGTGTGGATGGTTGGACCAAAAAATAGCTGGCTACTTGACAGTGGATAGTCCAGTATGTCCAATCATCTACACGCTACCTAAAATACACAAGTCTATGATTGATCCCCCGGGTCGCCCAATCATCTCGGCAATGGGCTCTGTTTTACAGCCATTGGCAATCTTTATTGATTCATTTCTCCAGCCACTTGTATCCAAGATGCCAAGTTATATTAGGGATACGGCAGACCTGCTTGATAAGATTGATTCCATTGGCATTATACCTGAAGATGCCTGGTTAATAACTTTAGACATCCAGTCTTTATATACAGTCATACCGCATACAGAGGGCCTAGAGGCCATGCGTGAAGCTTTGATCACAGGTCCACACGATGGTCCACCGTCTGAATTTTTGTTGGAGCTTGCTAGCTTGGTATTAAACAAAAATCATTTTGCCTATGGCAAGGATTTCTTTATGCAGTGAAGTGGCACTGCGATGGGGTCAAATTTGGCCCCATCGTATGCCAACCTGTACATGCATAAGTACGAATCCAATAACATCATACCGAGATTTGGATCCAAATGTCTATTTTTTGTTCGTTATATTGACAATGACTTTATCATTTGGCTAGGGACCGACACAGAGTTCTATGAGATGATTGATTATTTACATAGTCTAGATAGCCCTATCCGCTTCACATATCACATCAATCGTGATAGAGTGAATTTTTTGGATGTGTCTCTTTTTCGACACAACGGTAAACTTGCCTCAACTCTCTATAGAAAAGAGACTGATAGAAACATGCTGCTTCATGCCTCCAGTCACCACCCTGCTCATCTGAAAGAGAGTCTTCCCATCTCTCAATTTATGCGTGTGCTCCGAAATAACACCTTGAATGAGGACACTGAGACACAGATTAAGGCGATGGCTGAAAGGTTTTACGAACGCGGCTATTCGAGAAGAACTGTTGAAAGATGTTTGCTCAAAGCAAGATACAGGCACTCCCACTCTAGCCACAGTCATCGTGCCAAGCGTATAGCCAATAGAATGATCTTCACGACCACGTTTGATGTTGCTTCATCACATTCTGAACATGTTTTACGCGAACACTGGCCAATTATTTCCACTGACCCAGTCTTCAAAGGGTTAGGCCATCAACCACCTCTCTGTGCCTACAGACGTGGTAAGAATTTACGACAGATGCTAATGCGTCCTACTTTGCAACCATCTGCCACCATTAAGACCTGGCTTTCAGATACCAAGAAGGGTTGCTATCGGTGCCCTAATTGTACCACGTGCCGGTCGATGATGACTGGTGCAAGTTTTGCACACCCATATAGTGGTCAACAAATCAAAATTCGTCATCGATTACATTGTACCATGGACCATGTAATCTATATCATCATCTGTCCCTGTGGGTACTATTATGTTGGCATGACAACTAGAAACTTCCGTGACAGAATGGCTAACCATCGCACATCAATTCAAGCTGCGTTGGTCTCAAAGGTGTCCGAAAAACCTGTAGCACAACATTTTGCAAGTAAGGGGCACTCAATTTCCAGTTTGAAGTGCATGCTGATTGATCATGTACCAAAACCTCCACGTGGGGGTGACTGGGAGAGGCAGTTACGACAACGAGAGGCTAAATGGATATATGAGCTGGACACTCTGACACCACGGGGCCTAAATGAGGCAAATCCATTCAATATTTTTCTTGGATAGGGCTATGACTAGACTTTTTTAATATCCGTACTTTTCATAATGTATGTTTACTATTATGTGTGTTGTCTTGTTTGTGATTTTCTTGTCTTTTGTATTGGTGATCACACTGGTTCACCTAGTGGCAGAGGCAATATCACACACCCAATACGGTCTCCATTAAGTCCTGGGTTCCATTTATATCCATATTATGTGTTTTAAACTTCTATTACACATTTCTCAGCTAAGCTGTATAAGTTATTATGAATTATTCTATATATATGTATAAAGGCGAGAATGTGTGGTTCTTTTGGTCAGTGATAGGCGGTTAACAAACTTTTATCTTAGGAATGAAGTTTTTGACAACAGTAAACATGAACCATTATGCAATAATTATTTGTCATCTATTGGAATCAAACTAAGAAGATGTTTAATGTGGTTAATGCTTGTTCCGCACTCAGGACTAATATGGAGCCCTTGCCCTATGTTTAATACATCTATGAATTATTCCCGTGCTTGCGCGCCTTATTACATACTTTTTATGACTACATTAATACATATTCACTTATGTGTTTTGGTCTGTCATGTGATCATTTATACTGGCGTTAGTCGGGTTGCTTAGTAACGATGTACAGCCGTCCTTTGCCATTTACCACATACACAGTGAAGCGCACGTCACGTCTGCTAAATCCACTTCCGCCGGATAGACGTGTGCATTCCACTGGCAATGGAACGCGCAATACTTCCGGTAACGCGACTATCAGCCGCTATCGGTTGTTCTTTTGGTTTTAAATGGTTGTGATTGTGTTCACATGTTGTGTAATTGATTGATGTTATAGGACATTCGATTGGCTGCACATGTATCCTTGATTACACATGTTAAACACTTGAATACCAGTGTTTTTTATGTTATTTCCTGTTGGATGATTGATGGGCGGGGTTTGTGATATGCCTCTGCTATAAAAGTGCTCCAGGGTTCATTGTGTGTCATGGGCTGCTGGGTGAGAACCTGCTGTAATCTTGTTAGTCTTGAAAAAGGCTCAGATGGAGCCGAAACGTCGACACCTTTTGCTGACATGCTGTTAACTGTCTCTATGTGAGACACACCAATAAAGTTTTCATCATCAAGGAAGTGGTGAGTGCCTGTATCTTTTTTCGGATATATATATATATATATGAGGCATTCGATATCCCGGCTGTCGACAGCCATTCTTGCTCATCACTAGAAGAAGGATAAATAGCATGGCATGCGTAGTACGCCACCATGCCCACAGCATGGTGAGCACAGCATGGCCAGTACAGCGTGACGTGCATGGCAAGAGCAGTGAGCCTGCAAGGGTCTCTTTTGCACTCACCCCGCTGCAAGCATTCCAGTGGTCGGGATTCCTGCGTTGATATGCTGGACGCCGGAATAGCATAGTACACCGTATATATATATATATATATATATATATATATATATGACATCACACATCACAAATATGGGGTGAAAGCTCCGACTCTCTATTACAAGCACAGACAGCTTCATACACCAGGCTTGCAGTTCAGGTGATCGGGCAGTTCTCAAAACAGCATAAGGTTACAGTAGTACAGGTTCATATCAGCTCATAGTAGTACAGGATCACATCACAGGATCTGTGGCTCTGACATTCCTACACCACCTTCTGGGTGCTAATCACTATCAGAAGCAAAGTCCCTGTACCGTTGACACAGTTAAACTAATTAGCCTGGCCCCTGGCTGATAACTGATTGAGGAAACACCAGTACTGGACCCTTCAGTCCTGTATATATATATATATATATATATATATATCTCACATCAAACAAGCAGCGGCACTCGGAGGCTTTATCATGGTGAAAAATCAAGTATGAAATTTAATCCATATCACAGCAAGGCCTTGCTGTGATATGGATTAAATTTCATACTTGATTTTCCACCATGATAAAGCCTCCGAGTGCCGCTGCTTGTTTGATGTGAGATATATATGCAATATTTCCAGAGGGCACCGGAGCTAAGCAATGCTGAAGGGTGAGTGCCGGTCCAACAAACAGTATATAAATATATATATATATATATATATACATACACACTGTAGATAGATAGACTGATAAATGGATAGAGAGATGTTTCTATCAAACATTTCTGCCAAAATACAACACCCAATGCATTCCATCTAAAACTTCAGGAGGGGTCTGGTAATAGTTGAAATGTGTAATGGACACCTACTTGTGTGGCTCATGTGATATAAATATATATATATATATATATACACACACACACACACACACACACACACATACGTTTGTTGGTGCTGATGAAAATCTGTTAATGATTGAAATGTTGAAGACCATGGCGGTCATATGAGTTTTCTTTCTCCTGAGTGAGCCTTGAGTGCCGCACCAACAAATGCATGCACAGTATCTACCATTCTATGTGAGGGCATCAGGTGCAGTTCATACTCGAATAGGCATGTCGGGCAAAGTGCAAACACACACACACACACATACAGTATATGTAGACATGTCTCTCTCTCTCTCTCTCTAGATATATATATATATATATATATATATATGTCCAAACAATCTGGCACTCTGAGAACTCCTATAGCATCCACCTGGGTGCCCTTTCTAGAATAACATACATCCAATTCAGGCAGCTGAGTTACTGACTGAAAGCACAGCACTCCAGGATTGGTTTCAAATCTTTATAATGATAATGAAAAAATGAACATCCACCTATGATATAGGCAAAGGAGGGGGAATGCACCTGACTCAAGCGCAGTGGAGAATGATTTCTGTCTTGTGCAAGGTTCTCCAATCCTTTGAACTTGCCACACGTGAAGTGAGTTCAGACACTGACATCTTGAGTCAGGTCATTCCCCTCATCTGGCTTTTGCATAAGCAGCTGGAGAAATTGAAGGAGGAGCTAAGACTGAGTGATTCCGCAAAGTATGTGGGACATGTGGATGGAGCCCTTCATTCACTTTGCCATGATTCATGGGTGGTCAATCTGTTGAACTCAAAGCACTACATTTTGGCCACCGTGCTCGATCCTAGGTTTAAAGACTACGTTGTATCTCTCTTTCCAGCACACAAATCTGCAGAGGTGCAAAGACCTTCAGGTGAGAAAATTGTCAACTGAAGTGGAATGTGACACATCAACAGTTCCTCCTTCATTTTCTCAAACAACTGGGGCTGCGCAGAAAAAGATACAATTTTCTAGCTGACCCACTGGTGGTGATGCAGGGCAGTCAGGAGCGAGTGCTGACATCTGGTCTGGACTGAAGGACCTGCCAACGATTACGAACATGTCTACTGCCACTGCATATGATTATGTCATCATTGAAAGAATGGTGGAGGATTATATGAGTGACAGCATCCAAGTAGGCATGTCAGACAGTCTGTATGTATACTGGCAGAAAAAAGAGGCAATTTGGATGCCCTTGCATAAAATGGCTTTATTTTGCCTAAATTGCCCCCCCCCCCCTCCAGTGTGTACTCTAAAAGAGTGTTTAGTGCAGCCGGTAACCTTGTCAGCGATCGGCGTAGGAGGTTACTTCAACAAAATGTGGAGAAGTTGATGTTCATCAAAATTGATTATAAATTCCTCCGGGAAGACCTTTACCAGCAATTGCCTCCAGAAAGTACACAGGGACCTGTGATGGTGGATTCCAGTGGGGACAAATTAATACTCTGTAAGGAGGAGGATGTACACACTGAAAGGGGTGAGGAATTGGAGGATGAGGATGAGGTCAACATCATGCCTCTGTAGAGCCAGTTTGTGCAAGGAGTGTCACGCTCAGCTTAAGTTGGGGTTCTGGCAACCGAGTTTTGGCTGAAGGGACAGCTACCTGTGAGGAGAGTAAATGAGGTGGCTGAATGTAATTCCTCCTCATGGATAGGAAGCCAAACTCAGTGTTAACGTTGGCCGGAGGGCATAAAGAAAAGAAGGACTTCGTAGGAAGTTACCTGTAGTTTTAATAATTAATCAGGCTGTACAAATATTGGAGAAATTGAAGAAACTGGAAGAATTAGAGTCTATGGTTAAAGGACTTGAAGAGTGAAGCTGAAGAACTCTGGTAAAGAAGAACTGGAGACTGTGTTTTATGATTAAAAGACAAGGATGTAGTACTTGGACTTTGAAGAAATGAAGACTGTGGTTTGTGATTGAAAGACAAGGCTGAAGAACTTGGACTTTGAAGAAATGAAGACGTTTGCGGGAACCGCCGTTAGCACCTGGAGCTCTACTATGACCTGGGACCCCGTGAGCGCTTCCACGAGTGGCAATGGACTTAGACAGCAGGACTGCAGCAGCATTTAGGTAACCGATGGATGAGAGCAATCAGGACCAGGGAACCAGAAGTAACCTGGGAGCACAGAGCTGGATAACCTTTCACAAGGATGTAACTTGAAGCACTGGCACTCTCCCTCTGAGCCAGCCCCCTTTTGTAAGGGGAGAACACTCAGGATTGGCTGGACACAGATTGGGAACCTCATTGGTAATACTCTGGTCTCCAACATGGCTGCCCCAGCACAGGAGACATACTTAGCTGTTAGCATACAGCTTTAGCCAGCTTTTGTCTCTGACACACTATACTGTGTCACCACAAGAGGACCTTACCGCAGCGATCCCCGCTGCAGCACCCGCCTCTCCTGACCCTCGGCTCCCGGCCCTTGGCAGCCACACATCCATCCAGATGGACCTGCCACCAGCAGCTCCCCACTGCCACAGCTGCGCCAACCAGCAGGATGGAAACCCACGGGAGCACCCACTGGAGGTAAGGCTCCAGAGCCTGACAGTACCCCCCTTTTCAGGCTGGGCTCTGAACACCCTTGTGCTTTCATCGGATTCTTGGTATGAAAGGCCTGGACTAATTTTGGAGCGTGGATGTCCTCTTCAGAAACCCAGGACCTTTCCTCTGGTCCATATCCCTTCCAATCAATAAGTTATTGGAGACGATCATATATTTTATGACAGTCAAAGATCCTATGAACTTCAAACTCTTCTCCCGGAGCAGCTTCATATTGGGAGGTCTAGGGAGCGCAGCCCGAAAATGGTTAAGTATGAGAGGCTTCAGTAAGGAGATGTGAAATGCATTTGGGATCTTCAAGTACGGAGGCAACGTCACTTTGTATGCTACTGGATTCAATTCTTTTTCAACAGGATATGGTCCAATGAATCTGAGGGCAAATTTCTTGGAAGGGACCTTGAGTCTTAAGTTTTGAGTAGAAATCCAGACTTGATCACCCACTTTGAGACTAGGGACAGCCTTCCATTTCTGATCTGCAAAAAAAATTGTATTTATTGGACGTTTTAAGCAGAGCCTCATGATATTGTTTCAACATCTTAGTGAATTGCTGAAGGGCTAACTCTGCAGCAGGTACTTTAAGAGCTGGAAGAGATTGAAAAGCAGGAACACGTGGATAAAGTCCATAATTCACATAAAAGGGTGTGGAATGGGTAGCGGAATGGTAGATATTATTGTGAGCAAATTCAGCAAATGGAAGATAGTCCAGCCAATCGTCCTGAGAAGAAGACATGAAGAGTCATAGGAAAGTCTCTAAGTCTTGGTTCACTCTCTCAGTCTGGCAATTTGTTTGGGGATGGTATGCAGAGGAGAAACTTAATTCCATTCCAAGAGCTGAACTCAGTGCGCTCCAGAATTTGTCCACAAACTGAGGCCCTCAATCGGAAACTATCTCTTGTGGAAGACCATGTAACCGGAAGATGTCTTATATGAACATTTTTTATAGTTGTGGAGCGGTTGGAAGACCTATGAGTGGGACAAAGTGTGCCATTTTGGAAAATTGGTCCACAATGACCCAAATGGTGTTTTGTCCTCTGGAGACAAGTAGGTCAGTTATAAAATCCATGCAGATGTGTGTCCAAGTTTTTGTGGAACCGATAGCGGATGAAAAAGACCTGATGGTGATCTTCTTGAACTTTTATGTTGGGCGCACTTTGGGCAAGCAGCTATGAATTCCAAAACATCCGTCTACAGATGAGGCCACCAATAGGAGCATTGGATGAACGTAAGAGTCTTGAGGCTACCTGCGTGTCCCATAAACGGTGAGGTATAAGCCCACGTGAGCAGTTTTTTTTCGGAGTTCTGGTGCAACTAAGGTATTTCCCGGTGGAGGAAGCGGAGTAATAGTTGCAGCAAAGGAGGCAGGATCTATGATGAATTGTCTGTCCGGAAGATCTGTGGACTCATCTGAACTCAATGAACGAGAGAGCGCATCTGCTTTCCGATTAAGAGACCCTGGACGATAACTGAGCTTGAAAGAAAAATGTGAGAAGAACAGTGCCCACCTGGCTTGCTGTGGGTTTAAACATCAGGCGGTCTGAAGATATAAAAGATTTTTGTGATCTGTGGTTACTGAGATTGGGTGCCGAGCTCCAGTAAGTACCTCTACTCTTCAAAAGCAAGTTTTATGGCAAGCAATTCTTATTCTCCAATGGCGTAGTTTTGATCTGCCGGAGAGAATCTTTGGCAGATTCTGATACTCGAAGTACTGGGATAAGACGGCCCCCACTCCTACTGAAGAAGCATCCACCTCCACCTGAAAAGGACGACTGAGGTCAGGTTGCTGAAGGATAGGAGCAGACATGAAGGCCTCTTTTAGAAATGAAAAGGCTTTTAGTGCCTCAGGTGGCCAAGCTGCAGAATTAGACCCTTTTCTTGTTAGTGCTGTAATCGGGGCAATGATGAAGGAATAATTTTTAATAAACTTCCTATAGAAATTGGCAAAGCCTAAAAAATGTGGATTCCCTTCAGAGTGGTAGGAAGGGTCCAATCTTTGATTGCTTGGACTTTGGCAGGATCCATCTGTAATTCCCTCCCAGAAATGATGTAACCTAAAAAAGGGATGGAGGGAACCTCAAATGTGCACTTCTCTAGTTTACAAAAGAGTCGATTTTCCCTTAGACATCTCAAGACTTCTCTGACTTGTTCCTAATGGACTTTCAGATCTTTGGAAAATATTAGAATATTGTCCAGATACACAACCAGGCACTTATAGAGGAGATCTCAGAATAATTAGTTGACATAATTCTGGAAGACTACTGGAGGAGCACTGCATTAGCCAAAGGGCATCACCAGATATTCGTAATGCCCGTCGCGAGTATCCACTCATCTCCTGTCTGAAAGCGTATAAGGTTATAAGCTCCCTGCAAGTCCAATTTGGTGAAAATGGTAGCCCCCTTTACTCGGTCAAATAGTTCGGGAATCAAGGGCAAGGGGTATCTGTTCTTAACTGTAATTTAGTTGAGGCTCCGGTAGTTGATGCAAGGCTGTAGGCCCCCATCCTTCTTCTTAACAAAAAAAAACCCTGCCCCCGGCTGGAGTAAAGGAAGAACGAAGGAACCCTTTGGCCAAATTCTCCTGTATGTAGTCAGACATCGCTTGGGTTTATGGGAGAGATAAAGGGTACGTTCGGCCTCTGGGAGGTGTTTAACCAGGCAGTAATTCAATAGGGCAGTCCCAACTTCAGTGGGGAGGCAACGTATCCACCCCTTGCTTACTGAACACGTCCAGAAAGCGCTGATAGGCATCTGGGAGATCAGTGGAGTGTAGGGTAAAGAGTGGCTTGACGGTCGATAAACAGCTTTGAGAACATGACTCCCCCCAGGAGAGTATGTCCATGGTTTGCCAATCCAAGTGTGGGTTGTGCTCCTGCAACCATGGAAATCCTAGGATTATTTTTTGAGAGGCTTTGGGAATTACCAGGAAATAGATAACTTCAGAATGGAAAATACCAATTTTCATCTTCAGAGGAACTATATGGTGGGTGATGATCCCTTCAGGGACATAACTTCCGTCAACCGCGGTGATAGATATAGCTCGCTCCAAATGAGTGGTTGGAATTTCAGACTGTCGGACTATGGCGGAATTAATGAAACTTTCTGCAGCTCCAGAATCCAAAAGTGCTGTAACATGAAGGGAGGTAGAGGGAAGTTCCAGACATACAGCCAACAGTGATTCCTTCCTTGTAAATTGGTTGGGGGATGCTCCTAGCTTAACCTCTCCTGCGTAAGCTAGGAGCGGGAGTTTCCCGGTTGTTGAATAAAAGACTGAAAGTGGTCAGCCGCCCCACAATACATGCAGAGGTTATCCTGTCTGCGTGTTTGACGTTCCTCATTAGTGAGACGAGAGCGGTTGACCTGCATGGGTTCTTCAGTAGACAGTGAGGATGTCTATGAGTGGGACAGGCCCGAGGTTTGGGTCGCTCGAACCTTGTTCTCTCAAGACAGCGCTCCATCTTAGATCAATCTTGTTACATAAAGAAATAAGCTGAACGAGCTAAACTGGCACATCCTGAGTGACCAGGTCATCTTTAATTTTGTTGGAGAGACCGTTACAAAAGGCGGCAATGAGAGCCTCTTCATTCCAGCCCACTTCGGAAGACAGAGTACGGAATTGGATCACGTACTGGGCGATGGAATGGGTTCCCTGATTCAGACGCAGAATCTCCAAAAAGGCAGAGGTGGTCCGTCCTGGCACGTCAAAGATTTTATGAAAATTTGCCATTAATTCCGCGTAATTAGAGAGTATGGGATCAGTTCTCTCCCATAAGGGTAAAGCCCAATCCAGAGCTGGTCCAGTCAGCAGTGAAATGATGTATGCGATTTTGGTCCGATTAGAAGGAAAGTTAGCTGACTGAAGCTCAAACTGGATCTCGCATTGATTGAGGAACCCTCGGCATTGCTTTGGACTACCGTCAAATTTACTGGGTGGCGGTAGTTGTAAACGAGGAACTGGAATCGACACTAGAGGATTAGGTGCTGGCGGATTGGAAGCTGGAACTGGAGTCCGAGATGTGGAAATGGCTGTGTGAAGAGAATCCAAATGAGTGGACATATTCTGCAAAAACTATACAATCTGTGCCTGCATGGCCTCCTGTTTATTTAGACGAGACAGAATATCCACAGAGGCATCGCCCCCGGTATCCTGCTCACTTGCTGGATCCATTGGGCCAGTGCTTACTGTCACCCTTCGGTGTAAGTTGGGGTTTTTCGACAACCGAGTTTTTGCTGAAAGGACAGCTACCTATGAGGAGAGTAAATGAGGTGGCTGAATGTAATTCCTCCTCATGGAGTGGGAGCCAAACTAAGTGTTAACGTTGGCCGGAGGGCGTAAAGAAAAGGAGGACTTCGTAGGAAGATAACTGTAGTTTTAATGAATAATCAGGATGTACAAAAATATTGGAGAAATTGAATAAACTGGAAGAATTAGAGTCTATGGTTAAATGACTTGAAGAGTGAAGCTGAAGAACTCCGGTAAAGAAGAACTGAAGACTGTTTAATGATTAAAAGACAAAGCTGTAGTACTTGGACTTTGAAGAAATGAAGACGTGGGGGTAAATTTACTAAGCTCCCGATTTTGACCGAGATGCCGTTTTTTCATCAAAGTGTCATCTCGGTAATTTACTAAGCAATAATCACGGCAGTGATGAGGGCATTCGTAATATTTTGAAGTCCTAGGAAAAAAATCAGGAATGAATACACCATCGGTCAAAACGCAGCTGTTTAAGTATGAATCTCGGTCATTTACTAAGAAGTGCAAAGCAAAAAAAAAACAAACACTGCCGTGAAAAATTACAACTCGTAAAAAAGTGCTAAAAAAAAACAGACCTTTTTTTTTTATTCGTGATTGGATAGGCATGCACGGATCCATGAGATCCGTGCATGTATATCAGTGGGAAGGGGTGGGAAAGTGCTTATTTTTTCAAAAAAAATTGCGTGGGGTCCCCCCTCCTAAGCATAACCAGCCTCGGGCTCTTTGAGCCGATCCTGGTTGCAGAAATATGGTGAAAAAATTGACAGGGGTTCCCCCATATTTAAGCAACCAGCATCGGGCTCTGCGCCTGGTCCTGGTTCCAAAAATACGGGGGACAAAAAGAGTAGGGGTCCCCCGTATTTTTAAAACCAGCACCGGGCTCCACTAGCTGGACAGATAATGCCACAGCCGGGGGTCACTTTTATATAGTGCCCTGCGGCCGTGGCATCAAAAATCCAACTAGTCACCCCTGGCCGGGGTACCCTGGGGGAGTGGGGACCCCTTCAATCAAGGGGTCCCCCCCCCCAGCCACCCAAGGGCCAGGGGTGAAGCCCGAGGCTGTCCCCCCCCATCCAATGGGCTGCGGATGGGGGGGCTGATAGCCTTTGCTGTAAAAGAAAAGATATTGTTTTTAGTAGCAGTACTACAAGTCCCAGCAAGCCTCCCCCGCATGCTGGTACTTGGAGAACCACAAGTACCAGCATGCGGCGGAAAAACGGGCCCGCTGGTACCTGTAGTACTACTACTAAAAAAATACCCAAAAAAACACAAGACACACACACCGTGAAAGTATAATTTTATTACATACATACACACATACATACATACTTACCATATGTTCCCACGCAGGTCGGTCCTCTTCTCCAGTAGAATCCAAGGGGTACCTGTTGAAGAAATTATACTCACGAGATCCAGGGGTCCAGGGTCCTCGGGGAATCCAGGTGTAATCCACGTACTTGAAAAAAATAACAAAACGGACACCCGAGCCACGCACTAAAAGGGGACCCATGTTTGCACATGGATCCCCTTTTCCCGACTGCCAGAAACCCACTCTGACTGATGTCTAAGTGGGTTTCTTCAGCCAATCAGGGAGTGCCACGTTGTAGCACTCTCCTGATCGGCTGTGTGCTCCTGTACTGAGTGACAGGCGGCACACGGCAGTGTTACAATGTAGCGCCTATGCGCTCCATTGTAACCAATGCTGGGAACTTTCTGCTCAGCGGTGACGTCACTTTAGGTCAACCGCAGGGCAGAAAGTTCCCAGCATTGGTTACAATGGAGCGCATAGGCGCTACATTGTAACACTGCCGTGTGCCGCCTGTCACTCAGTACAGGAGCACACAGCCGATCAGGAGAGTGCTACAACGTGGCACTCCCTGATTGGCTGAAGAAACCCACTTAGACATCAGTCAGAGTGGGTTTCTGGCAGTCGGGAAAAGGGGATCCATGTGCAAACATGGGTCCCCTTTTAGTGCGTGGCTCGGGTGTCCGTTTTGTTATTTTTTTCAAGTACGTGGATTACACCTGGATTCCCCGAGGACCCTGGACCCCTGGATCTCGTGAGTATAATTTCTTCAACAGGTACCCCTTGGATTCTACTGGAGAAGAGGACCGACCTGCGTGGGAACATAAGGTAAGTATGTATGTATGTATGTATGTGTGTATGTATGTAATAAAATTATACTTTCACGGTGTGTGTGTCTTGTGTTTTTTTGGGTATTTTTTTAGTAGTAGTACTACAGGTACCAGCGGGCCCGTTTTTCCGCCGCATGCTGGTACTTGTGGTTCTCCAAGTACCAGCATGCGGGGGAGGCTTGCTGGGACTTGTAGTACTGCTACTAAAAACAATATCTTTTCTTTTACAACAAAGGCTATCAGCCCCCCCATCCGCAGCCCATTGGATGGGGGGGGACAGCCTCGGGCTTCACCCCTGGCCCTTGGGTGGCTGGGGGGGGGGACCCCTTGATTGAAGGGGTCCCCACTCCCCCAGGGTACCCCGGCCAGGGGTGACTAGTTGGATTTTTGATGCCACGGCCGCAGGGCACTATATAAAAGTGACCCCCGGCTGTGGCATTATCTGTCCAGCTAGTGGAGCCCGGTGCTGGTTTTAAAAATACGGGGGACCCCTACTCTTTTTGTCCCCCGTATTTTTGGAACCAGGACCAGGCGCAGAGCCCGATGCTGGTTGCTTAAATATGGGGGAACCCCTGTCATTTTTTTTCACATATTTCGGCAACCAGGATCGGCTCAAAGAGCCCGAGGCTGGTTATGCTTAGGAGGGGGGACCGCACGCAATTTTTTTTTAAATATTTGACAGTGTTTAATTTAAAAAAAACAAAAAAAATGAACCCCAGCACGGATCACACAGATCCGGCCGAGATTCATTGTAAAAAAGTCGGCAGTGTTTTGCTAATTACTGCCGTAAAAATAGAAAAAAAACCACGAATGACATCGACATCGGAACAAAAGAAAAACCCGAATACGACAGCTTAGTAAATTAGTCGTAATCAATTCAAAAAGTTGCAGTTTTACACTTTCGATGTCATTCGTGATTGAACTTTGACCTGAAACGGGAAAATACGAATCTTAGTAAATTTACCCCGTGGTTTGTGATTGAAAGACGAGACTGAAGAACTTGGACTTTGAAGGAATGAAGACTGGTTTGTGATTTAAAGACGAGGCTGAAGAACTTGGACTTTGAAGAAATGAAGATGTTTGAGGGAACCGCCGTTAGCACCTGGAGCTCCTCTACGACCTGGGACCCTGTGAGCGCTTCAACGAGTGGCAATGGACTTAGACAGCAGGACTGCAGCAGCGTTTAGGTAACCGATGGATGAGAGCAACCAGGATGAGGGAACCAGAAGTAACCTGGGAGCACAGAGCTGAAGAACCTTTCACAAGGAGGTAACTTGAAGCACTGCACTCTCCCTCTGAGCCAGCCCCATTTTGTAAGGGGAGAACATGCAGGATTGGCTGGACACAGATTGGGAACTTCATTGGTAATACGCTGGTCTCCAACATGGCTGTCCCAGCACAGGATACATATTTAGCTGTTAGCACACAGCTTTAGCCAGCTTCTGTATCTGACACACTATACTGTGTCAGCACTAGAGGACCTTACGGCAGCGAACCCCGCCGCAGTGCCCGGTTCTCCAGACCTTCGGCCCCCGGCCCTTAGCAGCCACACATCCGTCCAGGAGGACCCACTGCCAGCAGCTCCCCACCGCCGCAGCCACGCCAACCAGCGGGACGGTAACCCGCAGGAGCACCCACTGGAGGTAAGGCTCTGGAGCCTGACAAGGAGAGATTGATTGCTTTTTTTTTTGGTGGGGGCCCAAACAAACCAATCAGTTCAGCCACAGTCGTGTGGCAGACCCTGTCACTGAAATGATTGGTTTGTTAAAGTTTGCATGTTCTGTTTATACAACATAAGGGTGGGTGGGAGGGCTCAAGGACAATTCCATCTTGCACCTCTATTTCTTCTTTGCATCATATGCTGTTTGGGGACTAGTTTTTTAAAGTGCCATCCTGTCTGACACTGCCATACAACTCCAGGGGTACTCCCGTATAAGTCCAGGGGTACTGCCGTATAAGTCCAGTCCAGTGGTGCTCTCTTGTGCTGCATTAGTCCAGTGGTGGTGTCTTGTGCTGCCATAATGAGAGTAGTGGTGTCCTGTGCTTTATATTATTTACTCCAAATAAAAGGCTTATATACATTACTTCTATTATTATCTAAATAATTTTTACAGGGTTTGCCCTGTGTGGTGTAGGAGTACGCTCGCCTGTGCTGCATATTATTTTAATAGCTTCAAATAAAAGGGTTATTATTATCCAAATTAATTTTACAGGCTTTGCCCTGTGTGTGTGTGTGGTTTAGGGGTACGGTCTTCTGTGCCACAAATATTGTGCGTGTATTACATCTGGGCAAATTCCAGCATGTACCATGTTGTTTGTGCCACACACTTGTGTCGCTTAGATTAGTCATACAGCTACCTCATTGCACCTCTTTCTCCTCTTTGCATGATGTGCTGTTTGGGGCCTAGTCTTTTTAAGTGCAATCCTGTCTGCCACTGCAGTGCCACTCCTAGATGGGCCAGGTGTTTGTGCCACACACTTGTGTCACTTAGCTTAGTCATACAGCTACCTCATTGCAGCTCTTTTTCTTCTTTGCATGATGTGCTTTTTGAGGCCTTTTTTTAAATCTGACATCCTGTCTGCTACTACAGTGCCACTCCTAGATGGGCCAGGTGTTTGTGCTGCACACTTATATCACTTAGCTTAGTCATACTGCCTCCTCGGTGCAAACTTTTGGCCTAAAAATAATATTGTGAGGTATGAGGTTTTCAGGATAGACAGGAAATGAGTTTAAATGAATGTTATAGAGGTTAATAATACCGTAGGATCAAAATTACCCCAAAATTCTGTGACTTTAGCTGTTTTTATGTTTTTTCAAAAATCATCCAGATCTAAAACCAAAACACGAAAGGGTGGTTTTGGCAAAACCAATCCAGATCCAAAACACAAGGATGGAACCAGAACCAAAACCAAAACAAAAAACTGCCCGCCACACATTTCTAATTCAGATACACTTACTGTGCAACCACCTCACAAGCAGAAGAAATTATTTGTTTTGTACTAGAAAAGGCATTTGTTATAAAGTTTGATTTAATTAAAACGAAAACTTTTTTAATACCGCAGTCTCATCTGGCAAATCAGACAGATAATTGCAGCATGTATGCAGGCGAATGATCTGGTAATATCAATCGTTCGGACATGCTGGCTTATACAACATGTCCGTCCAAATCAGTATTTTGAAAGTGCAAACTCGGCAATCGGACAAATTGGAGAATGTCTCCTCCCCAGGGGCGGAGCGCCGATATTATGGACAATACTCTGTTACATGTCCCACAGAATATGCCCCTGATATCTGTACTGTTCAAGGGTTAGAAGTAGAGATGAGCGCCGGAAATTTTTCGGGTTTTGTGCTTTGGTTTTGGGTTCGGTTCCGCGGCCGTGTTTTGGGTTCGACCGCGTTTTGGCAAAACCTCACCGAATTTTTTTTGTCGGATTCGGGTGTGTTTTGAATTCGGGTGTTTTTTTAAAAAAACACTAAAAAACAGCTTAAATCATAGAATTTGGGGGTCATTTTGATCCCAAAGTATTATTAACCTCAAAAACCATAATTTACACTCATTTTCAGTCTATTCTGAATACCTCACACCTCACAATATTATTTTTAGTCCTAAAATTTGCACCTAGGTCGCTGGATGACTAAGCTAAGCGACCCTAGTGGCCGACACAAACACCGGGCCCATCTAGGAGTGGCACTGCAGTGTCACGCAGGATGGCCCTTCCAAAAAACCCTCCCCAAACAGCACATGACGCAAAGAAAAAAAGAGGCGCAATGAGGTAGCTGTGTGAGTAAGATAAGCGACCCTAGTGGCCGACACAAACACCGGGCCCATCTAGGAGTGGCACTGCAGTGTCACGCAGGATGTCCCTTCCAAAAAACCCTCCCCAAACAGCACATGACGCAAAGAAAAAAAGAGGCGCAATGAGGTAGCTGTGTGAGTAAGATAAGCGACCCTAGTGGCCGACACAAACACCGGGCGCATCTAGGAGTGGCACTGCAGTGTCACGCAGGATGTCCCTTCCAAAAAACCCTCCCCAAACAGCACATGACGCAAAGAAAAAAAGAGGTGCAATGAGGTAGCTGTGTGAGTAAGATAAGCGACCCTAGTGGCCGACACAAACACCGGGCCCATCTAGGAGTGGCACTGCAGTGTCACGCAGGATGGCCCTTCCAAAAAACATTCCACAAACAGCACATGACGCAAAGAAAAATTAAAGAAAAAAGAGGTGCAAGATGGAATTGTCCTTGGGCCCTCCCACCCACCCTTATGTTGTATAAACAGGACATGCACACTTTAACCAACCCATCATTTCAGTGACAGGGTCTGCCACACGACTGTGACTGAAATGACGGGTTGGTTTGGACCCCCACCAAAAAAGCAATTAATCTCTCCTTGCACAAACTGGCTCTACAGAGGCAAGATGTCCACCTCATCATCATCCTCCGATATATCACCGTGTACATCCCCCTCCTCACAGATTATCAATTCGTCCCCACTGGAATCCACCATCTCAGCTCCATGTGTACTTTGTGGAGGCAATTGCTGCTGGTCAATGTCTCCACGGAGGAATTGATTATAATTCATTTTAATGAACATCATCTTCTCCACATTTTCTGGATGTAACCTCGTACGCCGATTGCTGACAAGGTGAGCGGCGGCACTAAACACTCTTTCGGAGTACACACTTGTGGGAGGACAACTTAGGTAGAATAAAGCCAGTTTGTGCAAGGGCCTCCAAATTGCCTCTTTTTCCTGCCAGTATAAGTACGGACTGTGTGACGTGCCTACTTGGATGCGGTCACTCATATAATCCTCCACCATTCTTTCAATGTTGAGAGAATCATATGCAGTGACAGTAGACGACATGTCCGTAATCGTTGTCAGGTCCTTCAGTCCGGACCAGATGTCAGCATCAGCAGTCGCTCCAGACTGCCCTGCATCACCGCCAGCGGGTGGGCTCGGAATTCTGAGCCTTTTCCTCGCACCCCCAGTTGCGGGAGAATGTGAAGGAGGAGATGTTGACATGTCGCGTTCCGCTTGACTTGACAATTTTCTCACCAGCAGGTCTTTCAACCCCAGCAGACTTGGGTCTGCCGGAAAGAGAGATCCAAGGTAGGCTTTAAATCTAGGATCGAGCACGGTGGCCAAAATGTAGTGCTCTGATTTCAACAGATTGACCACCCGTGAATCCTTGTTAAGCGAATCAAGGGCTCCATCCACAAGTCCCACATGCCTAGCGGAATCGCTCCGTGTTAGCTCCTCCTTAAATGTCTCCAGCTTCTTCTGCAAAAGCCTGATGAGGGGAATGACCTGACTCAGGCTGGCAGTGTCTGAACTGACTTCACGTGTGGCAAGTTCAAAGGGCATCAGAACCTTGCACAACGTTGAAATCATTCTCCACTGCGCTTGAGACAGGTGCATTCCACCTCCTATATCGTACTCAATTGAATAGGCTTGAATGGCCTTTTGCTGCTCCTCCAACCTCTGAAGCATATAGAGGGTTGAATTCCACCTCGTTACCACTTCTTGCTTCAGATGATGGCAGGGCAGGTTCAGTAGTTTTTGGTGGTGCTCCAGTCTTCTGTACGTGGTGCCTGTACGCCGAAAGTGTCCCGCAATTCTTCTGGCCACCGACAGCATCTCTTGCACGCCCCTGTCGTTTTTTAAATAATTCTGCACCACCAAATTCAAGGTATGTGCAAAACATGGGACGTGCTGGAATTTGCCCATATTTAATGCACACACAATATTGCTGGCGTTGTCCGATGCCACAAATCCACAGGAGAGTCCAATTGGGGTAAGCCATTCTGCGATGATCTTCCTCAGTTGCCGTAAGAGGTTTTCAGCTGTGTGCGTATTCTGGAAACCGGTGATACAAAGCGTAGCCTGCCTAGGAAAGAGTTGGCGTTTGCGAGATGCTGCTACTGGTGCCGCCGCTGCTGTTCTTGCGGCGGGAGTCCATACATCTACCCAGTGGGCTGTCACAGTCATATAGTCCTGACCCTGCCCTGCTCCACTTGTCCACATGTCCGTGGTTAAGTGGACATTGGGTACAGCTGCATTTTTTAGGACACTGGTGACTCTTTTTCTGAGGTCTGTGTACATTTTCGGTATCGCCTGCCTAGAGAAATGGAACCTAGATGGTATTTGGTACCGGGGACACAGTACCTCCAACAAGTCTCTAGTTGGCTCTGCAGTAATGATGGATACCGGAACCACGTTTCTCACCACCCAGGATGCCAAGGCCTCAGTTATCCGCTTTGCAGTAGGATGACTGCTGTGATATTTCATCTTCCTCGCAAAGGACTGTTGGACAGTCAATTGCTCGGTGGAAGTAGTAAAAGTGGTCTTACGACTTCCCCTCTGGGATGACCATCGACTCCCAGCAGCAACAACAGCAGCGCCAGCAGCAGTAGGCGTTACACGCAAGGATGCATCGGAGGAATCCCAGGCAGGAGAGGAATCGTCAGAATTGCCAGTGACATGGCCTGCAGGACTATTGGCATTCCTGGGGAAGGAGGAAATTGACACTGAGGGAGTTGGTGGGGTGGTTTGCGTGAGCTTGGTTACAAGAGGAAGGGATTTACTGGTCAGTGGACTGCTTCCGCTGTCACCCAAAGTTTTTGAACTTGTCACTGACTTATTATGAATGCGCTGCAGGTGACGTATAAGGGAGGATGTTCCGAGGTGGTTAACGTCCTTACCCCTACTTATTACAGCTTGACAAAGGCAACACACGGCTTGACACCTGTTGTCCGCATTTCTGTTGAAATACTTCCACACCGAAGAGCTGATTTTTTTGGTATTTTCACCAGGCATGTCAGTGGCCATATTCCTCCCACGGACAACAGGTGTCTCCCCGGGTGCCTGACTTAAACAAACCACCTCACCATCAGAATCCTCCTGGTCAATTTCCTCCCCAGCGCCAGCAACACCCATATCCTCCTCATCCTGGTGTACTTCAACACTGACATCTTCAATCTGACTATCAGGAACTGGACTGCGGGTGCTCCTTCCAGCACTTGCAGGGGGCGTGCAAATGGTGGAAGGCGCATGCTCTTCACGTCCAGTGTTGGGAAGGTCAGGCATCGCAACCGACACAATTGGAGTCGGACTCTCCTTGTGGATTTGGGATTTCGAAGAACGCACAGTTCTTTGCGGTGCTACTGCTTTTGCCAGCTTGAGTCTTTTCATTTTTCTAGCGAGAGGCTGAGTGCTTCCATCCTCATGTGAAGCTGAACCACTAGCCATGAACATAGGCCAGGGCCTCAGCCGTTCCTTGCCACTCCGTGTGGTAAATGGCATATTGGCAAGTTTACGCTTCTCCTCCGACAATTTTATTTTAGGTTTTGGAGTCCTTTTTTTACTGATATTTTGTGTTTTGGATTTGACATGCTCTGTACTATGACATTGGGCATCGGCCTTGGCAGACGACGTTGCTGGCATTTCATCGTCTCGGCCATGACTAGTGGCAGCAGCTTCAGCACGAGGTGGAAGTGGATCTTGATCTTTCCCTAATTTTGGAACCTCAACATTTTTGTTCTCCATATTTTAATAGGCACAACTAAAAGGCACCTCAGGTAAACAATGGAGATGGATGGATACTAGTATACTTATGGATGGACTGCCGAGTGCCGACACAGAGGTAGCTACAGCCGTGGACTAACGTACTGTGTCTGCTGCTAATATAGACTGGATGATAATGATATGAAATCAATATATATATGTATGTATATATAATATCACTAGTACTGCAGCCGGACAGGTAGATAATATATTTATTAGGTAATGATGACTGATGACGGACCTGCTGGACACTGTCAGCTCAGCAGCACCGCAGACTGCTACAGTAAGCTACTATACTATAGTAGTATGTACAAAGAAGAAAGAAAAAAAAAACACGGGTAGGTGGTATACAATTATGGATGGACTGCCGAGTGCCGACACAGAGGTAGCTACAGCCGTGGACTACCGTACTGTGTCTGCTGCTAATATAGACTGGATGATAATGATATGAAATCAATATATATATGTATGTATATATAATATCACTAGTACTGCAGCCGGACAGGTAGATAATATATTTATTAGGTAATGATGACTGATGACGGACCTGCTGGACACTGTCAGCTCAGCAGCACCGCAGACTGCTACAGTAAGCTACTATACTATAGTAGTATGTACAAAGAAGAAAGAAAAAAAAAACCACGGGTAGGTGGTATACAATTATGGATGGACTGCCGAGTGCCGACACAGAGGTAGCTACAGCCATGGACTAACGTACTGTGTCTGCTGCTAATATAGACTGGATGATAATGATATGAAATCAATATATATATGTATGTATATATAATATCACTAGTACTGCAGCCGGACAGGTAGATAATATATTTATTAGGTAATGATGACTGATGACGGACCTGCTGGACACTGTCAGCTCAGCAGCACCGCAGACTGCTACAGTAAGCTACTATACTATAGTAGTATGTACAAAGAAGAAAGAAAAAAAAAAAACCACGGGTAGGTGGTATACAATTATGGATGGACTGCCGAGTGCCGACACAGAGGTAGCTACAGCCGTGGACTAACGTACTGTGTCTGCTGCTAATATAGACTGGATGATTGATAATGAGATGAAATCAATATATATATGTATGTATATATAATATCACTAGTACTGCAGCCGGACAGGTAGATAATATATTTATTAGGTAATGATGACTGATGACGGACCTGCTGGACACTGTCAGCTCAGCAGCACCGCAGACTGCTACAGTAAGCTACTATACTCTATAGTAGTATGTACAAAGAAGAAAGAAAAAGAAAAAAACACGGGTAGGTGGTATACAATTATGGATGGACTGCCGAGTGCCGACACAGAGGTAGCTACAGCCGTGGACTAACGTACTGTGTCTGCTGCTAATATAGAGTCTAGACTGGATGATAAATTATTGATAATGAGATGAAATCAATATAATATCACTAGTACTGCAGCAGGACAGGTACTATATATATTTATTATGTAATGACTGATGACGGACCTGCTGGACACTGTCAGGTCAGCACAGCACCGCAGACTGCTACAGTAAGCTACTATAGTAGTATGTATAAAGAAGAATGAAAAAAAAAAACCACGGGTAGGTGGTATACAATATTATATATATATATATATATATATATATATATATATATTAAACTGGTGGTGATTGATTATTAAACTGGTGGTCACTTCAGGTCACGTTGCAACTTGCAACTAGTACTCCGAGGCCTAAGCAGACAATCACAAAATATATTATTATACTGGTGGTCAGTGTGGTCACAACAATGGCAGTGTGGCACTGACTCTGGCAGCAAAAGTGTGCACTGTACGTTATATGTACTCCTGAGTCCTGCTCTCAGACTCTAACTGCTCCCCACTGTCAGTGTCTCCCCCACAAGTCAGATAATACACTTACAGTCACACTATCTATTATCTAATCTAGTATAAATATCACTTCAGCAAGTAGTATAGTAGTATACAGTATAGTAGTACTCCTCCTAATAATGCTCCCCAAAATACTGTGTCTCTCTCTTCTCTAAACGGAGAGGACGCCAGCCATGTACTCTCCCTATGACTCTCAATGCACGTGTGAAAATGGCGGCGACGCGCGGCTCCTTATATAGAATCCGAGTCTCGCGATAGAATCCGAGCCTCGCGAGAATCCGACAGCGGGATGATGACGTTCAGGCGCGCTCGGGGTAACCGAGCAAGGCGGGAAGATCCGAGTCGCTCGGACCCGTGTAAAAAAACCTGAAGTTCGGGCGGGTTCGGATTCCGAGGAACCGAACCCGCTCATCTCTAGTTAGAAGTTATAACCCTGCATAGGCTTTCAATATTTCATGTGAAAATGTGCAGTACAAATTTACATTAGGAAAATGCTAAATACCCAACTCAGCAATAGCTCCTATTAGTCACTTTGGCACAAGAAAATAAACGGATATTTTTGTTGTGTAACTTCATAGAAATAGCTTTAAAAGTAATAACAAAGATTTAGCATTTTATTCTAATAATATGTTGTAAGCATTTTCTCCTGCATGGTAAGCAATTCAATTATTTTTGTTTCTGCAATAAATTAACTAAAGGTATTTGACATCAATCAGCTTTTGTTCCTAGGGAATTGTAGTTCAATTTTACTTAAATGGAATTGGACATTGTGAATATCTTAGTAGCAGTGGGTAAAACCTCTTATATACATATGTACTGTATGCTGGGAATACAGAAACCCATGAAAGAGAAGTTTCTGCTTGCAAGATGTTAAAATTGAGAGGATAAAAGTTACAAACAAATCTGTATTTATGGTATAGTCAGAGTTATGTTCATATTAATGACAAAATCTCTACTAAAGTTTTGTAGGTAGAAATGAGTAAGCTTTTGAAAGTTTGTCTGAAGAAAACTCCCATCATTCTATTTTTGGCCCAACAAAATCAAAGAGCTGACTGAATGAATCACCCTCATCATCCCAGCTTTAATCATGAACTACAAATTATATGGAAATTAAATCCTAAATTACATTGTGGCATGGCATTACTCCCAGTGAAGAAGTAGAGGAGAGACTTGATCTCTGAAAACTCACATATTTCCCAGTGAAACGTAAATCACATGAAGTTTATAATTGCTTGGCCAAATTTTAGGAATTATCATTGAATAAGATGCTGGAGACATGTGCATTGCTTAGCTGTCTACATTGCATTTTTCCCTGATTAAACCAATGGTTGAAGTGGACTTCAATTGTAATTAGAGATGTGTGTGACGGACACTTTTTGGGTTTTGGTTTTGGATCAGGATCCCCGCTCGTGTTTTAAATCTGTATTGGTTTTGCGAAAACTGCCCTCTCGGGTTTTCATTTTGGATCTGGATGATTTTTTTAAAAACAGCTAAAATCACAGAATTTGGGGGTCATTTTGATCCTATGGTATTATTAACCTAAATAACATTAATTTCCACTCATTTCCAGTCTATTCTGAACACCTCACACCTCACAAGGGTGGTCATTCCGAGTTGATTGCTCGTTATTTTTTTTTTCGCAATGTAGCGATTAGTCGCTAATGCGCATGCGCAATGTCCGCAGTGCGACTGCGCCAAGTAAATTTGCTATTAAGTTTGGTATTTTACTCATGGCATTACGAGGTTTTTTCTTCGTTCTGGTGATCGGAGTGTGATTGACAGGAAGTGGGTGTTTCTGGGCGGAAACTGGCCATTTTATGGGTGTGCGCGAAAAAACGCTGCCGTTTCTGGGAAAAACGTGGGAGTGTCTGAAGAAACGGGGGAGTGTCTGAAGAAACGGGGGAGTGTCTGGGTGAACGCTGGGTGTGTTTGTGAGGTCAAACCAGGAACGAAACTGACTGAACTGATCGCAGTGGCAGAGTAAGTCTCGAGCTACTCAGAAACTGCTAAGAACTGTCTATTCGCAAATCTGCTAATCTTTCATTCGCAAATCTACTAAGATTCACTCCCAGTAGGCGGCGGCTTAGCGTGTGCAAAGCTGCTAAAAGCAGCTTGCGAGCGAACAACTCGGAATGAGGGCCAATATTGGTTTTAGGCCAAAAGGTTGCACCAAGGTCACTGGATCACTAAGCTAAGTGACACACGTGGGTGACACAAACATCTGGCCCATCTAGGAGTAGCACTACAGTGGCAGACAGGATGGAAGTTTTAAAAAATAGGCCCCAAAGAGCACATAATGCAATGAAAAAAAAGAGGTGCAAGATGGAATTGTCTTGGAACCCTCCCACCCCCCATATGTTGTTTAAACGGGATTTGCACAGTTTATTAAACCCATCATTTCAGCGACAGGTGGTCCCCCTGGAAAAAGCATGCCAAGTTCTCTGAATCATAGCTAGCTACAAACATACCACCTCCTTCTTTGATGAATTTTCACATTATGAGAAGAGGACAGTGTCAAGAAGGTGATTAAAAATTAAAGAGGCACACATACAGTAATTAGGAACAACACACAGGCTTTCACCTCCACTCCTATATTAGCGTGGAATGGAAAGGACTTCAACCAAGCAAATATATAATTACCACATTACTGTACAAACTGAAAAACTAGGGGCTAAAGCCTCCAAATTTGTACGGCTTCTCCATGTTCAGGGATTAAGATAATCTCGGATTTAAAGCTGGGATGCAAATAAACTGGCGTATACCACAGGATCAAGATTGGATATTATCCCCTCCACGGAGTCTGGGGACTTAATTTGTGAAAATCTCGTGGGTTTCTTTTTTCAGTTTTTTATTGCATTTTTATTTACATAATTTGTGGCAGATGCCTTATTTTTGTTTTCACAGCTCCCAGTTACACGCATGTGAGCATACCTGTGTATCTTTTATTTTTTTTAAAAGCAGCCCCTTAGATGTTTTAGCAGCCCCTCCTGAGCCCCCACAGCAGCCCTGGATGGGGCAAGTTGAGTTTGAGTGGGTTTACTTAAGTACTATGGGGGTCATTCGGAGTTGATCACTCGCTAGCTGTTTTTAGCAGCATTGCAAATGCCTAGTCTCTGCCCATGGGGGAGTGTATTTTTGCTTTGCAGAAGTGCGAACGCGTGTACAGCCACACTCAGTATAAAGAGTTTGTGCAGTTTCTGAGTAGCTCAGAACCTACTCAGCGCTTGCGATCACTTCGCCTATTCGTGTCCGGATTTGACGTCATACACCCACCCAGCCGTGCCTGCGTTTTTTCAGACACGCCTGCATTTTTGCAAACACTCATTGAAAATGGTCAGTTGACAACCAGAAATACCCCCTTCCTGTCAATCTTCTTGCGGCCGTCAGTGCGACTGAAAACTTCGCTAGAACCTGTGCACAACCACAAAGTACTTTGTACCCGTACGTCGCACGTGCGCATTGCGGTGCATACGCATGCGCAGAAATGCAGATTTTTAGCCTGATCACTGCGCTACGAATAATGGCAGCTAGCGATCAACTCGGAATGACCCCCTAAGCACGACTGTGCAGTGATTTTTTTTGCTATTGAGCCCCTGCCCTAGTGGAGCTTATCACTCTACAGTTGAAACTCATTTCATACTAAAAGTAGGACTGTGGGAAGAAGCAATGCTAACCTCTGTGCCCACAGCATGCCACAGCCTGGCAAGCGAGACATCTTCCTGGCTGTTAGCCTTCATGAGACTCCATACTGGGCCTTATTCAGTTACTGTTTGTGCCTCACAGGAGCTCCTGGCCCATCTACTGCTGCAGTGTAATGAAAAGCTGATGCAATGCAAGATCACTGAAACTCTGTTCTTCTAACACCGCGAGGTCTTGCGATAATCCTATACAGCCTTTAGGAAAAGAAGATCCCTGTACAACAAATAATAATTTTAATAATCTTCTAAATAAATAATCCCAAAATGTGGAACATCAATAATAAATCAAAGTTAAGGTTGACTTATTGGAGCCATTCATTTGAGTGAGTACCTAACATGAAATAATTGAGAAGAACCTCTCTCTAATGCTCCAGCAGAAAATCTCACTTTTATCCCTCAGGCAGTTGAGCTGGATTATGATTCAGTATCTTCTGAGTCTCACTGATTTTGGCCACAAATGTGTTCTCTCCCTACTTTATTTAAAAACACTTAGTCAAAATAGCAATTTCCATTTCCACCTTTGCAGGAATGTTTTCACAAATTTGTTTGTGATGTTGAAGCTTGTTTCACATCTGCTCTAGGCTTTCATTTAAATTTAGGATCAAGTACAGCAGCACCCCTGGAATTATATGGCAGTACCCCTGGATTTATACAGCATAGGCAGCACCACTGGAGATTTACACTGCACAGAAGACAGGCAACAGCAGCCCTGGACTTAAACGGCAAAGAGGCAGCAGCCCAAATAGGGCAGCACCCCTGGAATGTTGTGGCAAAGAAAATATGTACAAGATGGAATTGTCCTTGGGCCCTCCCACCCACCCTTATGTTGTATAAACAGAACATGTACACTTTAAAAAAAATATATAATTTCAGCGAAAGGGTCTGCCACATGACTGTGGCTGAAATGATTGGTTTGTTTGGGCCCCCATCAAAAAAAGCAATTAATCTCTCCTTGCACAAACTGGCTCTACGGTGGCAAGATGTTATCCTCATCCTCAGATTCCTACCCTCCCTTCAGTATTTACTTCCTCATCCTCAGAGAGGATTAATATTCAAACAAAACTACATCATTTAGGTGTTAGTGGACTGCTTATGCTATTACCCAAAGTTTCTGAACTTGACAATGACATAATGAATGCGCTGCAGGTGACATAACGGAGGATGTTCCTAGGTGGTTAATGTCCTTACCCCTACTTATTATGGATTGGCAAAGGCAACAGATGGCTTAACACCTGTTGTCCAGATTTGTGGAGAAATAATCCCAACTGAAGAGGTGGCTTTTTTTGGTATTTTCCCCAGGCATGACAATGGGAATTTTTATCCTATGACCAACAACAGTCTCAATTGGGGCCTTATTTAAACAAACCACACCACCATCAGAATCCTCATTGTCAAGTTCCTTCGCAGCGCCATCTACACCAATATCCTCCTCATCCTGGTGTACTTCTACAGTGACATCCTCAATCTCAATATTAGCAACTGGACTGGTGGTGCTCCTCCCAGCACTTGCAGAGGGTGTGCAAATGGTGGTAGAAGTCTCCTCTTCCCATACAGTGTTGTGAAGGTCAGGCCTAGACATGGCAACCGTGGACAGTGCCAGCACCCCTGTAATTTCACAACACCCCTGTAATTTTACAGCATACAGGACCAGTGTACTTTTATTTTAACAGCAGCACCCCTGAATTTTTTTCAGCATACAGGGCCAGTGTGCTTTTATTTTAACAACAGCAGCACCCCTGAATTTTTACAGCATACAGGGCCAGTGTAGTATTTTAACGGCAGCACCCCTGTATTTTTACAGCATACAGGACCAGTGTGCTTTTATTTTAACAACTGTACCCCTGAATTTTTTCAGCATACAGGGCCAATGTAATATTTTAACAGCAGCACCCCTGAACTTTTACAGCATACAAGACTGGGCCAGCAGCCCTGTATTTTTACAGCATACAGGATCAGTATGCCTTTATTTTAACAACAGCACCCCAGAATTATTACAGCATGCAGGAAGACAGTGCCCCTTCCCCCTGTACAACACAGTAACAGTCAGGACAGCAACAACACACATGTACAGCTGCAGCACCCCTAACAGCACATGAAACATGAGTGACAGCCAGGACAGACCCCCTAACAGCACAGTTACACCACAGTAAAAGGAGCATCACCTCTACAAGGGTGTAGTATGGTATGACAGCGGTCGGTCTCCCGGCGACCAGCATACCAGCACCGGGAGCCCAACCGCTGGCATACCGACAGTGTGGCAAGCGCAAATGAGCCCCTTGTGGGCTCGCTGCGCTTGCCACGCTACGGGCATGGTTGTGTGCTACGCGCGCCACACTATTTTATTCTCCCTCCAGGGGGGGCGTGGACCCCCACAAGGGAGAATAAGTGTCGGTATGCTGGCTGTCGGGATTCTGGCATCGGTATACTGTGCGCTGGGATCCCGACAGCTGGCATACTGAAGACCACCCCCTCTACAGAGAACACACTGATCCCACCCGACTCCAGCACCCACAGAGTGACAGAGGTCTTTCTCCCTCATTCTCCAAGTACAGAGTGAAAATGTCGTCGACGGGTGGCTGTTTATATGGAATACAAAACCCGCGAGAATCCATCAGCGGGATGATGACATTTTGCCTCGTTCTCGTGTCCGAGTCTGGCGGGAAGTCCCGAGCAGGACTCGGATCCAGGCTCTGAGTGTGACATTCGGGTGGTTCGGTTATCTGAGAACCAAATGTGCTCATCTCTAATTGTAATATATCAAATTCCCCTCAATTACTTTTTCCTTCTACCACTTCTAAATTTCCACTACAAAAACTGGATAGTATGCAATTGTACCCAGTAACAGCACCTTCTATGAAGAGCTACGTCCATGCTTAATAGTAATTTACTATCATCGCTGATATATTTTAGCACTGATGCATGGAAGTTGTATGACCTTGTTCCTTACATCGCAGGCCTCATGTTGACATCCAAATAAACTAACATTTTGATTGCTCTTTCAGCCATGGAGCTGTTTGTCAGTCTATGCTGCTCCAGCTACTTTATAGATGGACAAAACACTTCTCTGTACTCTATCATATCTCACCCATTAACAGTAATCCTTTCTTTTTAAAAACTAGACATGTCAATCAGTGCATATGGAATATAGAGTAATAATAGCCCCTACTTTCCTGATTTACATGCAAGACAGATAAGGGTAAAATTAGAGTGTTGTGGGTGAAAGAGAAAATGTAAAAGTTGATGAAGGAAGAAGTCACAACTAGTAGCAGGTAATCTTTTGGGTGACAGTTTAACTTTTGCAAACATGATAGTTAACTGGCATTGCTGACAACTGTACATTTGCACTAACTATATGAACCAATCAGCAATTAGCTTTTATATGTATAGCGCATGTTCGACTCTGAAAGTAAATGTTGTATTGGTTGCTATGGTTTAAGGACCAAACTGCTCTTTTGGGAAATGTTCGCAAGTAACTTTTAGATATGTATTGGAATTTAATTGAATCCTCTTTTAATGCTCTTGTAAAGCATTTTTGCATACAGACCATAAAATTGCTCTTTGCTGCATTAACCTATTCTCAGTATGTGGTATTCATAATGTAGGCAATTTTAATATAGAAATTTCCCAAGCTGTAATGGAATAGCATAAATACTGTAAGTGTATTATAGTATGTTGTTTTATACTACTCTATGATTCTAACAGAAGAAAATAAGTTCACATTCTTCTATAAGATTCAGTTTGAGAATTAAATTAACACTTACTATTTCTAATGGGTAATTAAACAATAAGTCATGAAGTTTTACTGATTAATAAATCATTTTTCAAAGTGTCTTAATTTTACTAAAAATCACCTTACAAGTATTTTTATGCACCCGAAAAGCAACTACACCATTGTTTTTCACTGTCTGAAAAAAATGCAGATATCAGCCATTTGACACTTACGAACCCCAAATACTTTACTTATGGGCAATAATAGCCTTTTATACAGTTATCTAATCTTAGCTACTTTTTGGGTTACTGGGTGATTTCCCAACTTCCCCACTGTCTGTAAAAAATGCAGAAAACAGCATTTAAACAAACTGCTTGCATTTCGTAATATATTATTGGGAATTAGGAATAGACGCTCTCATATTATTGTAATTACTAAACCTCACAAACACCCTATCAAATATTCCAATTATAGGTCAATTTTGCTGTTGAATACAGCTGTTAAGTTCTTTGCAAAAGTAATGGCAACAAAGCTAAATTTATGCCTGTCTACCTTGAAAGACCATAAAGAGGTTGCGATTGTTCCTATGTGCTAAGCACAGTAGAATACCAGATGCATGGTCAATCTCATTTCTCACATTAATTTAAAACTCCTTTTCTAGTTCTAGCACTTGATACCAAAAAAAGGTCTTCGATTGGCTTTGTGTTCCACACACTGAAGACTTTTAGTTTTCAGAGTAATTTCATGAATGCCATTCAGGCACTTCATTGTTCCCCCTCATTTGTTGTTGTTATTGCCAATGGGGTTACTGTACATCATCTGAATTCACATTAAGCAAAGGCAATCAGCAGGTTGCCCACTCTCCCCACTTATTTACCTTCTTTGCATTGAACCACTTACTACTACAATTTGTGGCTGTTTGGATGTGCAGGGAGTCCAAGTTGGTCCTTAACAATATAGAATCTGATTATATGCTGATTATGTTCTTTTGACCTTGACCAATCCGGCAGTCTCCCTACCTAACTTGTTTAAAATTTGGATAATTATGGACAGTTCTCTGGATATACGATTAACAACTCCAAGGGATTTACTGTATTTACAAAGAATCGTAAAAAGAATTGTAAAACCCAACACTTCCTTGGGCTTCTGCCCAATTTTTTTAAAAGGGCAATGTTTTTACTAACAATAAAATACTAGTAAAAGCATTGCCCTTTTAAATATCGGGCATAAACATGCTCAGAAGTGTTGGGTTTCACAACTTGACTGCTGTTTGATTAGGTAATCAGAGGCTGCAGGAACACAGATGGACCAAGAAACTAGCCAGAGTGGAATCTGCTAAACAGACCTCAGGCAGAGAGTAACACTAAGGGCAGAGAGGAGGAACTCAGAGTCTGAAGTGCTCAATCCTCTGCATGTTTCTTAAACCCTCAAGCTTGAATTTCCAGTGAAAGACATTGTCTATTTACTATCTTGGGGTTCAAATTACTCAACACTATAATCAACTCTTTAAAGCTAACTAGCCCACCTTCCTGGCCTTTAATAAGCAGTAGCTTACCACCTGAGATCCACTATTCCTTTCCTGGTTTGGTCGCATCAATGCAGCTAATATGAATGGCTTCTTTAACTATTTCAAACTTTACATATTTTGGTTCCTGGTTAATTTCATTCCTTATTATAAACACTTTGTGGTTAAAAAAAAATCTAGGAATAGAAGAGAGTAAACTCTGGGTGTCTTGCAAAAGCTTCCATACTGGGCAGCTAGGGTCTCATTGTCTTCTATGATATTAATATGCAGTTAATCTCTGCCATATCCTCTCTTGGCATGTCTGAGTTTTATGGTATGAGTAGATATTGCTGCTACCCAATAAAGAGGGGTGCTGATCTGCTTAATAGTAACCCAGCAAAAAATATATATATAGAAAGAATGGAGTGCAAATAATATCAATACAATCAAATTTAATATAGATAATAAAAATAAAAAACACTAATGTAGATAATTACCACAATAAATAGACCTGTACTATCAATATATAGTAAAAGAGTTAAATTGCAACTAGTAGTGTTCTAACAATGTTAATACAAGAATCACTTTAAAATGTTACAAAAAAAAATCAAACAATTAACATGTGTTAATACATAGCTACAATGTGCCAATAAACATGTACTAAATCCATGTACTCTGATCCACTAAAGTGGTATGTGCCTCAAAAGAATGCCTTTAAATCCAGAATCTAAAATACTTAATATAAATAACATATTTCCAATAAAAATATATCCTGATGAATTTTTAGTCAGTATGAGAATAATAACTCTCGGCAAATAGCCTAAACAAATTGGTATTTACACAACAGTACAGAGTCCAAAAGAAAGACAAAATAAATGTTGATAAATAAGTGCTGCAGAACTTATTACCCACAAGTATACTAAGTGTTTCCCAGTTCTCTTAAATATAGCGGCCAAGCCCACACGTTCTTAACGTCGGACTCCTAGATCTGTCAGAGCTTGTTTATAACAGGGAGTACAGTATGTGGAGGGTCTGCTATGCCCCAGAAAAACAGTCTGTGTTAAATTTAGCTGTGTCTGACAGTTTTATGCAGTTGGCCAGCACTAATGAAGGAGGCATTGAATCAATCAGTACTGCCACATGAAGCAGAAGTCAATGAGCAGTCATGACTGGTGGCAAGTGTGCATTTCTTCAGGGAGTTGAGCCTCAGAGTGATGTACAGTAGGCATTCAATAGGGCACAGTGGCAGCTCTATTATTCAGATTATTAAACAAGGACATGCCAATATGAGTAATAACATGTTTCTAGGTCACTAATAGGAGGAGACAGTTTCATCAGACCGGACTTTCTAGTGTTCACAACCCAGCCTCAACCTACTACTTTTCTAGAGATCGGTTTTGCTTGCATTCAGGACAAACTTGTTAAGAAATAGGATATCACCTTCTCCTTTGTCTCCTATATGAGAGCACCCCTTTTCCCAAGGGATTAAGTGGTTTTCAAGACCTTGGGATTTTGCTGGAATTACTTGGCTCTTGCATGTGTCTGGTAATATTGATGAGTTCCTTCTATTAGTATAATCCCTATAGATTGTAAGGTTATGAGCAGGGCCTTCCTACCTCTATGACTGTTTGTTATCACCCAGTTTGTTAGATCATTGTTATTTCCAATTGTAAGGCGCAATGGAATTTGCTGCACTATATAAGAAACTGTTAATAAATAATAAGTAAATAAATATTAGTTGAGTGACAAATACCACCTCTCCTCAACCCTTCACTCACTATTTCTACAAAGCAAGGTGTTCATAGAAACCCATAGGAGATCCCTTCTACTAAGATAACTAACTCCCTTTGAAAGACAATGGGGGTAATTCCAAGTTGATTGCAGCAGGATTTTTGATAGCAATTGGGCAAAACCATGTGCACTGCAGGGTGGCCAGATATAACATGTAAGGAAAGAGTAAGATTTGGGTGGGTTATTTTGTTTCTGTGCAGGGTAAATACTGGCTGCTTTATTTTGACACTGCAAATTAGATTGCAGATTGAACACAACACACCCAAATCTAACTCTCTCTGCACATGTTATATCTGCCTACCCTGCAGTGCACATGGTTTTGCCCAATTGCTAACAAAAATCCTGCTGCAATCAACTTGGAATTACCCCCAATGTGTTTATTCTGCAGGCTGGCCCATACAGTATCTCAAGCTCTACCATTCTGTTCTGTCTTCTGCTGATAACTTCCCTTGGACATTTGAGCTAACCTGGGAATAGAATTTGAACTTATCCTTCAGTTGGTAAGATGGGTTGCTTATTAGGCAACGAGTTGGCAAATCATCTATTAAAACTTTACTATGTTAAAACATTTTCAAGATCTACATGAGATTGCACTTGGTTCCTTCTAAACTACACCATACATAGCCTAATAATGATGCAATGGTTGCTCTAATTTGGCATGTGGCTATCATAGAATACATTACTAGAATTCTTCATAATAAAGTCAATAAATTTAACTAGTTTTGGGGTCCCTGGTATTCCCTTAACAATTGTCCACTCCCTGGTAGTTGACAATGATTTTGAATGTTTCTGATCTTCTTCTATATTCATTCTATTTTTGTTTCCTGGCAAGTTTGGCAGGCCGCTTGAGTTCTGGGATTCCTCCTTCCCTCTCCCTCCCCCTTCCACCCCATCTCCCATATAACAAAAAACTGTATTGTACTGCATAGCGCCAGGGAAGTGCGGTGAGCTAAATGGCTCAGGAGGCACTGGCTAACCCCAGAGCCAGAATTCCATGCAATATATGAGCCAAAGTGTACATCTGGGCATTATACACAGGTACAGCAGTATAAACTCCTGGAAATCTAGTGAGTTTTGATTAGAGATGTGTGGAAAGGATACACAGGTGAGGCACTGCCTCACCTGCCATAGACTTTTTACTCCAGAGTTTGGGCTATACAAATTATTAGAATAATGCAAAGAAGATATTTCAAACAATTTATTAGTATTTTTCATATACTTTATTAAGTCAAAACTCTGGTTTAAATGTAAGTATGACAGGAAAGGCTCTGCCTCACCTGCCTCACCCCACCGCACGTCACTGCATAGCGCATTGTATATGTCCAGCACACAATTGGTGGCAATTTGGCTATATTACATCATTTTTATCAGATATTGTTCTGTTTTAATTGTAAGCATGGTCTATCTAATACTTTTTAATTTGCGCCCTATAACTATCTAGCTTTAAGTACAAATAAAATCCAGATATGTACTTGGTATGTGAACTGTTCTGATAGAAAGTGAGTAAAATAGCTCAGTTCATGGAGGGACAATAGGCATTAATTTTGAGTTGGCTGCCGGGAAGCCATCGGTTGCAAGTGTCCAATAGTTTCCCTCTGCACATATGCCCAGGCCACACTGTGATGGTTACGAAACAGCGGCGTAGAACATGCATGGCAATCTATGCAATTTTGATGGACATTTCTAGGTGGTAACTGAAGGGGGGGGTGAAATATTGCTGGTGTGTTGGTGTCTGCAACTGTATCTATAGACGTAGTTGCTCTGACACTGGCAGCCATGGACAGTTGGACATTCTGCTACTGCCATAGGCAGATGCGATGTCTTATGGTCTGACTGTTGGTGCACCAATAGTGGGTCTTTGCAGTGAGGTGCAGTGAGTTTAATGGCTGAGGAGGCACCAGCTAGTATCAAAGCCAGATTTACACACGTGTACTGTATATGATTTGGTGGTGAGTTTTAACTACAAAAATTATTAGAATAACACAAAGATGATATAAATAAAATAAAGATAATATATTAGAAATATCTTCTTTTAAGTATTCTAATCATTTTTGCACTCTGGAATGTACTTGAGTATTACAGGTGAGGCAATGCTTCCCCCCTACCCTGACCGCACGACAGTGGGTCATTGTACGCACATAATTGGAACCACATCACAGCAGGTTTGCATCTCAATAGGACATCCATCAGACAGTCACAACATTACTATAGAGATGAGTAAGGGCTGCAACATAAGACTAGAACATGGTATCTCTTTTGAATGGGAGAGTACCCACAGATGGTCATGGAGCTGGTGCAGTGATCACTTTGCCCATCTTAAGCTCTGGTTGTGAAGTTGTAAATAAGAAGCAATCATCACAGTCTCTCCAGGGCCGGTCCTAGACCAAGCAGAGCCCAAGGCAATTATTTCCTTTGCCCTCCCCCCCCCCAAATAAATAAATAAATAAATAAATAAGAAAAGAACATATCTTAGTTTGAGCAGAATGAGATGAAGTGCAAGCCAGGGTGCAGGTCAGATTGAATCTCTGACCCTTTTGCTCTTTTTCTTACACAGATAGCATATGTTTTCCTGCATTTTGTACCTTGATTCCAAAATGGTGTACTAAGAACTTGGGATTAGTGTATTAACTGACCCATCTATAACCTACACTACATCACTGACCCCTGTATAACTTAAACTACATTCCTGAGCCCTCTATACCCTACACTACATCAATGACCCCTGTATACCCTACTCCTCATCACTACCCCAGTACTGTCAGATACACACAATGTCCCCAGTACTGCCAGATATAAATAATGTCTCCAGTACTGCCAGATACACATAATGCCTCCAGTATAGTGCCAGCTACACTTACTGCCCCCTGTATAGTGCCAGCTACACTTACTGCCCCCTGTATAGTGTCAGTTACATATACTGCCCCCTGTATAGTGCCAATTATACATATTTCTCCCTGTATAGTGGCAGTTACACATACCATCACCAGTGGCACCGAGAGGGTGGAGTGGGAACTATTTACTTGGGCCTGTTGTGGGGGCCAGCGAGGGCACATGTCCAACTGCCCCTCATGGCAGCCTCTCTCCCCAGCACAGCACATGGCACACCCTGCTGTGTGCTGTACTGGGGAGAAAGGCAGAAACCAGTCAGTTCTCTCTCCCCTTGCATTATGTGCAGTAGGAGTGATCAGTTCATGATCGCACCCACCTGCTACCACTTCTTCCTCCCCTCCTCCACTTTCGCTGCTGCCACGGCCAGCCACTGCTCACCGCATAGGGGACTGGTGCCCCCCTGTGATGTGTCTAGCCTTTCTCCAGTGCCAGTTACACTTGCTGCCCTCTGTATAGTGGCAGATATACATACTACCCCTTGTAAAGTGCCAGATACACATACAATACAACCTACAGTAGCTGTTACATGTAATGTGCCTCCCCAGCAGCGCTCACCTCCCTGAGCCTCCTCCTCCACTGGCATCATGCTGCTGCTGGGCTGGGTTGCTGCTTGGCTGCCTCCACTGGGTTTGGGTTAGGCTATGGACGGGGGTTTTGGCATCAGGGTGAGGTTTAGGGTTAGGCTACGGGGGGAGGGTTATGGGTAGGCTATGAGAGTGGAGGGTCAGGCACCAGGAGGATAGTTAGGCTATGGGAGGGTCTGTGGTTCTTTTTACTTTGATATAGTAATAATAGCAGCAATGGTGGGAAGCAGTAACAGAGTCAAATGCTCCTTAGAGTTTTCAGCAAAGAGGTACATTAAGTGGAGACATATATCATACCCACAGCTGCATTTAACTTTACAGTCACTGCTGTCATTGCTAGAGCCATGACGGTTTATTCTCCCAGTGGGCACCTGCTGTATAAACATGTACCCATCTTCAAAAAGCAAGTGGTTTTTAATATGTGTAACTATTACACATGCAATTCTACTTAGAAAACAAATAGTTCTTTACTTGCACTCGAGCTGCCAGGCAGGCGGAAGAGGTTGAAGGCTGACTTGAGTGAGCACATGTGTCTCGGCTGGATGGCTGGTTGGCAGACATAGTGCACTGCTGCTCAAAAGTCTTCTCTCCCACACAGCTGCTCAAAGAATGCCATGCCATGACACCATTGACACTCACCAGCATTCTGGGAAGGATGGAGGGACAGCTCACCAGTAGCAGCATGGTGCCACTGTTTGGTATGCAAGTAATGGCAGCGGGCGAGAGTGAGTGGCCATGCACAGGGTGACTGCAGCCACAGCATATGGGGTGTCATCCCTGCCTGCCTGTACCTAGAACCGACACTGGCAACAAGCGGGGCAGGGTAGTAAATTTGTAAATGGTGGTGAGCAGTGAGAGAGGGTGGGCACTGGCATGGTGACTGCAGCTGTGCTGTTAGGACAAAGCACCCAGGGCAGTAGTCCTGCCTACCCATCGCTATAAACACCTCTGAGTGTCTTTCACACACGCTGCCTGTGGCTTGTTCTGTTTAAGCCATCACACACTGCCAGTTGCATGGTATGATGAAACCATTTGTATAACCGGGCTGTGTTAATGGCATTTAAAATTGCCCTGAGGCTCCTTAGTGGAATATAAATCATTGACAAAGTTCAAAATAGGTGATAGCTGCTTCCAAATGCACACATTCATTTCCTTTGACAAACTCCACAAGATGGAAGAAATCTGCTGGGAGGATTTGCATATTGTCATTATCCACTCACATACTTCCCAACATAATCCTCTCCAGGAGGGACAAAGTACTCTGTTCATGGATTTTTCTCTCGATTTATGATTGCTGGCACCTGTTTTTAACACGTTAATGGATAAGAAAGGTATTCCAGCACAGGCTATCGCAATCATATATTAAAAGGGAAGTACAGGAGCAAAGCATTCTGTCCCTTCTGAAGAGGGTTATGTTGGGAGGTATGCACCCATTTGGAAGCAACTATGTTGGCCATTTTATAGGCACTCTCTCTACTGTCAGCTGTGCTCTTTATTTCAGAGCAAAAAGTGCTAAGAGATACCGCCTTCTAGACAGTGAGGACTGAATGTTAAGCTGCTACAGTTTGTACCAATACCTGTACACTGTGGGGATAATTCAGACCTGTTCGTAGATGTGGGAAAAAATGCACATTAATTATCAAATTCTTTGACATGTTGAGGGATACCCAGCACAGGGCAAGTCTGCCCTGCATGCCGGGTCTTTGCTCCCCCCCCCCCCCAAGATATGCGAAAGCATCGCACGACGGCGATGCTTTTGCATGTTTCGCTTTATAGCGATTTTTGCTCATCAGCGACAGGGTCTAAATTAGGCCTTATGTTTGATTGTCTCTCATTGAACTAAGCTATCGTCACTCACTTTCTATTGGAACAGTTGACATACCAAGGATATACCCAGATTTTTAAAGCTGGTATTCATACATGACATTTCCTATACATTTGCAGTATTTCACATTCAGGTGGATGTGGTTATTCTTTATAGGTTATGCATAATTTTTATTTAATACTGTATCAGTGGTTCTCAAACTTGATCCCAAAGGCACAATAACAATGCATGTTTTAAAGATACTCATGTCTCAGTACAGATGGTTATATCAAATTGACTAAGGTATTAACTAAATCACCTGTGGCCAAGCATGGATATACTGAAAACCTGGACCATTAGGGTGCCTTGAGGACTGAGTTTGGGAACCTCTGGTGTATATGCTGTTTTTAATTTTAAAAAAGTCTTTTTTACAAACATGGATTTGTATATTTAAAACATGTTTGCACTGTGATTTTCTTTATGTTATTATCTGCCTGTCTTTTTTCTCTCTGCTACAAATAAAGGGATAACAAAATAAGTTTAACAAAGGATTTTTCAGTTTTTTTCTATACATTTATACCATGTTATCATAGCTTTTTTGAATATATTGAACATCTTGGAATCAACCACCTCCATTGTCACAATAAATAGGAGTTAAAGTTTGCTTTCATTCTTCAGTCATTTCTTTTTTAAATTGTATTTTTCTACCTAGCTCACATACTGTAACTTAATATTGTCTATATATATATCTTAATATTGTCTATATATATATATATATATATATATATATACATACATACCTGCATACATATATATATATATATATATATATATATATATACACTAGGCAGAAAGCTTTATAACGTGCTATTTGAAATACTGTGGCTAAATAATTTAGCAACACACTGTATACAAAAATTTTGATAATCTAAAATGAACTGTGAACTCCACTGAACTACATACATTCTCCCCATGGAACTGAATTTATATTCTATTGTTTTCTTTCAAACTACAGTACTTGTTTGAACATGCTATGGTATAAATAAATTCAGGAAACCAGGAATGAATAATGTTGTCTTTATTGCAAGTGCAGTATGTGTGTGTATTGTTGTATTAATGCACTTATGTATTTATTTCACCAATGGACAAGAGCACCAGTCTGCCATATATTCCACCAGCTCATCACTAAAAATGCCTTCTACAAGTTGGTTCATATTGCCCTTGATTTGTGTGACAGTAACCTTTATAAAATCTTCAAAAAAATGCATTTATACTTATGGTATATTACAAAACAAAGATAAAGCACTGCCAGGCAGCCCACAGTATTTTCTCCCATCATGAATGGAGAGGGACAAGTCATTTATTTCACTTGTAATTAAAAGACAAGTAGAGCTATCAAATACAAATGGCAAAAGGATTCCACAGCAACGACTATGGGCCTAATTCAGACCTGTCCGCTGATCACTGTTGTATGAAATCACACAGCGGCCGATTAATGAATGACCGCGCATCCGTATGCACCACAATGTGCACGTATGAGCCCAAAAAGTGACAGAATGGTGCGAACATTTCAGTTGCTAGGCGTATGCAAGGTGATTAACAGAAAGCGATGTTTGTGGGTGGTAACTGCCCATTTTCTAGGAGCGACAGGAAAAGCACAGGCATTCCCAAGTGTCTTCAGGGAGGGTATGTGACTTCAGCTCTGGCCCCGATCAGCCTGTTTGTATCGCACTGTAGGAGTAAGTCCTGGGCTATGCACAGACTGCACTCAATGGAAAAATAATTTGATTGTGAGTGAGTTGCGAACGGATTAGCAGCTTTCTGGTGAACTTTTGACACAGCGTGCTGATGTATTCGCACACTTTCACGGGGCAGGTTTTCACTCTCTATGGGTGGTGGCTATCTGATCGCAGACCTCTGCAAAAATCCAGAGGAGCGATCAGGTCTGAATTAGGCCCAATATCACATGGACTGGAATGCATGCAAAAATACTATAGCATATTGTGGAGAGCCATGTGACATTGCTGTTATTTTGGGCCTACTGCACCTGTATGAAGTGTGTTATACAAAAGCCCCACTTTTTTACTTTATTGAGATACAAGACACATTTTGATAATCAAATGGCTTGCACTACCCCTGGGTAATAATACTGTATAAGGCCTAAAGCAAAAGGTGCTCTGGATTGACAAAGACTCCATATATCACATAATACTAAAGGCACATCATTAGAAACACAATTACCTGTGTTGGTAGATGTGAATGTGAATATATTGCTTTTGTATTCTATTCCAGCCTCACTTTTGTAAGTGTGTCTGAATAATAGGGCTATAGTAAACCTTATGGTCTGTAAACCTCAAGGCTCAGGCTGATTGTGAGCGAAATGTCATTGTGAGAATTTGTCCCTATTTTATACGTATGTGTGTAACATTATTTACTGTCCTATCAGGTTGGTTGGGTGGAGATTGGTTGTGATGGGTATGGCTTTGAGCATTGTAGTTCTTGGCTGGCAGTTTGTTCAGCTTCTTAGTTTTCAGAGTTTCCAATCTTTCCATCCAGCCTCCTACTAAAATGCTTATCTTGCCACATTGAGGTTTGCTCCCCTTCAATACATTGGATAGGCTGATACCACCCTGTGATAAATGGACCCACCCCAGGAGAATTTAGCATGTGCTTTTGGAGCAGGAATCACATAGCCAATGATGTAAAAAAAACAGTTGCCATCGGTGTCCTAATTGCACAAACTGCAGGTTCAAGTTGGTGGGCACCAGCATAGTGGTAATAAAAGCAGGATCCATCATAGGCTATACTGTACTTTGGATTACCTGGGTGATTCAGACATGAATGCAGCCGCACATCTGTATGCAGTGACTGCACTTGGGAGGTCTAACACTAAACCCGGCAATCACATACATTGCAGACGTATTGGGAGGCGGTGCCACACATGCTGGGTGACCTTGCCCTGTACCGGCCGGCCCTGAGCATGTGAGCAGATGGACACATCTGCGTCCATCTCTGAATCAGGTCATATGTTATTTATATTTTCATTTTCTGAAGTGGCTATTATTAAGTGGGCATGACGAGTCAGCATTTCAGAGATTGGATGGCCAACCATCAGTCCTCTATACATATTGCTTTACAAACCAATATGTCAGATAAACCAATGGTGAAACATTTTGCAGTTATCATTCATCCTGTATCAAGTTTGAAGTGAATGCTTATTGACCTTATTCCCAAATTGGCATGAGGTAGTGATCAATAGAAATTACTGTGACAATGTGAGGTTAAGTGGATATATGAGCTGAATAAGCTGGTTCCATGGGGACTGAATGAATTCAATCCACATTTAATTTGCTTACGGTAAAGCTGAGATACTAAACAGAATCTTGTTTAGACTTTTTCGATTTTGAATTAAGTAATACACATATTTTTTATTTTTTCATTACATTTTTATTTTTCCTATTAGTATGATCATGCATTGAAATTATTTTCTATATTTAGCTTTTATTGTTTAGTTGTACAAATTTGTGTGGATGTTTTGTGTTAACAATAAATCCAGGATTCTTTTCATAGCACTGCATTTTATTTTTTTATGTATAGCCCTGACTTTTTCTGTTTATCTCGGCTGGCTTTGTAAGTGCCTTAAAAAATATATACTGTTCTTTTATATATACAGGTTGAGTATCCCTATTCTAAAATGCTTGGGACCAGAGGTATTTTGGATATCGGATTTTTCTGTATTTTGGAATAATTGCATACCATAATGAGATATCATGGTGATGGGACCTAAGTCTAAGCACAGAATGCACTAATGTTACATATACACCTTATACACACAGCCTGATGGTCATTTTAGAGAATATTTTTTATAACTTTGTGCATTAAACAAAGTGTGTGTACAGTCACACAATTCATTTATGTTTCATATACACCTTATACACACAGCCTGAAGGTCATTTAATACAATATTTGTAATAACTTTGTGTATTAAACAAAGTTTGTGTACATTGATCCATCAAAAAACAAAGGTTTCACTATCTCAGTCTCATTCAAAAAAGTCCGTATTTCGGAATATTCCGTATTTCGGAATATCTGGATATGGGATACTCAACCTGTAATATATAAAACCTACAGTATACCAATTTCTATGTTTACCGTACTTTCTATTGTTACCAACAGTACTTCTGGTCACGGATAGCTGTCTGAGTGGGGCATGCAGTACTGTAGTCTGGAAACATTGTTTTGTTTAAGAAGCCTTGGGTCCCTATTGTATTGTATATCAAATGCACCCTATTGATGTGGAATGCACCATGTAGTGTGATTAGTTTCCATGAGTGCATTACAGTGGCCTAAGTGCCATATATGTCACTTTCTCCTCCGGTTTAATGGAGAAGAAGTGCATTCCACTGGTTGGAATGCATGGACCTTCAGTGCCGCACTTCGGTTTAATTTTTTTGGGCTGTATATTATTAGTGACTCTTTAGGGAATGGTTACAGAAACAGTTACCCTATATATGTATACAGATTTACAATACTTCCAGTTTTTACTTCAGCAATATTCAGTGTGAATGCTGGTATCCCGCTATAAAATGAATTCTGGGGTCTATATATAACTGGACTTATATATTTGATTCCTATATGGACCACAGACTAGTTTTTGTTTTGTTTTTTAAGTAGAGAGTGTGGACATTTGGTAAAATAAAAATATAAAAATATATAAATATATATATATATATATATATATATATATATATATACACACACACAGGTTGAGTATCCCTTATCCAAAATGCTTGGGACCGGATATCGTATTTTTCCGTATTTTGGAATAATTGCACACCATAATGAGATATCATGGCGATGGGACCCAAGTCTAAGCACAGAATGTATTTATGTTTCATATACACCTAATACACACAGCCTGAAGGTCATTTTAGCCAATATTTTTAATAACTTTGTGCATTAAACTAAATGTGTGTACATTCACACAATTCATTTATGTTTCATATACACCTTATACACACAGCCTGAAGGTAATTTAATACAATATTTTTAATAGCTTTGTGTATTAAACAAAGTTTGTGTAGATTGAGCCATCAGAAAACAAAGGTTTCAGTATCTCACTCTCGCTCTAAAAATTCCGTATTTCGGAACATTTGGATATGGGATATTTAACCCGTATATATATATATATATATATATATATATATATATATATATACATATACACTGCTCAAAAAAATAAAGGGAACACTAAAATAACACATCCTAGATCTGAATGAATTAAATATTCTTATTAAATACTTTGTTCTTTACATAGTTGAATGTGCTGACAACAAAATCGCACAAAAATTATCAATGGAAATCAAATGTATTAACCCATGGAGGTCTGGATTTGGAGTCACCCTCAAAATTAAAGTGGAAAAACACACTACAGGCTGATACAACTTTGATGTAATGTCCTTAAAACAAGTCAAAATGAGGCTTAGTAGTGTGTGTGGCCTCCACGTGCCTGTATGACCTCCCTACAACCCACACAAGTGGCTCAGGTAGTGCAGCTCATCCAGGATGGCACATCAATGCGAGCTGTGGCAAGAAGGTTTGCTGTGTCTAACAACGTGGTGTCCAGAGCATGGAGGCGCTACCAGGAGACAGGCCAGTACATCAGGAGACATGGAGGAGGTCGTAGGAGAGCAACAACCCAGCAGCAGGACCGCTACCTCCGCCTTTGCGCAATGGAACAGGAGAAACACTGCCAGAGCCCTGCAAAATGACCTCCAGAAAGCCACAAATGTGCATGTGTCTACTCAAACAATCAGAAACAGACTCCATGAGGGTGGTATGAGGGCCCGACGCCCACAGGTGGGGTTGTGCTTACAGCCCAACACTGTGCAGGACGTTTGACATTTGCCAGAGAACACCAAGATTGCAAATTCGCCACTGGCGCCATGTGCTCTTCACAGATGAATGCAGGTTCTCACTGAGCACATGTGACAGACGTGACAGAGTCTAGAGACGCCAAGGAGAACGTTCTGCTGCCTGCAACTTCCGTGGCATTTCTTTGGGGGGCCGCACAGCCCTCCATGTGCTCGCCAGAGGTAGCCTGACTGCCATTAGGTACCGAGATGAGATCCTCAGACCCCTTGTGAGACCATATGCTGGTGCGGTTGGCCCTGGGTTCCTCCTAATGCAAGACAATGCTAGACCTCATGTGGCTGGAATGTGTCAGCAGTTCCTGCAAGACAAAGGCATTGATGCTATGGACTGGCCCGCCCATTCCCCAGACCTGAATCCAATTGAGCACATCTGGGACATCATGTCTCGCTCCATCCACCAATGCCACGTTGCACCACAGACTGTCCAGGAGTTGGCGGATGCTTTAGTCCAGGTCTGGGAGGAGATCCCTCAGGAGACCATCCGCCACCTCATCAGGAGAATGCCCAGGCGTTGTAGGGAGGTCATACAGGCACGAGGAGGCCACAGACACTACTGAGCCTCATTTTGACTTGTTTTAAGGACATTACATCAAAGTTGGATCAGCCTGTAGTGTGTTTTTCCACTTTCATTTTGAGGGTGACTCCAAATCCAGACCTCCATGGGTTAATAAATTTGATTTCCATTGATAATTTTTGTGCGATTTTGTTGTCAGCACATTCAACTATGTAAAGAACAAAGTATTTAATAAGAATATTTCATTCATTCAGATCTAGGATGTGTTATTTTAGTGTTCCCTTTATTTTTTTGAGCAGTGTATATTCAGCATTTAGAATTCAAGGTGCATTTGAGTCAAGACTTGTCATCAGCCACTAGGGTATTTAATTGCTGGTCTTGATTTTTTTTTACAAACTGTGCTGTATCATATTATTTATCCTTTTTCAACTTAAAAAATGCAGTTTGTGGAGATAAACTTATAAGTTATTTGTACCCTTGGTAACCAGGACATACTGTATGAAATTCTCCAGCTGGATAATCCAAAGTCTTTTTTACTTTTCACATTTGTGAATTTATTTATTCATTTATGTATTTATAAGTTTTTGTTTCACTAAATTATTATATTTTATTTAAATGGCAACACAATGTGTCTTCCCCGTACCGTGATTAAACAATAAAAATTTTCATGAATACATATAATGGGATAACAATTTACACAAAGATACAATCAAGGCATGGAGACTATGAGAAGGGTAGAGTGACTCACTATAGCTTGGAAAAGCAAATAATTCTAAGTCCTCTTGAAGAGGTACTGTATATGAGCACTCAATGAACCTGTATTCATTGCATCAGAGACACTTCAGGGAAATTGGATACAGGGGAATAATGGCACGCTGGTGGAAGGAATATTGCTAGGAGGAGAGAAGAAGGGAAAAGGGCCCTTTCTGTGTGAGCTTACAGACTAAGGGCCTAATTCAAACCTGATCATAGATGTGCTAAATTTAGCACATCTACGATCAGCCTCCCTGACATGCAGGGGGATGCCCAGTACAGGGCTAGTCTGCCCCGCATGTCAGGCCTGCCCTGTCGCACAAGTACAAAAGCATTGCACGGCGGCGATGCTTTTGTACTTGAAGAGTAGCTACCTACCAGTGCAGCTCCTGCGCGCTGGCAGGGAGCTACCCATTGCTGTGAGGGTTACAGCAGCTGTGTGTGATATAACGCAACTGCCAAGGCCTGCAACCCGCATGGTCCGGGCACATCTGCTTTGCCTGGACTGCACCCCTAAAATGGCAGCCAAATGCTGCCGGCCCACCCTCTCCCGCCCAGGGAATGCCTCTGCCTGTCAAAAAGGCAAAGGCGATCGCGGTTCAGAGCTGATCGCTGGTGTGCAAAAATGCACAGCAGTGATCAGCTCTGAATTAGCCCCTAAGTGGGGGCAGCATTTGTAAGAGGTTTAACTGGAATAGTAAGTAGGTCAAAGGGGTAGAGTATTGAGTTCAGAGAAAGGCTGCTAAGCTTTTATAAAGAGGAGAGTTTTAAGAGTTTGTTTGAAAGTGAGGATGCTGGTGGACAGTTTGATGTAACAATGGTCTGAGTTCCAGAGCAATAGGGTAGCACATGTGCATGTTACAGAATTTCAAATTTTTTAGGTAAAATTTGGCCTTCAGTGGACCATGCAGAATATCCTCTAAAATTTTTGTTATGCTTTATTTTCTGCCTTATGCCCCAACAACAACCCTCAGCAAAATTAATTGACTTGGTCATCCCAATTTTACAATTAATATAAAATACAGAATAAAGTATTTAGAAATTGCATGCTAACTACAGTTTTGAGGAATATAGCTGAAAGATTGTATGACTGGACTGCCACAACTCTAGATCATAAGCAGTACCCTCTCTGCTTGCTGTCCCACAACTCCTTCATCCTCTTATGTGCTTCTTCTGCTTTTATGTGTAATTTGCATTTTGTATGACTTATCTTTCTCACTGCGTGGCATATTAGATTATTCTGGCATTTTACAAATAAATAATGAAGAGGATGATGATGGCCTGCACTAAATGGCCAGTTCCATTACAAAAATGGACTTACTGGTATATTACTTAGCTCATTTCTGCACAGGATTTTATGGCTATGATATACTGTGTTTAATTGCAGTAGATGGTTCATATAATACAGACAAATTTACTGTAATACACAGTGTTTAAAATAAAATCTTTAGGCAAAGATCTCATCTAACGTAGAAACCCAGGGGAAGTAGTTTATATCATACAATCATCATATGAAACTGATAGTTATAACCAGAACACTGTTATCTCGGTAGTCTGCAAAATCTCAAAACTCCATTGGAAATAAAGAAACAAAGCTAGTTCTCTATTTTCTAAAGGTCAGAAGAAGGTTATTTCTGCAGTGGTGAGGTAAGCTGGTAAATCTTCTCAAAATAATTCACCTCTTAAACACCATATATATTGAACAGCTGTTTCTTAATAGCTGTGAGAAGAGTAACATAGCCTGTAAATGTATAGTGTCAAGGGGTCACTAGTGAACACATACAACTGCAATGTAAATTATTAAATAACCATTTAATCAAAAGAAAATGGGATAAGCATCATGGCATTTTCATTTATATTTATGCTTTCATATTGCCATATTAAGTTACAATTATTGACTTCCAACCAGTAATATAAATTACTAAGCCTTTACATTGTGCAATAGTCTAGTTCATTATACGTGGGGATTAAAGTTGATAATTAAAATGTTGACTCTGTTAAAGTGCCCTTTTCCATTATTCAGATCAAACAGCATTTTATCATAAATACTTTCTACTAACCTTGTATGATAATGGTAAAACTCCTAATTTTAATAGAGCAATAGATTTCCGAGAAATATTTTTTGATTGCATTACTCTTTGTAGTTCTTCCACTGTCCCATATTGCACATCAATAACTTCACCCTAAAAAAAAAAAGATTTATTTGTTTGGGTGAATAATGTATGAAATACAACATATACTTCAGTTATAATCGCATAACATTCTCTGCCCTTTTCCTCTCTAAAGTCTTATTTTAAGACACTTATCTCTCCCAGTCCTCCAGACCCTGTTGTCTATTTGCCAATTTCAACTCCTTCCACCACCACCCACATTCTTTGCCCTGGACATTGCCACCCACTTCACATCTTAAATTAAATCTATGCAGCAGGACATCACATCCCACCAAGACCCTTTTCACCACATCTTCTTTTTTCCCAGCATGCATTTTCCCATCTTGCCCAACCATTTTTACTACCTCTATTTACAGTACATTAATAAGAATCGATGAACTGCCCGAATTAATAAAAATCACGTCCAAGGACAGGGACCCTGATATGTGTTAGAAGTGAAGTGATTGCATTAGCAGTCATTTTACATCTAAAGTATATATATATATATATATATATATATATATACATACAGTATATCAGGATCGTATGTTAGAATCCAGAAGAAGCACAGTTCAGCAGCTCCTAGTTAGATTAGGTCTAGTGGCTTTAATCAGTCTGAATTTGTCTGTCCTGCCTGCTCTTTTCTGCTTTATGGAGCTATTCATCTTTGCTCTGCCCAGTATAATTATCTATGCTACATAGAAAACCTGCTAGCATATTCTTTAGTGCACAGGTACTCAATCTCTGTCCTCAGAACCCCACGAAGTGCATGCTTTGCAGGTAACCCAGCAGGTGCACAGGTGTATTAATTACTCACTGACACATTTTAAAAGGTCCACAGGTGGAACTAATTGTTTCACTTGTGATTCTGTAAGGAGAACTGCAAAACATGCACCGTGTGGGGTCCTGAGGACTGAGTTTGAGAACCTGTGCTTTAGTGTAAATTCTCAGTTCTAGCTGATTTCTGTTTATTGTTTTAGTATTCCTAGTTAGTTGGCATATTTTGCTAGGGCACTTCGGTTCTAAGTAGAGATGAGTGGTTAGGATTTCAGGAAATCCGAACATGCCTGAAGTTCCAGCTTCCGAGTCTGTGCGGTGTCCATCTCAGTGATACTGTACTGAATCTGCAGGCCTCACCCACTGCATTCACATAAACAGTGGGTTAAAAAAAAATTACAAAGTAAAAAAAAAAAAAAGTAAAAAAAAAAAAAGTAAAAAAAAAAAGTAAAGAAATTGTATAATTTGGATGTACTGTTCTGTGCACTGCACCCCCGAACATTGCACCCCATTATGCTCTGTCCCTCAGTGTGCATGCATAAAAGCAGTCTGTCTCCACACAATGTGAGCCAAGTTACCAGTTAAATAAAGAAAAAAAAAACCTGTTGTATGATTTTGACATCTGCGGAGAGATTTAATGCAGGCCGAGATCGCCAGAGGTGCGGGTTGCCGGCAAATCTCTGTGTTTTTTTAAAGGGACAATCACTTACAAGGCAAAACCATGCCTTGTAAGTGATTGTCCATTTTAAAAAAAAGTCTGAGATTTGCTGGCAATCCGCACCTCCGGCAATCTCGGACTGCAGTGTATCCCGCCGCTGGTTGGGTCTAAAAGAATTTGCTAAAATTAGTGACATCTCTATCCATAGAATGGTGGAGGATTTTTTTTCATGACACTGTACAAATTGTCATGTCACAGAGGCCCTTTGACTACTGTAAAGAAAAAAAAGGCAATTGATAGGCTCTTGTACATTCTGGATTCTCACGCTCTAGTGTGTGCTCAGAAAGTATTTTCAGCACAGCCAGGAACCTTATCAGCGATTGGCATAGGAGGCTTCTGCCTCAAAATGTGTATAAGATGATGTTTATCAAAATGAACTACAAATTCTAAAAGGAATCCCTTTATCAGCAATTACGCCTTCAGTCCTGTTGGAGAAAGAGCGCTATATAAATACAATTATTATTATTATTAATTATTATTACATTAAAGTACAGAGATTTCTGTAATGGTGGATTGCAGCGGGGTTGAATTAATATTGTGTGCAGATGATGTACATGCTGATGGGGGTGAGGATGCTGATGGTAGTGATGATGACATATTTCCCCTGCAGAGCTGTTAGCATAACTGCTTTAAGTCCTTAAGCTTGTTTTGTGGGCAGCCAAACAAGCCAAGCACTTCAGCCACAAAAGTGGCAGCCCCTGTCACTGAAGTGCTTGGTTTGTTAAACTGTGCATATCATTTTTAATATCCAACATAAGGTGGGTTGGAGGGCCCAATGACATCTATCTTACACCACTTTTAATTTCTGCCACTACTATGTAGCAATATTTCTTAGATGTGCCATAAACTGCCATGTATTTGCGCCACTGCTCTGTTGCTTAGTAACTAGTTAGCTTGCTGCAGCCTTTGACCTAAAGTGGATGAAAAAAATACTATGACCTGGGAGGTGGTCAACATTGACTGGGAATTAATGGAAATTAAAGTTTTAAGGTTAAAAATACTGTACTTTAGGAACAAAAAAGGCCCACATTTTGTGATTTTATCTTTTTTTGTCAATTTTTGGAAAAACTACAAAACCAGTCACGGCAGAAATACAAATCACCACAAGCCTCTTGCACTTACTGTAGCTATGGATATGAGTGTAAAAAATTGGGCCAAAGATTTGCTGTTTAGCTAGAAGATCTAGGGAATGATGTTGTTGCCCATAGCAAGAAGTCAGCTTCTAGCTAGTATTAACCAAGTGTATCTTACAAAATTATATTTAGAAGCTGATTGGTTGATATGGGTAACTTTTCCACTGATCAACTATCTAGAAGGCTTGATATATATCCTCCCTAGTGAATTGATATACCCCTTTTTTCCACATTTATTATCATTGTCATGTATGATATGTACACCATATTTTGCACCACAGGCCTGGGAATGGTGAATTTAGAGTAATAATGTTTTTATATATTTTGGTTAATTATTTTTTAGTTAACATGTTTGTGATCACATCTTCTCGAGTGCTGAGCTCTGTGATTTTTTTTATTTTTTTATTTATTATATCTCTTATACAGTGATGCATACATGATTTTTTGTCATTGTCAAGTAAAAAAAAGAAGTGAAAATAAAATTTTAAATGAAAAACTGAAGAAACAGTTCTACAGTGTTTAACCGTTAAAATGACACGACCTGATACATATTCCATAGTGTGGGATTCATCGTATCATTCCATATGGAAAAAAAGGTGCTTCATCTATACAGAAGGAAAATAAATGTATGTGTGGCTTTCTTTTATGTTTGAAACAGTTAAACAATCCAGTTGTTCTCATTTTAACCTTCTGAGCATACCCTTGAAATAAAAAGAAAAGAACACAAAAAAATTCTGAAAATAAATTATCTTTCACAAGAAATCGGCTGTGCTAAATATCAGAATAATTCAAATATTTAGAATTTTATGTTATTACAATTATTAAGGTTTAACTTAATTTGTTTACAAATATTTTAAATACTATTCTTGTACAAAGATAATATACTAAAAAAATGTAAATCGGTCTATGTAAGGGTAATTTAAAATCTGTTCATTTCCTGTACTTTGACGGCACACATCTACTTTTGTACAACTGGTTTTATATGGAAATGCAAAGATGTCTTGGCCAAGATGGAGGTGTCTGCAAATTTACAAAGGAGCAAGAGGGCCTTTCATGCTAATTATGGATTAAGAATTAACGTGCACAAAATGTAATTTTATTTTGTAATATGAGATTATCTAAATTAAATAAATGAGTGGAGCAGGTGCCTTCATAGATGAGGTCTCCACTCACTATATACAGATGTGTCCTCCCTCATTGTTGCTGCATTCACGCTATATAGCCCTTCTAGTCAGGCTTAGTCGTGAGTGCTTTTACTTATGCTGAGTATCTTTTTGTGCATCCCCCCTCCCCTGAAAATGCATCTTATTTGCATTGTTATGCTGATTAAAATGATGTGCAACATGACTAACGGTGGCTGATTGCAGTGCCAACCAAAGACTGCAGGGGGGAGCTGGTCAGCACATACTTACAACTTTACATGTATGTTTATATAGTAACATATGTGCAGGCTTCCTTACCAATATATGTGCAGGCTTCCTTACCCAGAGATTAGGAGCATGCATGCCCTTAGACTCTCATTGGCTGGTTTCACAGGAGTCTTATTAAAGATAGACAGTCTGAGCACTGTGTGCCTGTGTCCCGTGCTGCGGTGGCTGCTGATCCCCAGGTAAGGAAGCCAGTACATATTTTACGTATGTAAAATATATGTTAGATATGTAACATATGTTACATACGTATCTTTATATGAGCTGTCTGGCTCCACCTTACAGTCTTTGGTTGGCACTGCAGCCCAAGGGCAGCCACCGCTAGGCACGACTATATTCTGTGTATGACTGCAGCTCTATCTGTATACGAAATGCTATGTTTCAGTATTATACACATTTTTGGGGGAAAAAGACACTAAGCACCATTTAAGTCGCATGCGAGCTGGTAGTGCTCATGTGACCTGGGGGCTAGATGATGAAGGATGCATCTGTATGATTTTGCCATAATATTCCTTTAATCTGGGACCTATGATTTACTCAAGTTCTGTGTATTTTACATGGACAACTCAAAAGACCGCGAAAGAGGCATGTATCTGTAAATGTGCTTGGTAGACATGTTGGCATGCTGTATACCTTACGAAGCATAGCAGTTCTGCATTTTTTCTGGTAAATGTCCTCATAGTAAAGACTATGGGAGCAGATGTATAGTTTAAAACCTTGGAGAGAGATAACATACCAATCAATTAGCTACTATCATTTTTAGGCTGTGTTTACAAAATGACAAGAGCTGATTGGTTGGGATCTCTCTCCATTATTTAATAAATCTCCCTCTCTGTGCTTTATCTCTGCTCCGAAGGAACTTTTTTTTAAATCCCAACAATGATTTCATGCTGCTTTAAACTGTTATACTGATGAGATCCACTAACATTTAAAATTATTTTATTGAAATAACCATGATAAATAGCCACATTACCTCTAGAGTTCCATTGGCAGAGTAAGCAGCATACAGAAACTCCTGACTTTTGGTCTCTTCATCACACTTCTGTCCGCCTGGATAATAGCACTGGCCATTGTTTAGAGTGATTGTATTTGGAGAGGAGCCTGGTAGGTCAAGTAATACTGAATAATTTATTAACTGAACTTCTTTTAAGCCTAGTGAAGTCCATAGAAGTACAATTTTTTTTGCTGGGTCTGAGTCTGTATTATTGACAGAACTCTCTGTGAAATATCTGGAAGGCAAAAAGAAATGTTTTGTTGCATATGTAATGTATTTAAAAATGCACTGCAGACCTTTCTTCAATATAGAGTAGGGTTTTAGTCTGTATCGAAAGAAAAGCAGACCTTTTTGTTCTTGTCTCTTATATAGGCAGATTTCTCAATAACAGGCAGGACATTTTTTTATTCTGACTGCATTTTGCATATTGAATTTAGACCATAATAAATAACTCATACTTTAGTATATTAATAATAAATCATACTCTAAGGTGTAATTTCACAATGTTCTCTGTTGATCTAAGAATAAATAGATATAAAACATAGTGCTAAAACAAGAATATACAGTAACACACATACTGTACAACAAATTGTTCCAAATTATTATCATTAACAATTTCTTATAATGGCTCTCATTCCGAGTTGATCGCTCGCTAGCTGCTTTTAGCAGCAGTGCAATCGCTAAGCCGCCACCCTCTGGCAGTGTATCTTAGTGCGAACGAAAAGATCAGTGCTAAAAAAATTTCAAGCAGTTTCAGAGTAGATGCAGACCTACTCCTACCTTGCGATCACTTCAGTCTGTTTAGTTCCTGTTTTGATGTCACAAACACGCCCTGCGTCCGGCCACCCACTCCCCCATTTCCCCAGGAATGCCTGCGTTTTCATCTGGCACGCCTACATTTTTTAGCACACTCCCGTAAAACGGTCAGTTACCTCCCAGAAATGCCCCTTTCCTGTCAATCACTCACCGATCGGCAGTGCAACTGAAAAGCGTCACTAGACCTTGTGTGAAACTGCATCGGCTTTTGTGAAAGTACTTTGCGCCTGCGCAGTGCGCACCATACGCAAACGCAGAAGTGCCATTTCTTTGCCTGATCGCTGCGCTGCAAACAGCAGCTAGCGATCAACTCGGAATGACCCCCATAGTGCAGCATTTTCCGTTGCGCTCTACAACTAGAACAACAGTAATAGAACAGAACTGGGCAAAAACAGACAGACATAGTGGAAGGAAGCCCCGTCTCGAAAGCTTACAATCTATAGGGAAATAGGCACTGATACACAAGGATAGATGCTACCTATTGCATACTGGTCCACCAGATTGTTAGGTTCATAATGGGTTGTATGATATGATCACCCAACAATGGTGGTCATTCCGAGTTGATCGCTCGCTAGCAGTTTTTAACAGCCGTGCAAACGTTATGCCACCGCCCACTGGGAGTGTATTTTAGTTTAGCAGAAGTGTGAACGAAAGGATCGCAGAGCAGCTACAATTTTTTTTTTGTGCAGTTTCTGAGTAGCTCAGATCCTACTCAGCGCTTGCGATCACTTCAGACTAGTGATGTGCACCGGAAATTTTTTCGGGTTTTGTGTTTTGGTTTTGGATGTGGTTCCGCGGCCGTGTTTTGGATTCGGACGTGTTTTGGCAAAACCTCCCTGAAATTTTTTTGTCGGATTTGGGTGTGTTTTGGATTCGGGTGTTTTTTTACAAAAAACCCTCAAAAACAGCTTAAATCATAGAATTTGGGGGTCATTTTGATCCCATAGTATTATTAACCTCAATAACCATAATTTCCACTCATTTTCAGTCTATTCTGAACACCTCACACCTCACAATATTATTTTTAGTCCTAAAATTTGCACTGAGGTCGCTGGATGACTAAGCTAAGCGACCCAAGTGGCCGACACAAACACCTGGCCCATCTAGGAGTGGCACTGCAGTGTCAGACAAGATGGCACTTTAAAAAAAATAGTCCCCAAACAGCACATGATGCAAAGAAAAAAAGAGGCGCAATGAGGTAGCTGTGTGACTAAGCTAAGTGACCCAAGTGGCCGACACAAACACCTGGCCCATCTAGGAGTGGCACTGCAGTGTCAGACAGGATGGCAGATTTAAAAAATATTCCCCAAACAGCACATGATGCAAAGAAAAAAAAGAGGTGCACCAAGGTCGCAGGATGGCTAAGCTAAGCGACCCAAGTGGCCGACACAAACACCTGGCCCATCTAGGAGTAGCACTGCAGTGTCAGACAGGATGGCAGATTTAAAAAATAGTCCCCAAACAGCAAATGATGCAAAGAAAAAAAGAGGAGCAATGAGGTAGCTGTGTGACTAAGCTAAGCGACCCAAGTGGCCAACACAAACACCTGGCCCATATAGGAGCGGCACTGCAGTGTCAGACAGGATGGCACTTACAAAAATAGTCCCCAAACAGCACATGATGCAAAGAAATATGAAAGAAAAAAGAGGTGCAGGCATCACAACTGACACAATTGGACTCTCCTTGGGGATTTGTGATTTAGAAGAATGCACAGTTCTTTGCTGTGCTTTTGCCATCTTAACTCTTAAGTTTTCTAGCAGGAGGATGAGTGCTTCCATCCTCATGTGAAGCTGAACCACTAGCCTTGAACATAGGCCAGTCCCTCAGCCGTTCCTTGCCACTCCGTGTCGTAAATGGCACATTAGCAAGTTTACGCTTCTCCTCAGACGATTTAGATTTAGATTTTTGGGTCATTTTACTGAGCTTTATTTTTTTGAATTTTACATGCTCTCTATTATGACATTGGGCATCGGTGTTGGCAGACGATGTTGATGGCATTTCATTGTCTCGGCCATGACTAGTGGCAGCAGATTCAGCACGAGGTGGAAGTGGATCTTGATCTTTCCCTATTTTACCCTCCACATTTTTGTTCTCCATTTTTTAATGTGTAGAATTATATGCCAGTAATATTTCAATAGCAATGGCCGACTACTATATATACTGCGCACAACTGAAATGCACCACAGGTATGGATGGATAGTATACTTGACGACACAGAGGTAGGTAGAGCAGTGGCCTACTGTACCGTACTGCTATATATATAGTTATACTGGTGGTCAGCAAAATTCTGCACTGTCCTACTATATACTACAATGCAGCACAGATATGGAGCATTTTTCAGGCAGAGAACGTATAATACTGGTGGTCACTGGTCACTGGTCAGCAAAACTCTGCACTGTCCTCCTACTATATAATACTGCTGGTCCCCAGTCCCCACAATAAAGCAATTAGCACACTGAGCACAGTTAGATATGGAGCGTTTTTCAGGCAGAGAAAGTAGATATTTGCACTTGCAGCACACTGAGCACAACAATTTGCAGCCCACTGAACATAGAAACTGAGAGGACGCCAGCCACGTCCTCTCACAATCATCTCCAATGCACGAGTGAAAAATGGCGGCGACGCGTGGCTCCTTATATAGAATACGAATCTCGCGAGAATCCGACCGCGGGATGATGACGTTCGGGCGCTCTCGGGTTAACCGAGCAAGGCGGGAGGATCCGAGTCTGCCTCGGACCCGTGTAAAATGGGTGAAGTTCGGGGAGGTTCGGAACCCGAAGATCCGAACCCGCTCATCACTACTTCAGACTGTTCAGTTCCTGTTTTGACATCACAAACACGCCCTGCATTTGCCCAGCCACGCCTGCGTTATTCCTGGCACGCCTGCGTTTTTCCGAACATTCCCTGAAAATGGTCAATTGACACCCAGAAATGCCCACTTCATGTCAATCACTCTGAGGCCAGCAGTGCAACTGAAAAGCTTCGCTAGACCCTGTGTGAAACAACATAATTCGTTGTAATAGTACATCGCGTGTGCGAATTGCACCGCATACACATGCGCAGAAGTGCCGTTTTTTTGCCTCATTGCTGCACAGCAAATTAATTGAGCTAACGATCAACTCGGAATGACCACCAATGTTGGAAGACAAAATGTGAGGTTATGTGGACTGTGCAGAGAGGATGTGATTAGAAAGAGAAGCATTGAAGGTTATTTGGGTGGGTCTGGAATTTGATAGGCTTGTCTGATATCATATAATTTGATTTTCTTGAATTCTGCATCATAATTAAATTATAATCTAACACATTGAATGTTGAAATGGCAACAGTGTAATAGAAATGTAAGCAGTTATGTAGAGGTTACAAAATGTTAGTTGTTCCTTTAATAATTACATTTGTATGTTTGGTTGCCATTATACTGTGCTGTATTTTAAAACAGATTATTCTTCTTAAACTGTGTAATCCTACGGAAAAAAAGTAACATGAGCCAAGATTATGGAAAAAAGTTTGTGCAGTTATCAATAATGTGGGAAATCTATTATTTTGTGAGTTAACTGGGCAGGGAAACCTTGCTTGTTTTTTTTGTCAAACCCCATAGAGGTGCAAACAAAAAGAGAGCAAGGTTTTCGACCTGTAATATCCCAAAACACGAGCGGATGCAAGACTTAATCAAAACCTCACTCTTAATTAAATCTACCACAAAGATAAGCAATATAATACGTGCATTTTCTTTATTTAAGTGATTTGGATACACACTAATATAAAAAAAGTACCTGAGTTTATTTATGGCTTTCTCTCACTTCATTATAATACAGATGTTCTTGCTGTGTAAAACAATGTTACTACTATGTCTGAAAGATGTTTTGTTCAACAGCTGTTGCTAGGTAAGATCATGCAAGCCTTGCATGCTACATGAAATATTGTAGTTTAAGAAGATTTACCTCTATTCACAAGCTTGAATATTTATGGAACAGTAAAGTAAAAAAATAAAATAAAAACTAAACTGAATGTTTTATCATGTTTAAACATATTATGATTCAACCCACTGAAGCAATTTCCAATTCTTGTCTTGGTAATACTTCTGAAAGGCCTCTAGTGCATGTACAATATTATAACAACCTTATAGGAAATGGTTTTGCAAAAACATTAACATACAAATAAATCCCAGTACATTTTCAAATGCACATAGTTTTATCAACTTGATATTAAAGCCAGTTGATTCAGGATAATTTGACATATTCTAGTTTTATATTGTAAAGTATGTCACCAGCTTCCTAACGAACCAATAGAACTGCATCCACTTTTCAAATATGGCAGCTATTGCTTCCCATAGTGTCCTATGTGCTTACTTCCACTGAGTTGCTCCCAGGTCATGTGTACCATTGTTTAGGTTTATATCAAGATTGGTGCACACAAACAATATCCTGGAGACTAAGGTATACAAGCAAAACGTTAAATAACAGAAATGGCAATAATCCTCTGATATAGACCAAAATCAGAGTAGGGAAAATGGTTACTAAATTGCACACCCTCCAGTAATGAAAGGTGCTATGCTGCTGAGAATAAAGTAGTATACACAGACAAAGGGGGTGCAGATGCACTAAACAATCATTACAGTATAATAAAATATAATATGTCATAAGAGGTTGTCGGCATATTGTTGGCCAATTATATTGGCTTCCCCACCAATCGTCCAGGTCACCTCTTGTCAAGCAGGTCCCTAACATTATGGGGCCAACATCTGGAATGCATGGAACCCCAAAACATGATCCAACAAAGGACTCCCCCAGGGCATCACACTAAAAAAGTGATAGTAAAGTGATATAAAGTGTAGGTATGTGAAGGTCCCTACTATGCGTTTACAGGTAGAGAGTATGTGAAAAAAATGTGCATACATAAATAATAGACAAACATGATATAAAAAGTGACTGTGTATTTAAATGGTGATGCCCTGAGACAGCCCAGCCAGAACAGGCATGTGTATAGACCAAAATCAGTCAGACAGCTAACACAATTGCTGGGCTCGCAAACTGAGGTCACGGTGGTTGGAAGACATGTACTGTATATTGTATATAGGACAATATCAGTATGGGAGTCAGAAAAGCATTATCAGAGCATGCAAGGGTCACAATGGGCACCAGTAATTGCTGGACATCTCAGAAAGAGACAACAACAGTCACTGGTGGTCAGCAATATGGAGAGAAATTACTTAGTTCCAAGCCTGTAGGGAGATATAGAGTACAAGCAGATTAGTGTGTTGTATTCTGTTTGTATGGTTTGCTATATTATGTGTGACTTTGTACTGTATATGGTTGTTCATGGATGCAATTCTGGATTTTTAAAGCAACTGAAAATCCATGGTATCATTCTTCTGCATTCTGAAGCGAACATATCTCTGTGATGCCACTTCCCCCAGCCCTCCACTTGTCAGACCAGCATTCTATTATCTGCTTGTGCACTAGCTATAGAAGTGGTGCAGGAGATACAACTGAAGTTAGATGATCTCTGCATATGCTCACCTCTGAATAACTCAAAACACTGTCTACATGCCCACAACATTCCCACAGGATGCTTTGCCTACATGCAAATGCACAATTCCTGCCCCATTGCCACCTAGTAGCACTCATTTTGTCATAAGTGAGAAACAATTGAGTGTACAAACTCTGTATAGAGTTAATGTTTTAAGCTGTGCATGTAGACCACAATGCCTGCGCAGTTTGCTAATCTGGTTGCTTTAGTTATTGAGTGCAGCTTGGAATGAAGTCCCAAGTTAGGGTTGCAATGATATCCCTTTAAGAAAAGACACAAATAAAATATACATGCTATTTTATTCCTGCAACTTTACTTTATATCCAGCATCTTCTTGAAACTTTCCATCAAACTTTTGGCTGCATGAGATAAAAAAAAATGTATAAAAGGAGTTTCTTAAAAAAGCCATTATGTATAAAGGTTGAAAAAGAGAGGTAGCCTCAGGCTTTTGCACCCATGGCTTTTCAATTTGCACTCCTTTTTTCACCTGAGACCATGTTTAACTGTTACGAGTCACCACCACGGCTCGTCTCCCTGCTGGATCCCGGTCGTTGCTAGGCCCCCACCGGTTCCTAAGCAACTAGGATGCTGTGTGGTGAGGGCTGCAGTTTCTAGGTAACCAGGGATGCTGCTGGTCAAATATGCAGCATTGCAGCTGCACAAAGTTAATAATCACTATGCACTCCCAGGCTGGCTCTCCCCATTTGGATGGTACTGTTCTTAATAGCCAACCAGCCCAGATCTCAGTGCCAGTTATAGTTTGTTCCTTGTTTCCTTTTCCACAAGCCTTGCTGGTTCTGTGGATTCTCTTACAGATTTCCTGCATGTCCATGTCCTGCTCTTGCCCTGTATTCACCCACCTCCAACCATTTGTCTGTCATCCCAGTGTACCTGTGGTCAGCCTGCAAGATGTACCATTTACTCAGTGCCTGTATACCATCTGCTCAGTGCCTGCATACCATCTACTCAGTGCCTTTTAGCCATCTTCACAGAGACTCATCTTCCTGGGCTGAGATTCTGACCCAGCTTTGACCCTCACCCTCTATGCTCCCATGTGTTTCTAATCCTCAGTTACTTCCTAGTCCATTGTCCTGTGGTATCCAGCCTATTGTGTGAGCTCTTATTGATGGATGTTTAAGTCCAGGGGCCCCCCTAAGTAATGGTATGCATGTCGCCTGTGCACCTGTTAACCTGTTGGTTATCAGGGATTTTTTTTCACCTCTGTTCAGAGGCAGAAAAAAATCCCAAAAAAGTGCTGTCAGTGGGGGCTAACTGAATAGCTCCAGGGGATCAATTAGTCTGTGGTAAATTACAGTGGCTAATTGAATTCTTCCCTTAGTTGATTAACTAACCACTGTAAGTTACACACCTGAGTTGGCCTTTTTTCTGAACTCTGAATCCTGCATTTTTTTGCGAGTCTAACTTATTTTTCCCATTCTGTATTTGTGTTTATCTTTAATAGACCTGTAAATGCACTGTAGAATACAGTCAACAACTTTACATTTGCCATGATGCTTCCTTCCAGTACAACCATGCTTCCATATTTAGGTACACTGCTTAGATTAATAGATTTTGTGTAAACATCTGTGATATGATGTACAAAGTGGTAGAGATTGATTTGACCATGCCTGTGTATTCTACAGGGAAAAACAATGCCTCAAAACACAATACCCACCACTGAGACTTAAAATGTTTAGTCATAGGTATTAAGATCCATGCAATAATTCACATTACAAAATTAATTTGAGAACTAAAAGTGTAATTGGAGTTAAATGACTTATCTGTTCAGATCAGCTTGGCATAATTCATTACAAGTGACTCATTTTTAGAGGATTTAGTAGGAAGCTTTAATCTGGCATGTATGGAATTTCAGAGGCAAAATAACTGATTTTTTCAGCTTTTCTAAATGATTTAAACATTTTATTAAATAATTTCAGCAACGTGAAGAGTCACAGAGGAACAGATCAATTCTTTAACTTCAACTTTCCATATTGCCTGTGAGGAATAAAACATACTGGCCTAGATTCATCAACAGATACTGTAAGAGAAATGGTCCAAACCCTATGCATAATAAATCAGTTTCCCAGAATAGTACAGAGTTATTTTAGACACTGATAAATCAACAGCAGGGAATGCAAAAATGGGACATGTGTACAAACCTTTTTGTTTAGCATTTTAGCATTAATCAATAAAAAGTTAAAAGCCAGTGACATGCTAGCTTCAGGTTAACAACACAATTACATTTTTTTTCCTGGCACTCATTATCTTTTATAGTAATTGCCGAGAAAGAGCCTTTAGGTGTGACCTGAAGCCAGAAATTAGTATAACAAATTAATGTAAAAAAATTAGGATGTTTTACAGTTACAAACTGTCTTCTTTTATGGTATAAAAATTGATGATGTACTGTGGGCACTGCAGTAAAATAAAAGCAAAATGCAGGATTGTGATAATAGCAGGTTTGAAAATATTCTACCAAAATACAAATTGCAATTAGAAATCTGAAGATACAGTTAATGTATTAACTTTCAAAAGAAAAAGGAAATTACCAGCGCTGGCTGCTCATATCATTACAAGAAACAATAGTATTTAAAAAAAACTCTGAAAGGCTTGTATAAAATAAACACACTTATTACTAGCACACAATGAATTAACCGTATAAAACACAATAAGATATAATATGCCACATAAAAGCCTGTATAGAAAATTATTGATTAAAATTCCACATAGCTGGCTAGGAAACACTCTGATAGGACTAATGTCACTGGATATGACCATCAAATAATCGGTTAATTTGCATAAATCCGATAGTTTTAGCAATCATGAGGTTGTTACCAGTGATCCAAGTGCAGGTTTTGTCCACCTCATAGATAGCTGGAAAGTTTTTTGTCCTTCAAAGGTATTGGAAAAATCCAGGTGGGTGGATGCTGCAGTGGAAAGTCCAGTCTTTTGCACAGAAGTGACCCATAAATGCCAGCAGAATGGAGGATGTCAGAACAGGCAAGAAGGCTCAACGTGTTTCGCTGGTTTGTATAGTCCAGCTTCCTCAGGAGAAAGTGTATAGTGGCTTGGTATGAATCCTTTTTATACCTGATTTAAGTGGCATGACTCATTACACCTGGGTAATTGCTTAGTAAATTAAAATACAAGCCGTTCGGAAAAACATATTAAAATATAAAGTCCTAAAGTCTTTGTTGGTCCAAAAATATATAGACACTGAAGAACATATAAAACGATTGTGTAAAAGTGTTAAAAATAACCTTTACATTTTTATTATTAGTCTATGGAGCTCGATCATGTGACCAGACAAGTCACATGACCAAAGATCTAACCAATAGTGTTAGTACACATGTGGTCATGTGGTGTACTACACCAACAGGGAATCCGGACTGTAGCCGGGCAACGGAGTAATGCAACATCCAGTGTCCGCTCACGTGATACAGCCGACCACCCCCGTGAGTCACGTGACTGGGCGAAGGTCCGCGGCAAAAGTGGATCCCGGCAGCCGGAGTGACGTATTGCTGTCCGGTCACGTGATTGCATGTCACGCGACCAGAATCCTATCTATATGCATTATAAAGCCCGGCTCCAGGGATGACACCATTTTTATACACTATTATGTATTAACTTTGGTATGTAATGTCTGGGGGTACTGCAGCTGGATTTAAGTAACCAGGGAGCACTAATAGCCATAATTCCAGTGGGAGAAGGTAGGGACTGTGCAAGTTGACAGACCAAAGCCGAAAACTACATCCTCCAGATGTCTATGGGAGAATGGGGGCTTACTGGACCCACTAGTGAGGGAACACAGTTAGGAAGGCCTGTGAATCAGATACTCAGCAGAGAACAGGTAAGGAAAAGCTGTGGAGGAGGTAGCATCATGACAGAGATGGAGAAGGGTGAGAGAAGTGACTCATGTCAAGTGGAAAAAACAACTGGTATCCCAGAGAGAGCTTTGTATGGAGCACACTGGAGAAGTCCCTGATGAAGCTAAGTGGAAGTGGACTGCAGGATTTGATGAGGAAGGAGAACCTACAAGACAGCCACCCAAGATATGCACCCAAAACCAGAGCCTTCTCAGATAAGTAAATAAGGTGAATACACATATTGCTGATAAACAAGTATCTGGCTATTAGAGCTTAAGAGATAGGGTCAGAATGGACAGAAGGGAGAGTAAGATACAGTGTAAGATACTCAGTCCTTAAGGAGTTGTTCAGTGTAGAGAGTTGTAGAAATTCAAGTGTTAACCTAACCTACAGTACATTGCTGGACAGATGAGTTGGTATCCAGTTTCTTGCCTGTTAAAGTTACGTGTATGTCAGAGACAGTTCAACAAAGTGTTTGAATACCTTCAGAGACTGCAAGGACTGTTTAGGCCAAGACAGTACACAATCTCCAATGAAAGTGCATTAGCAACACTGTTCATTTATTTGCTATTGGTTTGTGTGTGACTGTTGTCAAATGCAATTTGCAAAGTGCTCATGTTTATTGTCAAATAATGCAATAATAGTATAGTTGAGTCTTTTAGGTGTTAGTCAATTGTCAGTCAATATATTACACTGTAAATAATCATTTGTCATATCAATTATCCCAATATATGCATATGCATATTGATTCCACTTCTATTGATCTTGCATGCATTGATACTGCCGATACTGTTTTGTTTAGTGTCTGCATTCAAAGGTTAGTCAAAGGGGCTATTGCTTGTCTAGTTCTATGTGTATTATGTTATTCCACAGTCAACCAATTGGCCTGTTATTTATATCTAAAGACAATTTTCTAATATATTTATATAAAAACCTGCATCTAGTACTTTTCCCGAGAAATCTGCTGGGGTGGCTCCTATAGTAGATATTATTGTCAGATTGATTTAGTGTTGGCTATGGGTTTTCCTGAATCTCCCCTGAAAATTGAAGTCATGATTTGGGTGGAAGCACTGACTGAAAATTGCAGAGATGAGAAGATGTCTGCTTTGTTATATATATAGAATTATCTGAGGAAGAACTATATTGATGTTTTAGCCAATGCACTGGGAAACAAGTCCACTACTAAGCCATGAAGAGCCAAATATTTAATATACTTCATGATGACATGATAAAAGAGGGTCTACGTTGTCCATTTTACTGGGACTGATAGAGCAATACTAGAAAGAAGAGTAACATAGTTTGACTTATGTTGTGCTGATTTAAAGCCTGGCTAGTATGACATGTGATTTCATCCCAGCCACTACAGAAGAGGAAATCAACACTGAGAATGTGTGTGGCCCCGAAAACCTAATGCAGCCTCAAATCGACACTCAAAGTATGCTTCATGGGGAACTCTAATGGGAGTGGGCAATGCTCTCAAGGCAACAAAATTCAAAGGGGACCTTCATCAACTCCTAGAGTCTTGAGACCGAGTGCATTGTTTTAGCAGCTGTGAGTAACTTAGCAGATCAGATGCTGCACAGAATGAGAGGGGTTATCAAAAATAAAAAATGGCCCTTCTGCTTATGAAGTATGGAAAGACACTGCAATGTAATATCTTGAGGATTGGCTTTGTGGTGGCAGAGCAAAGAGCACAGTATTGTCGAGAGACTGACAGGGCATGCCATGGGTGTAGTCCAAGCCATCTGAAGGAGTTACCCTCCCGCTACTGCACATGTTAATATAGTTGCATTTGAGGATGTATTTAGGACTTCTGAAGATGCTGTCAATCTATTTTACAAGTTGAGGCATGTCTGCCATAAAAAAAGCTATACAAGTACCTGAACTGTTTTCTTGCAAAACTGTTTTCTTGCAACCAAATTCATTGCATTATCGAGAAATTATTATTATTATTATTATTATTACATTTTATTTATAGGGCGCCACAAGTGTTTCGCAGCGCCGTACAAAGGACAGTACAGGGAGACAAAACTTAGCATAACAGTAAATAAATAACAAAAATGGAGTGCAGGTAACAAAGAGCAACACAATTCTCAAAACATAATACAGCTTAGATGTAAGTAGCGATGGAGTAATCATTGTACTACTTGGGGCTGGCGGCCATAGATAGAGATGAGCCTTTACCAGCAGGAGAAAAAGCAGGTAAAGATGGTCGCTGAGTGAAATGTGTCAAGAAGAGGGCTTAGACAAGAGGAAAGAGGGCCCTGCTCTGAAGAGCTAACAATCTAGTGGGGAGGCGCAACAGACAGATGACATGAGGTGCAAGCAAGCAGGTAGAAGCCTGATGGTGGTATGCGAGCAAAGCAGAGATGTCCAAGGCATGGGGCAGGGGGATGGAGGAGCAGCCTAAGGACTAGGTTATGCATTGGAGGGGTACGCTTTGATAAATAGGTGGGTTTTCAATGCCCGTTTGAAGCTTTGCAAGGTCGGGGAGAGTCTAATGGAGCGGGGGAGCGCATTCCACTGAAGGGGTGCAGCACGGGCAAAATCCTGAACTCGTGCATGGGAAGCAGTGACCAAGGCAGAGGAGAGGCGACGGTCATCAGCCGACCGTAGTGGGCGGGAGGGAGGGAGTATGAAGGGAGAGGAGGTTGGAGATGTAGGGAGCAGTGGAATTAGAGATGGCCTTGTATGTGAGGGTGAGGAGTTTGAAGAGGATTCTGTAGGGGAATGGGAGCCAGTGTAGATTTTGTTGAAGGGGAGTGGCAGAAGTGGAGCGGCGGGAGAGGAAGATGAGCCTAGCTGCAGAGTTGAGGACAGATTGGAGGGGAGCGATGTGGGAGCAAGTGAGGCCAGTGAGGAGCACATTGCAGTAGTCGAGTCGTGAGATGACCAGTGAGTGGATGATAAGTTTAGTTGCACTCTGGGAGAGAAATGGCCTGATGCGAGCAATGTTGCGTAGCTGTAACCGACAAGATTGCGCCAGAGCTTGGATGTAGGGTGCAAAGGAGAGGGAGGAGTCAAGAGTGATGCCCAGGCAGCGGAGTTGGGGAACGGGGGAGATGATAGTGTTGTCAACAGTGGTAGAGATATTTGTAGGGGGTGTTGCTCTGGCTGGGGGAAATGAGTAATGACATCAGAAGAAGTCAATGAGAGATGAATGAGGCAACTGCTGAATGTGGTCTTTAGTAGATATGCTAATTTCATCAATCATATGTACAGTTGGCCTCTTACTTTATATAGGGATTTAATAATTAATATCTACAGTATTTCTCCCTCTCTCTCTCCCTCTATGACAACTTTCAAACTTCTTGGAAGGCTCTATACAAGATTTTGGAGTGTTTCTGTGGGAGTTTGTGCTCATTCATTTTGTAGAGCATTTATGACATCATGCACTAATGTTGGACAGGTATGCTGGCGCACAACATAGTTACAACTAACATCAAACCATGGGCCAGATGTAATGACGCCCGAGTTCGGTGGCTATGAGGGATTCCAGCTGAACTTGGAAGGTTTTTTAAAAGTCAATCACTTACAAGGCAAAACCATGCCTTGTAAGTGATTGCCCCCCCAAAAAAATCTGCGTTCGCCCAGAATCCCACACGGCCGCCAAACTCGGGTGTTATTACATACGGATGGAATAGAAAGGGCCTTCCCCAAACTGTTACCACAAAGTTGGAAGCATAGCATGGTCAAAATGTCTTGGTATGCTGAAGCATTAAGATTGCTCTTCAATGGAGATAAGGGGCATAGCCCAAACCCTGAAAGACAGCACCATACCATTATCCCTCCTCCACCAAACATCAAAGTTGGCACAGTGCAGTCAGGCAAGTAACATTCTACCAGCATTCGACAAACCCAGACTCAACTATCTGACTGCCAAACAGAGGAGCATGATTCACCACTCCAAAGAACACATATCCACTGCTCCACAGTCCAGTGTGCTTTACACTACTCCATCCAAAGCTTGACATTGGACTTGGTGATAAGAAGGCTTGCATGCAGCTGCTCGGCCATGGAAAACCATTCAACTAAGCTCCTGATGCACAGTGTTTGTGCTTACTTTAATGCCAGGTAAAGTTCGGAACTCTTCAGCTCTGGAATCAGCAGAGCATTGGTGACTGTTATGCACCATGCACCTTGGCAGACATTTACCCCACTCTGTGATTTTACATAGTTTTCTGTTTTGTGGCTGAGTAGCTGCTGTTCGTAAAAGCTTCAAATGTTTTAATAATATCAATTACAGTTGACCGTGGAATGTCAAGCAGTGATGAAATTTCACAAACCGTCTAATTGCAAAGGTGGCTACCTATCACAGTACCATGCTTGAAGTCACTGAGCTCTTCAGGATGACCCATTTTGTATCACAAATGTTTGCAAATTGAGACTGTATGGGTAGGTGCTTGATTTTATGCATCTGTGGCAACAGAAACACCTGAATTCAATAATTAACAGGTGTGGCCAAATACTTTTGTCCATATACTGTGTGTATAGATATATATATATATATATATATTTATCTTCTTTCTTTTTTCTTCCATAGGTATGGCACTCAGCGGACTTCACAATAAAGACTCACAACACCTGCATATCAGCAATGTTTTTGGCTTTAAACACCTACCAGACTTCACGTCACGAGCCCAGATCCGAGTCAGGCTCAGGTTTTCCTGCCTGACTTGAAAACCAGAACGAGGCAGTCATCATCCCGCTGTTGGATTCTCACAGAGTTTGGATTCCATATAAGGAGCCGCGCGCCGCTGCCATTTTCACTCAGCATTAGAGAGTGTAGAGAAAGGACGTGTCTCTTTTCTCAGTGTCTTTGTCTTGTGCTGCATCTGTGCAGTCACAGTGGTTGTGTCCTCTGCTGCCATACGTCCAGTGCTCTACAGATGTGCTGTGTTGCGCTGCATCAGTCCAGTGGTGGTGTGTTGTGCTGCATCAGTCCAGTCAGAGTGGTGGTGTCCTCTGCTGCCATATGTCCAGTGTAGCGGTATAAGTCCAGTCCAATGTAGTGATGCTGTGTTGTCCTGCATCAGTCCAGTGGTGGTGTCCCTGTCCTGACATATATGTCCAGTGGTACTGCCGTATATGTCCAGTGATCCTTCCATATATGTCCATTGGTACTGCGTATATGTCCAGCAGTACTGCCGTATAAAGCCAGTGATCCTGCTATATGAGTCCAGTGATCCTGACGTATAATTCCAGTGCTACTGGCGTAAAAGTCCAGTCCAGTGATACTGCCAAATATGTCCAGTAATACTGCCATATATGTCCATTGATACTGCCATATATGTCCAGCGGCACTGTCGTATATGTCCAGTGGTATTGCCAGATTAATCCACTGATCCTGCCATATAATTCCAGTGATCCTGCCGTATAAATCCAGTGATCCTGCCATATAAATCCAGTGATCCTGCCATATAATTACAGTGGTACTGGCGTATAAGTCCTGTCCAGTGATACTGCCGTGTATGTCCAGTGAAACTGCCGTATATGTCCATTGATACTGCCGTATATGTCCAGTGGTACTGCTGTATATGTCCAGCGGTACTGCTTTAAAAATCCAGTGATCCTGCCATATAAGTCCAGTGATCCTGCTGTATAATTCCAGTGATACTGCTGTATAAGTACAGTTCAGTGATACTGCCATATATGTCCAGTGATACTGTTGTATATGTCCATTGATACTTCCGTATATGTCCAGCGGTACTGCCGTATATATCCAGTGATCCTGCTGTAGAAGTCCAGTGATCCTGCCATATAATTACAGTGATTCTGCCGTATAATTACAGTGGTACTGGCGTATAAGTACAGTCCAGTGATACTGCCGTATATATGTCCAGTGATACTGCCATATATGTCCATTGATACTGCCATATGTGTCCAGTGGTACTGCCGTATATGTCCATTGATACTGCATATATGTCTAGCAGTACTGCTTATAAATCCAGTGATCCTGCCATATAAGTCCAGTGATCCTGACGTATATTTTTCCAGTGGAACTGGCGTATAAGTCCAGTCCAGTGATACTGCTGTATATGTCCAGTGATATTGCTGTATATGTCCATTGATACTGCCATATATGTCCAGCGTTACTGTCTTATATGTCCAGCGGTACTGCCGTATAAATCCAGTGATCCTGCCATAAAATTACAGTGGTACTGGCGTATAAGTCCAGTCCAGTGATACTACCATATATGTCCAGTGATACTGCCGGATATGTCCATTGATACTGCTGTATATGTCCAACAGTACTGCCGTATATGTCCAGCGGTACTGCCGTATAAATCCAGTGATCCTGCCGTATAAGTCCAGTGATCCTGCCGTATAATTACAGTGGTACTGGCATATAAGTACAGTTGAGTGATACTGCCGTATATGTCCATTGATACTGTTGTATATGTCCATTGATACTGCCGTATATGTCCAGCGGTACTGCCGTATATATCCAGTGGTACTGGCGTATAAGTCCAGTCCAGTGATACTGTCGTATATGTCCAGTGAAACTGCCGGATATGTCCATTGATACTGCTGTATATGTCCAGTGGTACTGCCGTATATGTCCAGCGGTACTGCTGTATAAATCCAGTGATCCTGCTGTATAAGTCCAGTGATCCTGCTGTATAATTCCAGTGATCCTGCTGTATAATTACAGTGGTACTGGCATATAAGTACAGTTGAGTGATACTGCCGTATATGTCCATTGATACTGTTGTATATGTCCATTGATACTGCCGTATATGTCCAGCGGTACTGCCGTATATATCCAGTGATCCTGCCATATAAGTCCAGTGATCCTGCCATATAATTACAGTGATCCTGCCGTATAATTACAGTGGTACTGGCGTATGAGTACAGTCCAGTGATACTGCCGTATATGTCCAGTTATACTGCCATATATGTCCATTGATACTGCCATATGTGTCCAGTGGTACTGCCGTATAAGTCCAGTGATCCTTCCATATAATTACAGTGGTACTGGTGTATAAGTCCAGTCCAGTGATACTGCCGTATATATATATATATATATATATATATATATACCCTATTGCAAAGCGGATTACCGAGGCCATAACAACTATGCAGGTGTTAGACTTGCATCTGGTATTCGCCATTAGTGCAGTGGGACTGCAGTGCCAACCCTAGATGGTCCAGGTGTTTGTGCCACACACTTGTGTCACTTAGCTTAGTCATACAGCCAACTCGGTGCAACCTTTTGGCCTAAAAACAATATTGCGAGGTGTGAGGTGTTCAGAATAGACTGGAAATGAGTGGAAATGAATGTTATTGAGGTTAATAATACCATAGGATCAACATTACCCTCAAATTCTGTGATTTTAGCTGTTTGTATGTTTTTTCCAAAAATCATCCAGATCCAAAACCAAAACACGAAAGGGTGGTTTTGGCAAAACCAACTCAAAACCAAAACACGAGCGGGGAATTAGAACCAAAACCAAAACACAAAAAGTGCCCGCTGCACGTCTCTTTCTCTCTCTCTCTCTATATATATATATATATATATATATATATATATATATAATGTGAACAGCAGCTCCGGCACTCCACTTAGTCCAAAGCTGGACTGGTGCTGCTCTGGTGCCCTCCCCAACCGGGACCCGGTGGTATGTAGCAAAAAGACGAGGCGGCACTCAGAGGCTTGTAACTGCAATCATATATTTGTGCAAATGGTGCAAGTCATATCAACGTTTCGGGGACCTAGTCCCCTTCTTCAGGATAACACAAGCGCCAAACAGTGAAAGTTTAAATAGACAAGACAAACACTTACCCCCTGACCCCATTCTCTCCACAGCTGCAGCATGTCCATGTGGCCACCCCTTCATGGCTTCCGCCCGGCTGTGCGTCTCAGCGGGACCGGAAGTGACATCATGAGTGCAAGCCGCGTTACCATGGCTACCACTCCAAGCATACTCACCGCCCGGGTGTCGCTCCCTGGCCGCGTCATTCAAGCTACCTCCAGTGCGTCTCCAGATCCCGCGAGATCACAAGCCTTGGCTGAGAAGACCTTGGCGTTACCATGGTGAGGCTGTAAGCTGTGACACAATGCAAATAAAATCAAAACAGTGGCTGAAGTGATATTTTAAGATGACATATAACAGTCAATATTACATCAATATAAAGTGCTGGTGCTAATAAAATACTCTAAACAATTAAAAACATCAGAATGTGCACACGGAAAAATCTGTAGAAAAAAAGGCCCCCTTTGTTATACCAAGGACCTGCTAAATGTGATAAAAAGTTCTAAAAGGCAACTCATGTATGACAGCTAGCTCTGGACCCGATACCTACTGTTGGAAAGACATTTTCAGTTAATTACACTAACAAGAAGCTGCCCAAAAGTGCATCTCACTTTATACGGCATCACTATACTAGGGCTAAACAAAACTCACAAAAAGTTAATCAATCCCAAATTATCATTCAACCCCCCAGGTTTCAGAGTGTTGAGCCTGTGGATCCACATGGACTCCAGCTGTAATAGCTTGCGACCTCGATCGCCCCCCCGTATAGATTCGGGGACGTGGTCGATTATGCGGTGTTTGAACGTGGCCATAGAGTGTCTAAAGGTCACGAAATGCTTGGCCACAGGCTGATCTCCACTACCCGATGCCAAAGCATTTCGGATGGCCAATCTATGCTGTGCCATTCTGATTTTGAACTGGCATTCTGTTTTGCCGATGTAATATCGCCCACATGGGCAAATAATGGCGTAAATGACGAACTTCGTGCTACATGTGAGGGGCCACTTTATCTTATACAGCTTTCCTGAAAAGGGATGCGCTATGGTGGTCCCTGGTGACATGTGAGAACAAGTGGTGCAACCGGTGCACTTAAAGCAACCGTTGCGCCTGGTGAGAAAATGTGTGGGATTCACTCTCAATTTTGCCATATCGGTTTTCACTAATATGTCCCTAATGCTTTTTCCTTTTTTGTAGCTAGGCATGATGCGTTTGTCATGTAGCATCTTTAGCTCCGGGTCTGATGTTATCATGGGCCACAGTTGATTTACTTGCCGTTGCCTCTCCCTGCTTGTCACATCGTACTCACACACCCAAGGAATGATTTTGGACATATCTTTGGTGTGCTTAGATTTCACCGACAAATCTCTCTGTGTTGTCTCTGCTTTCTGGCGGGCCAATCGTATTAGTGACCGAGGATAGCCTCTAGCTGAGAATCTGTCCTCCATTTCATTCAACTGGCATGACCTTGTGGAATCACTGTTGTTGGCCCTACATGCCCTCAGAAACTGAGAGTATGGAAGGCCCCTCACAGTGGATCTGGGATGGAAACTGTCATATCGCAAAATTGTATTGCGATCAGTAGGTTTTCTATAAAGACATGTCAGGATTTTACCCTCCTGAATTTTAATTGAAATGTCTAAAAAACAAATCTCAACTGGGCTACTAATCATGGTTAATTAGGCTGGATTATCAGATTGATTGTGTGAATCAATGAGTGCGCCAAATTCCTGTATCTCACCTTGCCAAAAAATCAACACATCATCTATATATCTATAATAAATAAACAATCTATCAGCAATGATTCTATTGGCTAAAAATAATTCACGTTCGGTTTCCCACATAAAGGCATTTGCGAACGAGGGTGCCACAGAAGACCCCATGGCACACCCCGTTCGCTGCCTGTAGAATTTCCCATCAAAAATAAAAAAATTGTGTGTCAACGTGAAACACAATAACTCAAGAAAAAACTCAATATCAGGCCCAGTGTAAAGTACATTCCCCACTATTAGACGCCTCACAGCCTGCACCCCCTGTTGATGAGGAATGCAGGTGTATAGGCTGGTGACGTCCACCGAGGCCAAAGACACATCAGTGGGAATTTTTTCAAAAGTGCTAAGTGTCTGTAACAAAGTGCTGGAGTCCTTTAAATATGTGCAAATGCCCTGAATACAAGGTTGCAAGTAAGTGTCCAAGAAGATGGCTATCGGCTCACACAGAGACCCACGGGCAGATATAATGGGTCTGCCCGGGGGTCTCTGTGCGTCCTTGTGGACCTTAGGGATGGTGTAGAATATGGGAACCACCGGTTTGTCAGGCAACAACTTGTGAAAGATGTCTGTTGAAATAAGATCTTCCAATTTTGCCTTTTCCAGCAATGATGTCAGTTCTGCTTTATACTCTGCAGACGGATCTTTGTCCAAAATGCTGTATGTCTCGCTGTCGGCAAGTAATCTCAGACACTCCGTGGTATAGTCTGTGGTATTCTGAACCACTATAGATCCGCCTTTATCGGCTCTCCGAATTATTATGTCCTTTCTATTGCTTAACGCCTTCAAGGCCGTGCGCTCCTCATGTTGCAAATTATGGAAATGACGTTTCTTGGATTGGACGTCTGGATTCTCCAGCATTCTGTTAAAGGTTTTTAGGGAAGCGTTAGTAGACACTGGATCGAATCTTGACCTAGGGCCCAATTTCTGAACTCTTGGGGGCAGCGGTTCTTTGGTTGCCTGTGGAGGTTGTTTGCCAAAGTGCTCTTTGATCTTTAACGTGCGGTGCAATTTAAAAGTGCTGATTTTCTGTTTAAAATCATCACCAAAATTGGTGGGGACAAAAGTCAGACCTTTGCTGAGCACCCGTGTTTCAGCTGGTGATAACGGCGTGCTGGACAGGTTAAAAATTAGTGTTTCCTCGGTTTTGGTGGCTTTGTTTTGTTTTTGCCTTTGATTTTGTCTCCCTCGTCTGGTGAACTGATGTTTCTTCCTCGACCCGCGATGATAGCGCGGGTCCTGACCCCTAAAGGGGTGTTGCGTTTAGAATTTGTTGCGGCGGCACCTTGAGGGTCGTCAGAATCACTGGCAGAAGTAGTACTGGTGCCCTGCCACCTCATGTCTCGCCGGCCTTGAGCTGGTCTGAACCTACCCTGGGTGTTGGACACATTACCCAACCATGGATACACCCTGTGTTGGGTGTAATCCATTTGAACCTTGTGCAATTTTTCTTTTTTAAACTTCAGTAGGTTCACTCTATACAGCTCTACCTGTTCCTTCAATTTAGGCAACCAACCGCTTGCATCCTCGGATGCTAACAATTCAGCATGGTCCAGTTTGAACTGTGCAATGTGTGCTTTGGTCTTTTCAAACTCCTTGGTGGATTCCTCCACCACTAGTAAAATTAAGTCCATTGAGCACTTGTTTAAAACAGAAACCCATTTTTTACAAAAATCCATGCTGTAGCGCCCAATAGTTGGTACATTGTGTACCCTGAAGCCACGGGGTAGCTGTTTCGCCCTGTAATAATCAGACAGTGTCCTGCTGTGGTATAGATAATCAACCTCCCGTTTCATGAGGCGCAGCAGATCACGCTGTGCCTCTTCCACGGATGTAATGGCATTCTCCGTGAACGCTGGATCTTTATGGAGGATGCTTTCGGCTTCTAGGTCCGAGAAACTCAATGTCTCGTGTGTGTCACAATGTAATAAAAATGAGGTAAAATCTGTGTGTTCCGAAGTTGAAGCTGCCATATCGAAGTCTGTGCCCAAGTAAATGCTTGAATTGTGCAAATCACGCTGTGCAATTTCTCGCTGTGCACACCTGAAGTGTGGTGCAAATGTGCAAAAAGTGAATGGTGACCTGTAGAAGAAGCGTTCCCTTTGAAACAAGAGATGTAGGTGCCTTGAGCTGGAAATCCTCATGCATTGCACATGCAGCAGGAACCAAGTATAATGTGAACAGCTGCTCCGGCACTCCACTTAGTCCAAAGCTGGACTGGTGCTGCTCTGGTGCCCTCCCCAACCGGGACCCGGTGGTATGTAGCAAAAAGACGAGGCGGCACTCAGAGGCTTGTAACTGCAATCATATATTTGTGCAAATGGTGCAAGTCATATCAACGTTTCGGGGACCTAGTCCCCTTCTTCAGGATAACACAAGTGCCAAACAGTGAAAGTTTAAATAGACAAGACAAACACTTACCCCCTGACCCCATTCTCTCCACAGCTGCAGCATGTCCATGTGGCCGCCCCTTCATGGCTTCCGCCCGGCTGTGCGTCTCAGCGGGACCGGAAGTGACGTCATGAGTGCAAGCCGCGTTACCATGGCTACCACTCCAAGCATACTCACCGCCCGGGTGTCGCTCCCTGGCCGCGTCATTCAAGCTACCTCCAGTGCGTCTCCAGATCCCGCGATAATACACATTCCAGTATAATGTCACTCTCTAGATTTAGCATAAGTAGAAAAAACATTTACAACAACTTCTCATCAACAGGCAACGATTCGTGGAACTACACTTACCAGCAAGTTGTATGGCATCTGCTGATTATCTCAAATGAATACCATGATTGCATAGTTCTAGGTACATTGAAAAAGAGTTTTGAATTTGTTTTTCCCTTTGTAAAGATTCAGTTGTCTGCCTTGTTGGTATGTAATGCTTGTTTGTCCAAGCTAATTTATTGCCTTAGCTTTAAAGTGGGATTGTATTGGGAGGAGTCTGCAGTCATTGCATTCACATGGCAAATTTTCCTATTTAAAGTCTAGTATAAGGCTGGTAGCCGTTGGCTGGTAGTGCTTCCATAGAAGTGCTGACATAAAAGTGTTATTATAAAATTAGCATTATACCTGTGTTAAACCGAAGGAAAACAGAAGGGAAACATCAACACTACCATATATGGACTGCCTTAATGCCTCAAAAGTATGTAATTCATCTTATACATATTATCTGTATTTTGAAACTATGAAAAGACATCAACAATCTGCTCACTACAGTTCTCTCTTATGCAAACTCATGTATGTTTTTTGATGTAATGAATTGCTTGTAATTGGCATTGCAGGTGTGGGGAAATTGCTCAGTGATACATAGTTTATTATTGCATGCTGTCTGGTGTTTACCTCCTTTGATCATTTAGCCATTTGTGGTCAGGTGCACATTGGCCCTCATTCCGAGTTGTTCGCTCGCAAGCTGCTTTTAGCAGCTTTGCACACGCTAAGCCGCCGCCTACTGGGAGTGAATCTTAGCATAGTAAAATTGCGAACGAAAGATTCTCAAAATTGTGATTACACACCTCTTAGCAGTTTCTGAGTAGCTTCAAACTTACTCGGCATCTGCGATCAGTTCAGTGCTTGTCGTTCCTGGTTTGACGTCACAAACACACCCAGCGTTCGCCCAGACACTCCTCCGTTTCTTCAGCCACTCCCGCGTTTTTCCCAGAAACGGTAGCGTTTTTTCGCACACACCCATAAAACGGCCAGTTTCCGCCCAGAAACACCCACTTCCTGTCAATCACATTACGATCACCAGAACGAAGAAAAAAATGTGAGTAAAATACCTAACTGCATAGCAAATTTACTTGGCGCAGTCGCACTGCGGACATTGCGCATGCGCATTCGCGACTAATCGCTCCATTGTGAAAAAAAATAACGAGCGAACAACTCGGAATGACCCCCTATATCTTTACATTTAATGAGGTGTAGTCATGGTGTAAAGGACAGTGTGATTTCTGATTAGTAAAAAAACAAATACCAAACACTGAGCAACATCACCAAACAGGTAATTACAACTTTAAACTTGTCATTTATTTTGTACTGTCTGGATATGGCTATTAATAACAGATGCACAGACAAAATTCTTAAAGCTTTATGTGAAAATGCTAGGAGCTTAGGAGACAAAATTCCAGAGCTATTTGTGATAATGACAAGGGATAACCTAGATATTGTGGCAATTATTCATGTCATGATGCAATGAGAATAATGACTGTGACATAGCTATACCAGGATACAATTTATTTAGGAAGGATATAATGGGAAGAATTGGAGAAGGAGTAGCAATGTATGTGAAAAAAAGCATAAATGCTGCTTTAATACAAAATATTGAAGACAAAACTGAGGCACTTTGGGCCACCATAGAAACTGGGGAGAAGGACATTATTCACATTAAGGTGATCTATAGACCACCAGGTGAGGGGCAGGATTTTGACAGGAACCTATAGTTTGACATCACTAAAATGGCTTTAAAGGGAGATGTTATAATCATGGGAGACTTTAATTTACATGATGTAAATAGGAAGGGGCCTTTTGCAATTTCAGCTACAAGTGGCAAATTTCTAAATTCCTTACAGGGAGCATCTCTCAAGCAATTGGTGAGGGAGCACACTCACGAAGACTTAATATTAGATTTACTTCTTACAAATGGTGACAGGATATCAGACATATATGTCTGGGATCCAGTGATCCCATATATATGTCTGGGACCTGGGATCCAGTGATCATCAAGCAGTATGGTTTAGTATAAAGACAGGATCCAACTCCTGTCACACAAAAACAAAGATGTTGGATTTTAGAAATGCTGACTTTGCAAAAATGGGGAGATGTTTTAGTGATTCATTGGCGGACAGAAGGAACTTGGAAGGAGTGCATGAGAGGTGGGAAAAACTGAAAAGTGCAATGCTAAGGGCAACAGACTTTTGTATCAAAAGGGTTAGGAAAAGCACCAGGAAAAGTAAGCATGTGGTTCACAAAAGAAGTACAGCATCAACTAGTGAGAAGGCAAAAAAGATGGCTTTTAGGAAATACAAACAGGCTCAAAATAATAAAGACAAAGATATATATCTTGACAGCCGTAAGGAAGCTAAGAAAGTGATCAGACGTGCAAAGGAAGAAGCTGAGGAGAAAATGGCCCAGTCAGTAGATAAAGGGGGCAAAACTTTTTTTAAGTATAAAAAATGAAAGGAGAAAATCAAATGGAGGAATAATAAGACTTAAGACAGAGAGTGAGAATTTGGTGGAGGGAGACAAGGCACCTAAATAATTATATTTGCTCAGTATTTACTAGAGAAGGAGAAGAGAAGGGGTCACAGTTAAGTTGCAAGGACATTCATAAAAATAAGGTAGATGAAACTACATTTACAGAGGAGAAGGTCCTAACAGATCTTTCAAAACTAAAAGTGGATAACTCAATGGGGCCAGACAGAATACACCCAAGGATACTAAAAGAGCTAAAAGATGTGCTGGTGGCACCATTAACAGAATTATTTAACCAGTCACTAAATACAGGTGGCATTCCAGTGGACTGGAAAAGAGCAAATGTAGTTCCACTGTACAAAAGTGGAAGCAAGGAAGAAGCAAGTATTTGGTAATCCTAAAATGTGTCGTGGATTTCTGAATCAATTTACAAGATCTAGGTCTCTTATCCACATTCATTATTTGCTCCTATTCAAGATTGCAGTACTTACTTGGGGCTGCACGCACTCTGTGAAATGCCATCTCACACACAATAAGGCTGTCCTCTAGTCTCCAAACATTCAAGCGTTCCCTGAAAACTCACCTCTTCAGGCAAGCTTATCAAATTCCATAACAACTCAAATAACCTTCATAAACTTTCCTATCCAATTCCATCACTACTGTACACTTCACACATATCCTCACATACAGTATTTTCTCGTTCTCCACTTTCCCATCCTCCTGACCCCAGACCAACATTACTGTATGATCATATATCAAAAATGTATGATTATCAGCTTCCTGACCAAGGGTGGCAGCATTTCTATGACAGAGCAGTTTGTGAACTGTTCACATGTTGCTGTGATGAAGGTGCATCGTGACTGGGCAAATGGAACCATTGGGAATAACCAACATGGAAACTACGGAGGACCACATGCTATTGATGTGAGAGATGATCATTGGCCAACCAACATGCTACAGTGGAGCAGCTCGCCATCAAAATGAACCTAGGGTATACCAGAAGTGTGTCTGAAATGACAGTTCAGCGAACCCTGCTGCATATCGAGCTCCAAAGCGGTTAATCTGACTCTTAGCTGGTGGCCATAATAATGTGGCTCGATTGTGTATATATTTTATTATACACGGTTTGCAAACCGTGAACAGTAATGTGCAAAACACAGCAAGTGAAAGTTAGAGATTGTTTCAAAACTGAGTATTTTGTTAGTGTCAACTTATTAAGCAGTTACAGCTTTGTTTGACAATAATAGGAATAGGTGCTTGTTATCTCCGAGTTGCAGAAGGCATAAGTACACAAAATGGCGCAGATCCAACAAACTTGAAAGCCATTTAGTCCAAAGTTATAACTGACACGTTGCTCCGAGCACAGCTAGGAGAAGTGCTCCAGGATGCATCCTGCTGTTCTTTTTCCATCTATCTAATATTTCCAGCAGTAATAGCTAGTGGCTATAGCTGTTATTGTTTTGGAGTTTTCCTGCAGAATCATTAAAAACATTAAATAAAAAGGACTGAAATCTTACACTTTACACCCTATAGTGAACAACAGGCACATCATCAACACTCTCATCACCAACAGCAAACATGCCAGATGTTTAACTAACATGTATATTCTTGTTTTTAGTGCTGCTAAATGGTTTGTCAGGTCATGCATGTTTTTTCTGCACAGGGCCATAAGGAGGGTTGTGCAGCTGGTGCCATTGCACAGAGTGGGTTGCACTGGGGGCAGTACCAGCCGGGTGTGGTATGGAAGGTAGACAGTAACTAGGTTGACAGTGTCTAGGTCGACAGGGTCTCTAGGTTGACATGGTCTTTAGGTCTACATGGTCTAGGTCGACAGGTAAGAAGGTCAACAAGAGTTTTTTATGTTTTTTGGTGTAATTTTCTTCGTAGAGTGACCGGGAACCCCAATTAGTGCACCGTGTTTGCTCACCACGCTTTGGGCAAGGTGCCTCGCTGCACTCAGCACAGGTTATCGTTCCCAATTGTAGTCCACGTGGATCATCAAATATGAAAATGTTCAAAAAAAGAAAACAATTGTGAAAAACTCATGTTGATCTTTTGACCTGTTGACCTAGAACATGTCGAACTAGAGACCCTGTCGACCTAGAAACTCTGTCGACCTAGTTACTGTTGACCAATAGTGGTCAACCTAGATAGTGTCGACCTAGTTACTGTTGACCTAGAGACCGGATCCCGTACCAGCCATATCCACCCATTACTGCAGTCTGCACCCTGTTCTGGCTTATGGTTCCCGCACTGTATGGAAACTCAATTTTGGTTGATTTTTTTTTTTTTTATCGATTTTGTGTTTTAGGATGTAAATCACACATTTACTAACAGATACTTTTGAAAAAAATTTTTTTAAAACAATGTCAAAAATAATTTGTTAGTAAAGGGTAAATTTACTAAGATAGGAGTTCTATTTAAGATGGGATGTTGCTCATACCAAGCAACCAGGTTCTACTTCTCATTTATCTAATATGCTCTAGAAGATAATTCCTGAAATCTGATTGGTTGCTATGGGCTTAAATAGAACTCCCATATAAGAAAATTCACCCCTAAATGTGTGATTTACACCCTGAAATACAAAATCAATAAAAATCGACACAAATGTACTCCTATGTTTTCTCTCACAGTGCTGTAGGACCTGTCATGCCACTTGGAGCATCTCTACGATGTTCCATGGAGCAGGCTGGTAGCGCTTTTGCCCACCCACCCTGAGGGGCACACATTTATGACAGCTTAAGTCTCGCTCAAGGGGCGGATGCAGCATAGGGCACTGTGGCTCCCTGTTCTGGGCTGTTTCTCATGAAGGAGCTTTTCAAAATGTTACATTAGTGCTAGTGTTCCCCAATGGACATAAATGACCCTTCATACACAAAAAAAGTACTTGACTACAGTATTGCCGTGTTAGCTTTATGACTAGAGAAATGGACCTAACTTTTTATATACGGTTTAGCTTCTGTACCTTGTGTTGGAAGCTTTTTTTCACAATTGAGAGACTCAGTAGAAAAGAGGCACATGACACAAAATGTATTTTGCCCCTTTTCAACTAGATATGTTTTGAAACATAATACCAGGGATTTGCATTTTGCTGCTGGTGAGAATGAGGCATATGCCACATTTGTATCTTAGAAGTTAGTGGAATAGACTATAGATAGCAAAAGCAACTTGATGACAGAAAAGATTCAAAATCCATATACAGTAGATGGAGGCATGGCTTGGTGGCAATATTGAGCGGGACATTTATCACATCTTGGAGAGCGATAAAGTGGAGAGAGATTAAATACCAACCAATCAGCTCTTAACTGTTATTTTTCAAACACATCCTGTAAAACAACAGCTAGGAGCTTACTGATTGGTACTTAGGTGGTAATTCAGAGTTGATCGCAGCAGCAAATTTGTTAGCAGTTGGTCAAAACCATGTGCTTTGCGGGTGTGCCAGATATAACATTTGCAGAGAGAGTTATATGATTTGGGTGGGTTATTTTGTTTCTGTGCAGGGTAAATACTGGCTGCTTTATTTTTACACTGCAATATACATTTCAGTTTGAACACACCACACCCAAATCTAACCCTCTTTGCACATGTTATATCTGCCCCCCTGCAGTGCACATGGGGGGTCATTCCGAGTTGATCGCTAGCTGCCGTTGTTCGCAGTGCAGCAATCAGGCTAAAAATCAACATTTCTGAGCATGCGTATGCACCACAATGCGCACGTGCATGTGCGACGTACGGGTACAAAGGCCTTTGTGGTTTTGCACAGGTTCTAGGGATGTTTTCATCCGCACTAGCGGGCGCAAGAAGATTGACAGGAAAAGGGGCGTTTCTGGATATCAACTGACCGTTTTCAGGGAGTGCTTAGAAAAATGCAGGCATGCCAGGGAAAATGCAGGCGTGGCTGGGCAAACTCTGGGCAGGTGTGTGACGTCAAAAGCCGTCCCACCAACGTTAGAATCAACACACACGAAGAGTAACTACAGGGCTGGTCTTGTTTTGCACAAAATGTTTTTGCAGGCGCTCTGCTGCACAGGCGTTCGCACTTCAGCAAAGCAAAAATACACTCCCCAGTGGGCGGCGACAATGCGTTTGCATGGCTGCTAAAAACTGCTAGCGAGCGACCAACTCAGAATGACCACCCTAGTTTTGCCTTACTGCTAACAAATTTGCTGCTGCGATCAACTCTGAATTACCACCTTTATCTCTATCCATTTTATCTTTCTCCAAGCTTTGATATACCTAGCCTAGAGCGTGAGTTGCATGCAATTCCATTTTAAGAACAAATCTTGTGATTTTTAGTATTTAGCATGCTGGTTACCCACATCAGAACCAAATTCAGAATATGGTATTCCCTGAAAGGATAGCTGATACCCACAAGTCTAACCAAGATAGAGGTGTACACAGTATTCTCTACAACAGGGGTGGGGAACCTGCAAGCCTCCAACTGTTATTGAACTACACATACCACCATGCCTTGCAACAGTTTTAGCATGGCCAAATAGCAAAACTTTAGCAGGGCATTCTGGCATGTGTAGTTCAACAACAGCTGGAGGGCCAAAGGTTCTCCATCCCTGCTCTACAAGGAGAACTGATAAGCTAAAATCATCAGAATAACAGGAAAAAAAACCTGAAACCTCATTGTGCCCATTCTCTTCTACTTCCACAATAACATTACCCTTGGATTACCCTTGGATACACCATGGTAGAACAGCCTATTTGTAATCTAAGCACCAGAACACTATAAGCCCCCAGCAGAAAGCGCAAACTTAAAAAGACAAAACATATGCACAGTCTTCAACACTAAGGTATGGACAAGAAAAATATTTAAATTACATTAATTATTTTACAATTTTCATAAAAATTATTTTGCTATAACTAAATATAAAGAAAAAAACAAAATACATTTGTTAACTCTATACAGCTAGTGAAGAGAGATATTCAGGCGCAATTGTTGTGGCTAATTAGATTAAACTGGATAAAATATGTCTATCAATAAACATATTAACTACTTAACTATATAATTATAAAACTATGTGTCCCCCGGGCAGATCTTAGATCTGGGGTTTGAACCTGTGGATTTAGGGCTCCTATATAGCATTAGCCCACTAGACCACGAGTGGGCTTTGTTCAAATGAGTCGTTCTTTCCTTGTTATGCTGCAATGCTCCAGATTGATGCTGAGCTTTATAATAGTAACAAAATGGTATTAATGTGATTTAAATGTATGTACTTATTGTTATTGTTAATGCTAAGAAATCAATGGGTTTTCTTTTTAACTTAATTTTAATTTGTTTCTAATATAATATGGAATCTGGATAAAGTAATTACTAGATGGTCTATCAGCAATAGCGATTACTCCTGTGTTTAACTAGGTGTCATTTTTCATTGGATACTTGCTGTTTAAATATTAGTTACTTGGAATAATTGACATGCCTTCTGAGGAAACTGCACGTCATTTTAGCGGAGAAACACCTCAAGGCTGTCCTGTTCTGGTGCTCCTGGAATACTGATTCCCACCGACCAGCTTACGACCGCGCTCACCCGCTACAAACTGATTATGTGATATGGAGCCCCAGCTGCAGTGTTTTTGTGTAACCGCTGCCAGTGCCGTAACTAGACATTTTAGCGCTGTGTGGAAGAAATGGCATCGGCGCCCCCTTTATGTAAAATAGGGGCAGTGCGCGCCATAGGCATGCACAAAAAAATTAGGGGTGTGGCTTCATGGGGAAAGGGTGTGGCCACAAAGTAATACCAATTCATATAACTGTGCACAGTAGTCTCCATTATTCAAATTACGCCGCACAGTAGCGCCACTATACCAGGTAGAGACCCTTTTACACATTGCGGTGGACAGATTCCCCATTTTACACATTACAGAAGACAGCATCCCCTTTTTTACACATTACGCCAGACAGAGTCCCTTTTTACACATTACGGTAGACAGAGTCCCCTTTTTTATACATTACGACAGAGTCCCCTGTTTACACATTACATCAGACAGTGTCCTCTTTTTACACACTACGGCAGACAGCGTCCCCTTTGACACATTACACCAGACAGAGTCCCCTTTTTACACATTACGGCAGACATCGTCCCCTTTTTACACATTACGGCAGACAGCGTCCCCTTTTTTACACATTACGGCAGACAGCGTCCCATTTTTACACATTACGGCAGACAGCATCCCCTTTTTACCCATTACGGCAGACAGCGTCCCCTTTTTACACATTACACCAGACAGTCCCCTTTTTTACACATTATGGCAGACAGCGTCCCCTTTTTACACATTACGACAGACAGCGTCCCCTTTTTACACATTACGGCAGACAGAGTCCCCTATTTTACACATTACGGCAGACAGCGTCCCCTTTTTACCCATTACGGCAGAGTCCCCTTTTTTACACATTACGGCAGACAGAGTCCCTTTTTTTTACACATTATGGCAGAGTCCCCTTTTTTACACATTACGCAGACAGCGTCCCCTTTTTACACATTACGGCAGACAGGGTCCCCTTTTTACACATTACAGCAGACAGGGTCCCCTTTTTACACATTACAGCAGACAGCGTCCCCTTTTTACCCATTACGGCAGACAGCATCCCTTTTTGCACATTACGGCAGACAGAGTCCCTTTTTTTTACACATTATGGCAGAGTCCCCTTTTTTACACATTACGCAGACAGCGTCCCCTTTTTACACATTACGGCAGACAGGGTCCCCTTTTTACACATTACGGCAGACAGGGTCCCCTTTTTACACATTACAGCAGACAGCGACCCCTTTTACACGTTACGGCAGACAGCGACCCCCTTTTACACAGTATGGCAGGCAGATTCCCCCTTACACCCCCCTACCCTTAGAGTGTAGTGTAGTGTAGTGTAGTGAAGTGTAGTGTGCTGTGGTATAGTGTAGTGTAGTGTAGTGTAGTATAGCGTAGTGTACTGTAGTGAAGTGTAGTGTAATATAGTGTAGTGTAGTGTACTGTAGGGAAGTTTACTGTGGTATAGTATAGTGTAGTGTAATATAGTTTAGTGTAGTGTACTGTGGTATAGTGTAGTGTAGTGTAGTATAGTGTAGTGTACTGTAGTGAAGTGTAGTGTAATATAGTATTGTGTAGTGTCTGTGTAGGCACTTATGTGATGTGTACGTTCTTCCAGCGCTGTTGCCGGCTCCTGACTCCTCGGCACAGTCTTTCCACTTCACAGAAAGAGAGGGGGTGGGCCGCAGGAGTGCAGCAGGGCAGGGGGGGATATCCTGTTCAGCGCTGCTGCTGACTTTACACAGCATGACAGCGAGCAATCAGCGGCTCCAGCTGGTCAGAGCTTGGGGCTTCTGCGGGCGCAAGGTACAGGGGAGCAGGAGGGTGGCCATCAGTGAGAGGCATATTTCGGCCACTCGGGGTGTATGTAGAAGATGTGCCCACAGGGCAAGTGCGCTGGCATGAGAATAGTAATACCTGTGCAGAGCAGCCCACACCAACAGAGAGACTCTAAAAGTGCCGCCAGCAAAAGCCGATATACAGAGCTGACAGGGACCGTAAAGCTACACTTGGAGCATCAATAGGAGATCAATACGGCGTCCGCCACATGAAGCTGTGCTCTCCCTCTCTGCCCACAAGTGCTATTAATTCATATTCTAACCACCGATACCACCACTGCTGCCAGCACTTTTCAAAGCAACTTCGAGCGGTGAGTTTGAGGTGGTAGCATAAGCACAACAGCTCCAGTTCCCATCTATATGTTTCCTTATACAACCACCTACTAACTGTGGACTATTATCACTAATCACTGTGGTTGGTTTCTTCACCAGTGACTATACGGGACTTATGCAAACAGTTTTATTGTGTCCATTTATTAATTGTGCTAATCATTTAATTATATTAAATTACATTTTTATGATACTTTAGCGCTCTCTTTATATTCTGAAAAACAAAATACAACCTGATTTTGCCACAACTAAACCCAATACCGGAAAATGGGAAAGATTTTCAGAAACAATACAAAAACAAAAACCTTGGTGGCTCAGTCATGTCTACATTAGTTCATAGCATATATTTTTTGATTGGATGGAACTGCATGAAGAGTTGTGCTACTCTGACATGGTTGATAGGGTTGACTTTTATATGCTATCACATGTCTCCGGATAGGTAACCACAGCCACAATTTTACAAGCAGTTTCTTAAAATGAGGCTAGTCTTCTAGTACCTGCAAACACAGATTGTCTATACTGTAGATGTTAGTAGCCCAATGAACAAGTACAGCATTAGGAGACTTTCACAGCTTTCCTGTTTGTAATTTTTCAATTATTCTCTGCCTCTTATCTGGAAACTCTAGCATGCAACTGTTCAAAACATGATGTAAAAAAACAGAAACGTGGTTAAATACCTAGAAGTAATTGTAATACTGTAATTGATTTACATGTAGTGTGTTCAGCATGTTGTGTGATCTCATAATTCAAAATGTCAACATGTTCACAATTTTGCATTGGCAAAAATGTAGACTTGTTCATCGTGAATGTAAATTATCAGGATGTTAGCACTCATAGTTTAGTCCAACCTAACTCTAATTGAAACATAACCATAACTTCATGTGTTGACTATCAATATTCATAATCTCAACATTTTGTAAATGTCCTTAATTTGTAACAGTCAACATATTTATTGTCGACATTTTGACTACACCTCCATGTAGTAGTAGTTGGTTTTAAGGAGCTTGATTCTCCTTTGGATGAGCTATTACTGTTCTTTGCTCTATTCTGTCTGAACATCTCTTGGAATGGTGCATTAAAGATCCTGATTTTTGTCCATTGAAAGATATGTGTTCAAATCAGTTAGTTCAATGTCAGAAAAGTGAAGTTGCACTGGAGTTTTTTTAATATTTTTGGGGAGTTTTTTGGTATCACATTAATATTTGATGACCATTAAAATGAAGAGTTACTCCCAACAGTACTATTATTTTCTCTTAGTTTGAAATAAAGGGATAAGAGCTCTTCAATACTTTAGGGTAATGGAGAATAATTAAAGATTAATATTGTATGCACTTGTTCACCAATGTAGCATCAATTTGACTATTGACTTGCCTTGAGTAGAAATATATCTTTGAAAATTAAATGATGTACAGATGTGTCCTCATACACCTTCTCTTCTTGTGCTATATGACAGGAGACTCCTGATGAAACTTAGCTGCTCTGACATGGATAGTGATTCCCAGACTTTTTTGCTTTATCCTAAATTTTGCATCCTACTTGCATCGTAGCTGCATATTAAGAAGCTTGAGGAGAGGGGGCCTGTGTGTCGGCCCCATGTGGGCCCCCTCCTCTCTAATAGTAGACTGTGGCTATGTGCCAGAGTCCACAGTGCATGCACAGGTATCCAGGAACATGCTTCCCACACTTTGTTTCTGGAAAGTTCTTTATTGCACATGCACAAATCACTAGGAGAATCCACTGATTTATGTCTGCCGCACCAGCTGCCTCAGCACTCTAGAGGGGTGTAGTATGGTATACCAGCGGCCGGGCTCTCGGCGACCAGCATACCGGCGCTGGGAGCCCGACCGCCGGCATACCGACAGTGTGGTGAGCGCAAATGAGCCCCTTGCGGGCTTGCTGCGCTTGCCATGCTGCGGGCACAGTGGCGCACTACGTGCGCCACGCTATTTTATGCTCCCTCCAGGGGGGTCGTGGACCCCCACGAGGGAGAATATATGTCGGTATGCTGGGTGTCGGGATTCCGGTGCCAGTATACTGTGCGCCGGGATCCCGACATTCGGCATAGTGAAGACCACCCCTCCAGAGGTGTAGGTATAATAATATGGGTGCAGGGTGTGTGGTGTTTGTGCCTTCCTAGACTCAGGAACCTGTGTACACCGCACACCTTACACCCCTTATAGATGCACCTATGTCTCCATGGGCCTTATTGAATGTTATCAAGTGATTCCTTTGCATTCTGGACACTTCATACAATTCTTATATTAAAGTATGGAATTAATTAGTAATACTAATACTGGTCCCCTGTGCCAGAAAGAGAATTGAATCTCCCCAATATGGCAAAAATATAGGGGGGTGGCTTCATGGGAAAGGGGCGTGATTACAAAATAATGCCAATTCATATTACGCTGCACAGTAGTCTTCATTATTCAAATTACACCACAAAGTAATGCCACTTATACACATTACACCAAGCAGAGCCCCTAATTTACACTATGCCAGGTAAAGCCCTCTTTTACACTTTGCACCAAGTAGAGCCAGTCTCACATTATTCTAGGTAGAGCCCTCTTTTTCCGCATTACGCCAGGTAGAGTACCCTTTTACAATGCCAGGTATAGCTCCTTTTACACATTGTGCCAGGAAAAGCACCCTTTTACACATTGCACTAGGTAGAGCCCCATTTACACCTTTAGCCAGTTATAGCCCCCTTTTACACATTATGCCAGGTACAGCCCCTGTCACACATTATTCCAGGTAGAGCCGACTGTTACACTTTGCATCAGGTAGAGTCCTCTTTTACAATGCCAGGTAGAGTTTCTTATACGCATTGCACCAGGTAGAGCCCCCTTTTACAAAATACACCAGGTAAAGCCCCCTTTTTTCACATTATGCCAGATAGAGCCCATGTCACATTATTTTAGGTAGATCCCTCTTTTACACATTGTACCAGGTAGAGACCCTTTTACACATTGCATAGGTAGAGTCCTCTTTTACAATGACATGTAGAGTTAACTTTTACATATTGTACCAGGTAGAGTGTTCTTTTACAATGGCAGGTAGAGCCCCTTTTACACATTGCACCAGGAAGAGCTCCCTTTTACACATTGCACCAGGCAGAGTCTTCTTTTACAATATCAGGTAGAGTCTCTTCTACACATTGCACCAGGTAGTGCCCCCTTTTACACATTGCACCAGGTATAGTCCCTTTTACACATTGCATCAGGTAGAGTCCCTTTTACACATTGCAAGGTAGAGCCCCATTTTACAATGCCAGGTAGAGTTAACTTTTACACATTGTACCAGAAGAGCCCCCTTTTACACATTGCACTAGGTAGAATCCTTTTTTACACATTGTGCCAGGTAAATCACCCTTTTACATATTATGCCAGGTAGAGCTCCTGTCACATATTATTCCAGGTTGAGCCCCCTGTTACACATTGCACCAGGAAGAGCCCCCTTTTACACATTGCACCAGGTAGAGTCTCCTTTTACAATGCCTGGTAGAGTCTCTTATACACATTGCACCAGGTTGTGCCCTCTTTTTCACATTGCGCCAGGTAGAGTACCATTTTACACATTGCACCTGGTAGAGTACCCTTTTAATACATTCTACCGGGTAGAGCCTGCTTTTACACATTATGCCAGGTAGAGTTCCCTTTTACACATTGCTCCAGGTAGATAGATCTATGTGTGTTTTACTTACATTCAGCTCTCGTTGCAGGCAATGGCCAACCCTTCACATGTGTCTCTCTTATTATGAGACTCCGAACAGAAGCGGGTACAGAATGCTGCAACAACTAGATGACTGACAGCGTGGCCATGTGGGTGCTGAGGGGGCATATGCCCACAATGCATATGCCCTGTAGGCCAGGCACTGCTGGCACACTGCTAGTTACGGACTTGCACTCCATTATGAGCAGTTTTCCAACTCAGCTAGATGTTGATTGACCTTCCGTACTGTAGCAGTCAGGAGATGATTCTGGTGATTCTATTTTGCATTTCACATTGAAAAATTTGGTCTTGTATCATTATGAAATAGTAGATTTTGGTCAACTTTAAGGTGTCTTGGTGATGTGGTGTTTTCATTGACAAGCTTATACTTTACCTTATTTATCTTTTAAGAGCAGCGTCCAATCAAAAAGTAATCAAGTTTAGGCAGCCATTTACATTAAGTCTAAATATTTCTAGTACTCATAAAACCATGGGCAGAGCATTGTACAAAGTGCAAACTCTATTAACTTTGATTTTTCTATTTGATTAGTTTTTGTCCAACACTAAAACATATAGTACTTTTCTAAAAAAAAATAAAAATGTTTTTATGTTCATCTGTGAGTATAGTATATTTAAAATGAAAAAGCACACACAATATTTACTGTAGTACAGGCATCCAATTCATACATATGCATAAAACTCCACTTCATAGTGACTATCTAATCTGCATTTGTCATCTTACAATATAAGAATGATTTCAGAAAGCACAGCCTGAGACTTGACAGAACACAAACAAGATGCTTGGAACACAACCTAAATTCTCTACCCTTGGTTATGTCTAGAAACAGTTCAAGTTGTCTACTGCTAGATGAAGCATGAATCCTGTGAGACATGGCTACAGTCGTGTTGTTCCATGAGATAGGAAGCAATCCACACTCAATGTCATTCAAAAAAAAAACCTAAGAGAAAAATCAAATCCCTTCTCTGCTTATTGTGTATCCAAAGATAAATACAAATGAACTTACATTTTTTGCTTAATATTTAATTAATAACACCCCGAAAAACAAATGTTTATTTTTGTAACACAAAAAATATCTAGATTTTGTAAACTATAAAAATGCAATTACAATAAAAGGAAACATTTTTGACACTTAATCTTTTTTAAACCAACACTGTGGGCGGGGTGTGGTAATTTTTTTTTTTAACTTAAATGTGTTCAATATTTAGGGGTTAAATTAGTGGTAGTAATATTTTTTTAACTTAAGTGAGTAGTTAGACGTGCTTAATTTGTGCTAATGGGCTTCTTCTCTGTTTTTTTTTTTTGTAATTACAGTAAGGTGTCTCATTAAACTTCCCTATCTGAAGAAGTTCTAGTATTTTATAAGTTTTTCTACTTATTCTGTGTAAGTTTACAACTTGCGTCCTATTAAAATGTCAGAGTTGTAAGTTTTACATGGGAAAACATCTGGATTTGAGCAGGGCCATATTAACAGCAGTGTAGGCACCTGGGCAAAGCAATGCACTGGGGCTTCTACCCATACTGCAGTGGTAGGTGTGGGGGTGTTACCAGCAGCAGCTTTGTTTTCCCGCAGGTAGTAGGGGGTGTTCTCTCTTCCGCTCTGCATGTAGGACCTAGAGCAGTAATTTCTGCTAATTACTCCATTACTACACAGATGGTGGGAGATGGGGTGGGAGGGAGAACACAAAACTGTAGAAGGGGGCACTGGGCTGGATGAAGTGGCCCTGGTACATGGCTTCTATGGTGGTAAGGGGTGTTAAATACGTGGGTGGATAGTAGAATATTCTTAATATTCATCATTTTCCGGTGGGAGGACGGCTTGCTTGACTGCAGATATCTCCAGTTCCTGGAAATAGATGTCTAAGATTTCAATAGGATAAAAACTAGTGTCCCAACTTTTCAGGAGCACTGGGGACTTGGAAATAAAAGTTCAGAAGCCAGAGCAATCCACAGAGGAAAATATAAAACTTTGTAACTTTGTGTGGAGGTAGAGCACGGACAAGCTGCTGGATGGCTGATATCTCTGATTCTGGGCATAGTAGAGACAAGATTCCAGTGTCCACTGAGTCACAGTTTTTGGAGTATCCCCTCACAAAAAGTTGAAGGCAGACAGAACCCATGATACAGTATCTGGCTGGGAAAAGCAATTAACAGGCTAGGATGGGGACCACTGCTTTGAAGTCAGATATATCCGGTTCCCCCAGGTCGATTTTCAAAAATCTGGTACCCCTGGAAAAAGGGGACCCTCAGCTACCAGCCTAGGACCTTTACACTCCTGGTGCACTTGGGTAACTGCCCATTGAACCCATCCAAAAAGTTGGCCCTGGATGCGAGTTTTGTCCATGCGAGTAGTGGAAATGCAAGATTAGCGTGAATTGGCAATTTCTTGCAGACTATTACATGTGTGAGTAAGCAAAATTTGTGCGTTTAGGGCAAATCTCATACCTTTTCATAACTCGCACCCTACTACATTTAGCCCTACATATTTTTCATTTTAAATTCTGCAAAAAAAGTTTGTTAAACCATATATAAATGCTTTTATGTATAGCAGTGAAAATGGTTAAGGGTCACAAATTGGCATACCATTGTGCTTAAAAACACATTTTCCCTATTTCTAATTTTTTTTATTTTGTATTGTTTAAGGTTTAAATATTATTTAAAATTCTTATAGCTTATATATGGCAAAATGCTCATTAGCTTGCAGAGTTTAGCTATCTCAGAGCCCTTTGTTTTTATCTCTTGCCCGCAGCTCAACCTCCCAAAAATATAATGGCTATGATTAAATTATTGGTAATGTACACATTGTAATCTGCAAATGTAAATGCAATAAAAGATATTATTTACATCATCGTTGTATTTATGTTTGTGCTCCAAGATGCCATCTGTGTGCAAAAATACAACAGCTTCACAGATACTGCACACTTACATTTCAGCTGCTCAGCTTGTGGATAAAGAAAATTGGTTGGTGTGAATTGGTAAGCTTATTCAGACTCCATTCTACATTTTGACACTGCAGGAAATAAAGTTTCCTTTGGATTTTTATGCAGTAAACAACAGATGTGGAAGTGTTATTATTTGTTTACATTTTGTATGGAAAATATGTCTCATATATTAATAGCATTAGCTAAACATTATTGTTTCTTGTGTATGTGACACTGCATTACATTATAATGCAAATTTATAATTTACTGTATAACTAACACTAAATTATGCTATTGTTTGGTTAAAGTAAATGCATTTGTAAACACAATGAACAAGCTCTGCTATGTTTCAAGTTTGATGTAAATATGTGTCCTCTTACAACGTTGCTCCATGTGCTACAAGTCGCATGACACTTAACATTTGAGTGCTGCGTGACCAGTTTGTGTCGTGTGTCTATTTTTGTATTATTTTTGCGAAAATGCATCTTAGACACAATGTAATACAAAACACGAGCAGTTTCTGCTTATTAAAATGATATGCAGCATGCCTATGTTCTCTGTGTGACTGCGACTGTATTTGAATAGAAAATGCTATGATGCAGTGTTTTCCTTGAAAACATTGTAACACTGTATGCTTCTGTTTCTCTGGAAAACAATGGAATGTTTCATTATGGATGCAGATAGATCTACTATTATACACAAAATATAGGCATGCTGCATATCATTTTAATCAGCAGAAGCTACTCATGTGTCCTATTGCATTCCTTTGCGTCTAAGACAAAAGGCGCAAAAAAAGACGTTCAGCACTACCGAGTACCACCACAGCAAGGCGCGACTTGAAGTGTTGTTTAGCGTGACTGCAGCAAGGATGTAAGAGAACATATTTGTATCGTAGCATACTGTTGGGATGAAGGCTGCTCCACATTCTAATTCAGGCACCAGATGCATGCAATGCACTTTAAATAAATAAGAAAACCTTATGTGTGTGGGGGGTGTTTTATAAATACATACAGTGTGTGTATATATATGTGTGTGTGTGTGTATATATATATATATATATATATTTATATTAGAGATGAGCGGGTTCAGTTATCCGAGATCCGAACCCCCCCCCCCGAACTTCACCTATTTTGCACAGTTCCGAGGCAGCCTCGGATCTTCCCGCCTTGCTCGGTTAACCCAAACGTCATCATCCCGCTGTCAGATTCTCACGAGATTCGTATTCTATATAAAGAGCCACGCGTCGCCGCCATTTTCACTCGTGCATTGGAGATTGAACGAAGAGGACGTGGCTGCGTTCTCTGCCTGAAAAGCTCCGTAATCTGTGCTCAGTGTGCTGCAAATATCTGTGCTCAGTGTGCTGAAAATATCTACGTTGTCTGCCTGAAAACGCTCCATATCTGTGCTCAGTGTGCTGCAAATATCTGTGCTCAGTGTGCTGCATTGTGGGGACTGGGGACCACCAGTATATAATTATAGTAGTACAGTACAGTAGGCCATTGCTGTATCTTGCAGCTCTGTTTCACTGCAAGTATCCATTCCATATCTATGCTGCATTTTTGTGAGCAGTATATATAGTATTACAGTGCAGCATTTTGGTGACCAACAGTATATAGTTGTGTACAGTAGGCCATTGCTGTATCTTGCAGCTCTGTGTCACTGCAAGTATCCATTCCATATCTGTGCTGCATTTTTGTGAGCAGTATATAGTAGGACAGTGCAGCATTTTGGTGACCAGCAGTATACATACAGTATATAGTACAGTACAGTAGGCCATTGCTGTATCTTGCAGCTTTGTGTCACTTCTAGTATCCTGATCAGTTACTCAATATCTGCTGCATTGTTGTGACCAGTATGTATACTGTACTGTGCGACGTATGTTATACACCTGGTGATTACTGATTATACATCCTGTAATCTGTACTGAGTGATGTGTGAGATACACCTGGGGATTATACACCCTATATACTGTACTGTGCGATGTGTGTTATACACCTGGTGATTATACATCCTGTAATCTGTACTGAGCAATGTGTGAGATACACCTGGGGATTATACACCCTATATACTGTACTGTGTAATGTGTGTCATACACCTGGTGATTATACATCCTGTAATCTGTACTGAGCGATGTGTGAGATACACCTGGGGAATATACACCCTATATACTGTACTGTGCGATGTGTGTTATACACCTGGTGATCATACATCCTGTAGTCTGTACTGAGCAAAGTATGAGATACACCTGGGGATTATACACCCTATATATAGTACTGTGCGATGTGTGTTATACACCTGGTGATTATACAGCCTGTAATCTGTACTGAGCGATGTGTGAGATACACCTGGGGATTATACACCCTAAATTATTATTAATATTATTATCCTTTATTCATATGGTACCACAAGGGTTCCACAGCGCCCAATTGCAGAGTACATAAATAATCAAACAGGAAAACAGCAACTTACAGTTGATGACAGTATAGGACAAGTACAGGGTAAATAAACATAGTTACATCAGCAGATGACACTGGAATAAGTATCAGGTCGCAGAAGACTGCTGGATGTGGTACAGTTGAAGATTATTAAAGTAAGACAAAGGATAAGCACATGAGGGAAGAGGGCCCTGCTCGTGAGAGCTTACAATCTAAAGGGGAGGGGTAGACAGACATGGGTGACACAGATGGGGTACATAGAGAACGTAGAACAGAGGGTTAGGATGAGATTTGGCTGGGTTTGGTAAAGAAGTGGACCCCCAGAAGGCACAAGACAATACTTAACATTGCAACATTTTACTGGGCTATGCAGGAGAAAATTAAACATAGGGGAAAATAAAAATAAAAAAAAAGAATCGATAACTTCTACCGCTTTTAAAAAGGTCAATGGAAGCTGAAATAATGGACAACTACCTCATGGAAGCCAGATACAGTATACCAAACAGTACTTAGCAGAGTTAGGAATGAGTGCTTATGAAATACAGTAACATTTTGTCATAATATTTCAGAAACTGCATGGCTGGTCTCTTGCACTTGTTTGCTCTAATACACCACCTGCTTTAGGATTTATATTCAAAAACATTATGTCTCCATAATCCCAAAAACGTCAGTCTTCTTGGAAAGTGGTTTGTTCCTTTGTAAGGGAAAGAGAACAAACGTTCTCAAACAACAGTTACTCAATTTATTTTTCCTCTGGGAAGGGATTGTGGATTCGCAGGAATATCTGAGCATTTCTGTAATCAGAAAGCAGCTACTTTCTGCAAATGTTTACGAATAATTCCAGTGATTTTGTCATTTTCTTCCAGTGATTTGGACCAATAATACAGTTGATTAGAAAGAATAATTCCAGTGATATTGAGGTGTTTGTGTCGCTTAGCTTAGCCGTCCAGCGACCACAGTGCACCTCTTTTTCTCTTTTCTTTGCATCATGTGCTGTTTGGGGCCAATTTTTTTAAGTGCCAATCTGTCTGACACTGCAGTGCCACTCCTAGATGGGCCAGGTGTTTGTGCTGCCCTCTTGGGTCGCTTTGCTTAGTCATCCAGCGACCTCGGTGCAAATTTTAGGACTAAAAATAGTATTGTGAGGTGTTCAGAATAGACTGGAAATGAGTGGAAATTGTGGTTACTGAAGTTGATAATACTATAGGATCAAAATTACCCCCAAATTCTAAGATTTAAGCGGTTTTTGAAAAAAAAAACACCCGAATCCAAAACACACCCGAATCCGACAAAAAATTTTCAGGGAGGTTTTGCCAAAACGCGTCCGAATCCAAAACCAAAACCCGAAAAATTTCCGGTGCACATCTTTAAAATAAATATATATATATATATATATATATATATATACATATACCATAGAACAAAATACGGCATCACTCCAGGGCTTGTATAAGTGTAAAACACAGTGTATTGAACAAGTCACAGTGACTTGTTCTATACACTGTGTTTTACACTTATACAAGCCCTGGCGTAACGCCGTATTTTGTTCTATGGTGTTTGTTTCAGAATGGGAGGCACCCAGGCTATCGGAACAAATAAGGACCAGGAGTGCCGGGTATCAGACTACGCTATATATTGCTATATATATCTATATATATATATATATATATATGTGTGTGTGTGTGTAGAGAGAGAGAATTTTGGGGTAATTATGTCAGTATAGAGACTAGTAGTGCGGTGTTTAGGTGCTTGACACACAGCTTTTTAATATCAAATGACATAAAAGAAGGGGTTTGGTATGATTTACTGGTGACCATCATTATACTGACAGCGGCACCCTAGCCATCAGTATGCCGGCAGTGGGGACGAATGGGAATAGCCCCTGTGCGCCGGGATTCCGGATGTCAGCATTGTCAGCTGTCAGGATTCTGGCATCGGTATCCTGACCGCCGGGATCAACATCTGGCAAATTAACTGCAACTAAAAAGGAGCTTTATGCTAAACAAAAGACATACAGTAATGCCACATTGAATGAACACCACAAACAACCTAGCCCGCACTCAGGGCACTAGATCCTTTTTTTGCCCCTCTCCAAAATGGGCAAGTAGTCTGCATCATAAAGACAAAAAGTTCACCCTGCCTCTTGCAGGTGTATACATGGCCTCTTGGTGTACTCAGACTCAAGATCACAAGCATAGTCAAAGAGATCTTGTCGTCTTCTCTACTTCCTGAAGATTTAGTCACTGGCCACCTGGCTCACTGGGCACTTTGGCTGCTACAGTCCCACTTGGAATTGCTCCAAATGCAGCCTGCCTGGCTTCCAAAGCCCCTCCTGGGTTGTATACACAGACAGCACTTCACCTGGCTATAACAGTCTCTCCTGGACTGCCTCCACTCAGCATCCTCTATTTCTTATCCTTATGTTTGGTCATGTTTTGGTGATGGTTACTATTATTCTCCTTCTTCCTCTGAAAAGAAATATCGCAATGACACACAATAAAACCAATCAGCCTCTTATTATTAACAAATGTTAAAAATCCATTCTTTTATGATAAGTGTAATCACGCTGGTGCGACCTCACTTATGGGTAGTTGTTATACCTTCAACTACCATAACACAAAATGGGGTGGTGCTCCTTTGGCGGCTAGTAACCTTCACATTAGATGTCATGCTAATATTGATAACCAACACATTTAATCAAAACGTAACTTCTTCAGGGGTGTATGATTTTTTTTCAAATCCAACAGGAGAGCATCCTTAGAGAAGGGAATGGGTCAGTAGGTCATCTGCACTTGGATAGACAGTCATTAGGTCGACCACTATTGGTCGACATGCATTATGTCGATATGGTCACTAGGTCGACTTGGTCAATAGGTCGACATGAACATGGTCGACGTGAGGTTTTTTTGTGTCATTTTCTTCATAAAGTGATGGGGAACCCCAATTAGTGCACCGTGTCCCCTCACATGCTTCAGGTTACTATTCCAAATCATAGTCCATGTGGATCATAAAGTATGAAAATGTAAAAAAAAAAATTTGAAAAACGCATGTTGACCATTTTCCATGTTGACCTAGTATATGTCAACTTAGTGTCCATGTGGACCTATTGCATGTCAACCAATAGTGGTTGACCTAATGACTGTCGACCTACATGTGGTCAACCTAATGACCGTATCCCCTTAGAGAATTGTGTACTGTATATTTTAAACGAATTACTGTGCATTATTAGCGCATATGTAGGGTTGTTATTGTTTAAATATATAAATGCAGTATATATATATATATATATATATATATATACACACACACATGTATATCTTATTTTAATATTTTTCCTAGCATTGCATAGAAACTTTCTATATGTATTATTTGGAAATAATATTTTTGGTTAATAATTATTTGGGCATGTAGTTCTTAAAGATAATATGATGTTTATTTTCTTTGGTTTATGCCTTTTTTGCTGTCAATTTGCACATTTCTCATTACCACAATTGCAATATTACAAAGCCTTTTATATAGCACAGTAAATTTCCACAGTACAAATCAAGTTGTGGCAGTTATGGTATCTTTTAAGTTCCCTTCCTCTAGCAACAATTTGCATTGTAATTTAAGATCATTGTTTAAAAAGTAATTGATTGATGCTGCCTTAGTCTTAGTAATATGACAAAAAAATATAAAGTATATTGTTTAACAAAATAGAAATAAACTGATCTACTTACTATAACATAAGTTTTCATTTAGCAGGTTTGGTTTTATTGCTTTCTGATCTACAGAGTTTCACACATTATCTCACATATACTGTAAATAACTAATGGGTGTAATTATTAAAGTGCATGTTTATAGAAGTATGGATGTTGCGCATAGCAACCAATCAAATTTTACTTATTTATCTAGCACCTTCTAGAAGAGAATAGCTATAATCTAATTTGTTGCCATGGGCAACATCTCCACGTCTAAATACCCCTTGGACCCATGTAGAAAACAGATAAGAGCTGAAGCACCCATAAAACCTGAGACTGTCGGAGCAGTGTGCTCAGGAAGAGTGAATCAAACTACCTATTGACAGGTGCAAAAGTCACACTGAGAGTTACAGAAATTGCTAGATTGCAGTGATTGCTCTAAAGGTTGTATAGCAAAATAGTAAGTTACGTGTCCCATAATTTTTTTCCATGCCGTTTCATTTATTTTAGGATTTAAAATATTCTGATAAATCAAATTTAAATGCAGAGTCTAATCTATATTAAAATAGAATATAAAATGATGGATGGCAATTACTTTTGTCACTTTCAAGTTATATAAGTAAAAAAAGCTGGTTCTTCTTTGTTCAAAAAGGGTATCAACAAGTTTGTCCATGTCTGTATTTTTTTTCTATATAATGAAATTATTGCTGTTATGAATTCTTATTCTCTCAAATGTACTGTAAGCTACTTGCCAAGAAAACATTACATGGAAATAAGAGTTTGGGATCATTTTCTCTAGAGCATTCATTCATATTGTGGAAAATAATGATATATCCTGGTCGATATATATAACAATGGCAACTTCTGAATGTCTAACTTATCAAAAGCTGCAAGCTCTTACAATACACTGTTACATAATGTAGTTGTTCATGTTCCATTACTAATGGTTTACAGATCGGTATTTTTGGACAAGAGCACTCAGGAAATAATCTGTCCTTCAACTAACAAAAAAAAGAACAAAAATGAAAACAAGTGAGCAATAGCAAATCTTGCATTACTAGTGGCATCAAAATAGCTTGTTAAAGTATTGGTCTTGAAATATACGTCAAAAAGTTGATATAACTGGCTTACTGTACATTTCCTTTGGGGCACATTAGTCCACTGTGCATTACCTTTCTTATCTTGCAACGTTTTGTGTATATATTGTACACTTGATGGTGAGGCACCTTCACTCTGGCATAGGAACCCTACCATTTACCCTCAGGTGTTTTAATTAGCAATTGTTAATACATTTCAGTCCACACATTAATAAGGGCTCTATTGGAAGGTATGGCCTTGATAAATGTAAATAATGTGATAGTATTAGAGATATAAGGGACCCATGTTATGAAGTCACCTGGTCGCGGTACATGGGCCCACATATTTTCGCAAATGAGTGCAAAGAACTTCAGTTATACTCCATATTAATTGTGAGGGTTTATCTGAATTATTCTTACTATTTTTTTTATATTTATTAACAGTTTCTTATATAGCGCAGCAAATTCCGTTGTGCTTTACAACTGGACACAATGATAAGACAAAACTGGGTAATAACAAACAGTCAAAGGTAGGAAGGCCCTGCTCACAAGCTTACAATCTATGGGGAAACAGGCATTGATACACAAGGATAGGTGCTATCTATTGCATAGTTGTCCACCAGATTGCAAAGGTTCTTGGTGGGCTCCATGATATCACATCACAGCAATGAAAAACCAGGGTCAGTAGGATAGGAAAGTGAAGAAAGAGAAAAAGTGTTCTTAGTCCTAGTAGTGTGCATCTGCATTTCTCTTCCTCCTATATTTAGCATTATAGAAGATCTTGCCACCAGATGGAGCACATTCAGATTACTTAATACTGGTAATTGCTGACAGTTTCATTATACAAAAAAATGCAAATATATACATTACAATAAATAAAAATTCTTATCTCAAGAATTCTCCATATTGAATAAGTCCTACAATTTGCAATAATGCTTTTTTTTAATCTACGATTTACAGGTTACAAAAAACTATAAAAAAAATGATATATTTCTAAACATTAAGAGTAATTTGAAGTAAATGTGGTATGCTCTTTAAAAACAGTATGAATGAAAGCCAGGAATTTAGCTCAGTTATTTATTAATTAACTGCTATGGTCAATGAATGGCAAAAGATTGTTTTCTGCATTTAAGACAAATATACTGCAACCATTTACTATTTTTGGTGTAACTAGAAATGTGGAGTCACACATATAAACAACTAATCTGCATAATGACAATGTGAATTCAATTGTCCATGAAAATGTAAATATTTTGCACATATCGCATGAAAATTACCACTTTCACGTGAAAATTTGGCATTTTGCTAAATACCTGTATGTGTGCTCCTGTTTTTTGACCTATTGACCTATAGAAGTGCATATGTGCGAAAACAGGATTTGCATGATAATTTTTGGCAGCAAAACCAGCAAAAAGTATAGGAAAAATAGGAAAATCTGCCTATAACCCAAAAAATCCAAAATAATATAGATAACCGTATAGAAGTGTATTAGTGGTCATAATAAAAGTATTTGGGGTATTTAATCTCTCCCACTCTCCAGATTATAAAAGAATATAATGCTACTGTATTTCATCTTGAAAGTCCTTATTTTGTAAAAAGAAAGGAGGATTGATTGATTTATGGATGATGAGGGAGGCCTTGTAGCTGAAAATATGCCAGTTTTCTACTTGTTATTAAAGGGGGTTACCTCAGACTTCAGAGTGAATGTCTTGGCAATGTATATGCAGCAAATATTTAAAGGCCAAGTTGGGCAACAATTTTTTATTCCAATGATGCATTAGTATATGCATTTTGGCCTTGCAAACAATCCACTAGAAATCATAATTGGGCCTCATGATTATATTCTAGGAAATTAGAGAAGTTAATCCCACCATTGACTTTGATTACAACTATTTTCTAATTCATGCTCTCCCTCCTTTCCAAATAAATAAGCAAAATTTAGCATAGATAGCCTTAATATCAATTTGGGTGAGAAGTGATAAAGATTGCAGTAAATATAAAAGTTGGGGAGATGTCCTCATTTTAAATGAGTGTTGCTCTCCCCAAATATGATACTGTTAAGTTCTTCCAACCTCTGAGTTCCTCCGTGATGACATGAAGGTTTTAAGAAATATTTAAACAATAATGTAAATTTTCTTGGGATAGTAATCCCCAAATAGTCCAGGTGAGAAAAGGTCCAGGAAAATGGAAATTAATTTCCCCAAAGGGCAAATATAATAGCCTGTGAACTGAAGGCTTCGGCGGGTTCCAAGGGAGTCTGCATTATGATTTAAGATAGCACTCATTTAAAAGGCAAAACCAACCTGATTTTGTCTTTCAAATGATCACTCCTTTAAAATACTGGGCAAACTTGCAGATCCACACTCTAAAATGCAAGCCTACAAACACTGCATATCATTAAAGTTCACAAAAATACTGCATGTAATAATATTGGATTTAGAAATCAGAAAGCCATTAAGTGCAGCCAGTAGGGCATGGTTTCAGTATTTACCAGTCATTTCCTGGGAGCCCCCTTCCTATACACCCATGCACAACATATTCTTATAGGTATGCTGGCCATGAAGCAAGCCCACCCCCCGCACCTCTGGTGCCTGCCACATTGCCTCAAGTATCTGACCACACACCTTTGCATAACTTCCCTTCACTGGGCCCGTACCCTTGCAATTCCTCCTGTGTACCTTTTATGCCCTAGTCCAACACTGGGGAAATACATGAGCTGCATGTATACAGTAACTGTTCAGTGAGAAGGGTACTAATTACAACTCTGAAAAAACACCACTTCCAGATTTATTGCAATGGTCATTTGCAAAAAAAAGTTTGCCTTCCTTATTGCTCTGAAAAGTTTTTTGATGAATGACTGAATAGTACAGTAAAAAGCTATTCAGAAGAACAAAAGAAAATTAGAGACAATAAATACAACTTTAACTTCCTACAGAATGGATGTTTCTCAAAAAGCATTTCCAATTTTATATATAATTGTGTATTACGTTGTGCTGTACATTTAGCAAAGCATTTGATATTCTCTCTAAAATACATATTGTATTAAAAATTAAAAATAATACTTTTGTATTTTAATTCCTTAGAATTCAAGATATATCATATTTAATATAATGTAAAAATTTAAAGCCAATTTTTTTTAGCCTTGCACAATAGTGATATTAGACTACGCATAATGTTATTGCAGAAAGAAATATTTTTCTGCATAGAGTTTCTCAATAAAAATACAATCCTGTTCGTTTACAATCTCGAGCATCAAGGAGTGTAATATTCAAATAAAGAAAGCTATGTAGAGGATAATAAGTATAATCAATCACTGATCACATTTTGTGTATTTCAGTATGCACTAATATATTTCGGACTTCAGCCAAGCACGGAAATGAATATAGCCTTTTACTAAACATGAAGTATTTATATAACAGCTCCATGAAGACATGTGAAATTGAAATTTTTTATTACAGAAACCGACTTTAAGAAAATTGTTTTAGTGTTCTATATTCTAAATAACCATTCAAGTAATAAACAAATGTTATGTTTATTAATGTTTTATTCATTTTCTAATTATTATAGCTGGTTCAAAAACTATACAAACATCTGATTTACCATTAGAAACATATCCTTTTATCTCAAACCATGCATTTTTTTATTTAGTCTGTACATTAATTTTTCTTCTTTTTTATACCTATCCTTATATTTAGATAATTTATATACAGCTGTACATTTTGGATGGGTTTTTTTTCCATGCGATAGTTGATGCATTATACATCAAAGGTTCTCTGCCAGTAATGTCAGATTACCATAGAATAAAAATCTATTCTTTATCACTTATTAAGTACAGAGAAGAGAGGTCACACCAGTGGCCAGTACTATGCCTTTCAGCATTTTTATGCTCACGGTCAGAGAAGGCATTGGCCCTGAGTTGATCGCTATCTGCCATTGTTTGCTGCATAGCGATCATTTTAAAAAATGGCAAATCTGCGCATGCGTATGCGCCGCAATGCTCATGCGTGGCCAGAGCCGGCGGAACCCGCTCAGCGAAGGGATGCAGTGCAGGTAGGCGCCAGGCAGGAGAGGCGCTGTCCCTACACTGCATCCCTTCACTGTGTGCTGTTGTTGCCGGCTGCCGCTGCGCCTATCACTGTACAAGCAGCGGCAGCCGGCAGTCTGGATCGCGGAACTTCTGTCCCCCCAACTCCAGCCCCACCTCCTCCCGTCCTGTGACAGCGCTGTGACGCTAGTAAGGGGAGGTGTGTGGTCGGGACCAGCAAAGGACGACTTCGGAAGCTGAGAGCTGCAGTCACTGCTGACTGCAGTACCGCCAGGAGCCACTAGATGCCCCCATCCCTATGGATGGAGCCATCTCATCACCTGACAGGACTCAGGATCAGGAACAAAAGAGAGACTGCCCGAGACCAGTACAGAGGAACTAAAGTGAGTTTTCTTTTTATGTGTGATTGTCTGTCTGTCTATCTATCTATCTATGTGTCTGTCTGTCTATTATCTATCTATCATCTATCTATCTAATGTGTAAAAAGTGGACACTGACTGCTGTAATGTGTAAAAAGGGGACACTGACTGCCGTAATGTGTAAAAAGGGGATGCGGTCTGCCGTAATGTGTAAAAAGGGGGACGCTGTCTGCCGTATTGTGTAAAAAGGGGGACGCTGTCTGCCGTAATGTGTAAAAAGGGGACGCGGTCTGCCGTAATGTGTAAAAAGGGGGACGCTGTCTGCCGTAATGTGTAAAAAGGGGGACGCTGTCTGCCGTAATGTGTAAAAGGGGGACACAGTCTACCTAATGTGTAAAAAGGGGACGCTGTCTGCCGTAATGTGTAAAAAGGGGACGCTTTGTCTGCCGTAATGTGTAAAAAGGGGGACTGGCTGCCGTAATGTGTAAAAAGGGGACACTGACTGCCGTAATGTGTAAAAAGGGGACGTTGTCTGCCGTAATGTGTAAAAAGGGGACGAGGTCTACCTAATGTGTAAAAAGGGGACGCTGTCTGCCGTAATATGTAGAAAGGGGGACGCTGTCTGCCGTAATGTGTAAAAAGGGGGACTGGCTGCTGTAATGTGTAAAAAGAGGGACTGGCTGCCGTAATGTGTAAAAGGGGTTCTACCTGGTGTAGTGGCGCTACTGTGTGGCGTAATTTGAATAATGGAGACTACCGTAATATGAATTGGTATTATTTTGTGGCCACACCCCTTCCCCATGAAGCCACACCCCTATATTTTTTCTTTTTATGTGTGATTGTCTGTCTATTTATCTATCTATCTATCTATCTGTGTGTGTGTGTTTGTCTATTATATATTTATCTATCTGTCTACCTATTATCTATCTATCTATCTATCTAGTTATCTATCTATCTATCTCATATCTGTGGGGGAGTGTATTTTAGCATAGCAGGGCTGCGATCGCTTGTGCAGCCCTGCTATGTTAAAAAAGTTTAAAGCAAAACAAGACCAGCCCTGCAGCTACTCACCAGTGCGACGGATCCAGCGATGATGTTCCCGGCTGTGACGTCAGACATCCGCCCTCCATGCGTGGGACCCATCACGCCTGGAAAACGGTGAGTATCTGCCCCGGAACGCCTCCTGCCTGTCCGTCTTCTTGCGATCACCGATGCGATCACATTTCTCGCTGGCGGCATCGCTTCCCGGCGATGGCGTGCGCAATGCGTCTGGAGCGCATGCGCAGTTCTGACCCGCTCGCACTGCAGTGAAAAACGCTGCGTGCGAATGGGTCAGAATGACCCCCAGTGTGCGGTGTAATGTGAACAAGATTGTGCTACTTTCTAGAGTAATTTGAATTGGTACTATTGTGTGGCCACACCCCACCCGCTTCTTGCAGCGTGCGACTTCGGTGCGCACTGTCCCTTTATTAAGTATGGGAGGGAGGGCGCAAATTTATAGTTTGCAGGGAGGCGCCAAACACCTTTGCACTGGCCCTGTGCGTGGCATACGGGTGCAAAGAGCATCGTGGTTTTGCACAGGTTCTAGCGACGCTTTCAGTCGCACTGGCGGACGCAAGGAGATTGACAGGAAGTGCGAGTTTCTGGGTGGCAACTGACCATTTTCTGGGAGTGTTTGGAAAAATGCAGGCGTGGCTGGGCGTTTGCTGGGCGGGTATCTGACATCATTACCATGTCATTCGTCACAGCAATCATCGCACAGAATCAGTAACTACAGAGCTGGTCTTGTTCTGCACAAAATGTGTTTGCTGCCGCTCGGCTGCACAGGCGTTCGAACTCCTGCAAAGCGAAAGTACACTCCCCTGTGGGCAGTGACTATGCATTTGCACAGCTGCTAAAAGTAGCTAGCGAGCGATCAACTCAGAATGAGGGCCATTGTCATGGCAATAAAATGGTGTGATTATTAGATATGTGCCCTGTGCACGGACCCCTGTGTTTTGGCTTTGGTTCTAATTCTTCAGCATGTTTTGGTAAAACCACCCTCAAGTGTTTTGGTTTGGATTCAGATTTCATTTTGGTTTAAAACAATAAAACAATAATATTATTGATAAATCAATAAAACAGCTAAATCAAGTAATTTTTGCAATCCAAAACCTAAAGTTTGGATTTAAAATCCTCATTCTGAACTATGGAAAGATTCAGTCCAGGATGTATCGATCTCCACGTGGGATCTGCAGCAGGTTTTGGTCAGGTTTGGATACACAAAATCTGGGCGGACTTAAATTTCTGGAGAATGGAATTGCACATCTCTAGTGGTTATACATGCCCCTAAATCAGCAAATAAAATAGGGGCATGACCTGCAATCGTGGCACTTCTCATGAGGCCATGCCCCCTAGCTGCAAGGACACACACCCTAGTTTCAGGTGTGCATGTCAGGCGTGTATCTGTGTCCCTCCTCTCAGCTTTAAAAAGTTGGGAGGTATGAAAAATGTAATGTGAGGGTGTGATCACACTGAGCAAATGGCAGGGCTTTGTAGCTGTGCAGGACACCCATTATACAGACACAGACAAACATTTATTCTTTTGGAATGAGGAAACAGGTTTTGATCATGTCGTGGGCAGTAGAGATGTGCACTTGAAATTTTTCGGGTTTTGTGTTTTGGTTTTGGGTTCGGTTCCGCGGCCGTGTTTTGGGTTCGACCGCGTTTTGGCAAAACCTCACCGAATTTTTTTTGTCGGATTCGGGTGTGTTTTGGATTCGGGTGTTTTTTTCAAAAAACACTAAAAAACAGCTTAAATCATAGAATTTGGGGGTCATTTTGATCCCAAAGTATTATTAACCTCAAAAACCATAATTTCCACTCATTTTCAGTCTATTCTGAACACCTCACACCTCACAATATTATTTTTAGTCCTAAAATTTGCACCGAGGTCGCTGGATGACTAAGCTAAGCGACCCTAGTGGCCGACACAAACACCTGGCCCATCTAGGAGTGGCACTGCAGTGTCACGCAGGATGGCCCTTCCAAAAAACACTCCCCAAACAGCACATGACGCAAAGAAAAAAAGAGGCGCAATGAGGTAGCTGTGTGAGTAAGATAAGCGACCCTAGTGGCTGACACAAACACCTGGCCCATCTAGGAGTGGCACTGCAGTGTCACGCAGGATGGCCCTTCCAAAAAACACTCCCCAAACAGCACATGACGCAAAGAAAAAAAGAGGCGCAATGAGGTAGCTGTGTGAGTAAGCTAAGCGACCCTAGTGGCTGACACAAACACCTGGCCCATCTAGGAGTGGCACTGCAGTGTCACGCAGGATGGCCCTTCAAAAAAATACTCCCCAAACAGCACATGACACAAAGAAAAATGAAAGAAAAAAGAGGTGCAAGATGGAATTGTCCTTGGGCCCTCCCACCCACCCTTATGTTGTATAAACAGGACATGCACACTTTAACCAACCCATCATTTCAGTGACAGGGTCTGCCACACGACTGTGACTGAAATGACGGGTTGGTTTGGACCCCCACCAAAAAAGAAGCAATTAATCTCTCCTTGCACAAACTGGCTCTACAGAGGCAAGATATCCACCTCATCATCATCCTCCGATATATCACCGTGTACATCCCCCTCCTCACAGATTATCAATTCGTCCCCACTGGAATCCACCATCTCAGCTCCCTGTGTACTTTGTGGAGGCAATTGCTGCTGGTCAATGTCTCCACGGAGGAATTGATTATAATTCATTTTAATGAACATCATCTTCTCCACAATTTCTGGAAGTAACTTCGTACGCCGATTGCTGACAAGGTGAGCGGCGGCACTAAACACTCTATCGGAGTACACACTTGTGGGAGGGCAACTTAGGTAGAATAAAGCCAGTTTGTGCAAGGGCCTCCAAATTGCCTCTTTTTCCTGCCAGTATAAGTACGGACTGTCTGAAGTGCCTACTTGGATGCGGTCACTCATATAATCCCCCACCATTCTTTCAATGGGGAGAGAATCATATGCAGTGCCAGTAGACGACATGTCCGTATCCGTAATCGTTGGCAGGTCCTTCAGTCCGGACCAGATGTCAGCATCAGCAGTCGCTCCAGACTGCCCTGCATCACCGCCAGCGGGTGGGCTCGGAATTCTGAGCCTTTTCCTCGCACCCCCAGTTGCTGGAGAATGTGAAGGAGGAGATGTTGACAGGTCGCGTTCCGCTTGACTTGACAATTTTCTCACCAGCAGGTCTTTGAACCCCAGCAGACTTGTGTGTGCCGGAAAGAGAGATCCAAGGTAGGTTTTAAATCTAGGATCGAGCACGGTGGCCAAAATGTAGTGCTCTGATTTCAACAGATTGACCACCCGTGAATCCTTGTTAAGCGAATTAAGGGCTCCATCCACAAGTCCCACATGCCTAGCGGAATCGCTCTGTGTTAGCTCCTCCTTCAATGTCTCCAGCTTCTTCTGCAAAAGCCTGATGAGGGGAATGACCTGACTCAGGCTGGCAGTGTCTGAACTGACTTCACGTGTGGCAAGTTCAAAGGGCAGCAGAACCTTGTACAACGTTGAAATCATTCTCCACTGCGCTTGAGACAGGTGCATTCCACCTCCTATATCGTGCTCAATTGTATAGGCTTGAATGGCCTTTTGCTGCTCCTCCAACCTCTGAAGCATATATAGGGTTGAATTCCACCTCGTTACCACTTCTTGCTTCAGATGATGGCAGGGCAGGTTCAGGCTTTTTTGGTGGTGCTCCAGTCTTCTGTACGTGGTGCCTGTACGCCGAAAGTGTCCCACAATTCTTCTGGCCACCGACAGCATCTCTTGCACGCCCCCTCTCGTTTTTTAAATAATTCTGCACCACCAAATTCAAGGTATATGCAAAACATGGGACGTGCTGGAATTTGCCCATATTTAATGCACACACAATATTGCTGGCGTTGTCCGATGCCACAAATCCACAGGAGAGTCCAATTGGGGTAAGCCATTCCGCGATGATCTTCCTCAGTTGCCGTAAGAGGTTTTCAGCTGTGTGCGTATTCTGGAAACCGGTGATACAAAGCGTAGCCTGCCTAGGAAAGAGTTGGCATTTGCGAGATGCTGCTACTGGTGCCGCCGCTGCTGTTCTTGCGGCGGGAGTCCATACATCTACCCAGTGGGCTGTCACAGTCATATAGTCCTGACCCTGCCCTGCTCCACTTGTCCACATGTCCGTGGTTAAGTGGACATTGGGTACAACTGCATTTTTTAGGACACTGGTGAGTCTTTTTCTGACGTCCGTGTACATTCTCGGTATCGCCTGCCTAGAGAAGTGGAACCTAGATGGTATTTGGTAATGGGGGCACACTACCTCAAGAAATTGTCTAGTTCCCTGTGAACTAACGGCGGATACCGGACGCACGTCTAACACCAACATAGTTGTCAAGGCCTCAGTTATCCGCTTTGCAACAGGATGACTGCTGTGATATTTCATCTTCCTCGCAAAGGACTGTTGGACAGTCAATTGCTTACTGGAAGTAGTACAAGTGGTCTTCCGACTTCCCCTCTGGGATGACCATCGACTCCCAGCAGCAACAACTGCAGCGCCAGCAGCAGTAGGCGCTACACACAAGGATGCATCGGAGGAATCCCAGGCAGGAGAGGACTCGTCAGAATTGCCAGTGACATGGCCTGCAGGACTATTGGCATTCCTGGGGAAGGAGGAAATTGACACTGAGGGAGTTGGTGGGGTGGTTTGCGTGAGCTTGGTTACAAGAGGAAGGGATTTACTGGTCAGTGGACTGCTTCCGCTGTCGCCCAAAGTTTTTGAACTTGTCCCTGACTTATTATGAATGCGCTGCAGGTGACGTATAAGGGAGGATGTTCCGAGGTGGTTAACGTCCTTACCCCTACTTATTACAGCTTGACAAAGGCAACACACGGCTTGACAAATGTTGTCCGCATTTCTGTTGAAATACTTCCACACCGAAGAGCTGATTTTTTTGGTATTTTCACCAGGCATGTCAATGGCCATATTCCTCCCACGGACAACAGGTGTCTCCCCGGGTGCCTGACTTAAACAAACCACCTCACCATCAGAATCCTCCTTTTCAATTTCCTCCCCAGCGCCAGCAACACCCATATCCTCCTCATCCTGGTGTACTTCAACACTGACATCTTCAATCTGACTATCAGGAACTGGACTGCGGGTGCTCCTTCCAGCACTTGCAGGGGGCGTGAAAATGGTGGAAGGCGCATGCTCTTCACGTCCAGTGTTGGGAAGGTCAGGCATCGCAACCGACACACTTGGACTCTCCTTGTGGATTTGGGATTTCGAAGAACGCACAGTTCTTTGCTGTGCTTTTGCCAGCTTGAGTCTTTTCATTTTTCTAGCGAGAGGCTGAGTGCTTCCATCCTCATGTGAAGCTGAACCACTAGCCATGAACATAGGCCAGGGCCTCAGCCGTTCCTTGCCACTCCGTGTGGTAAATGGCATATTGGCAAGTTTACGCTTCTCCTCCGACAATTTTATTTTAGATTTTTTAGTCCTTTTTTTACTGATATTTGGTGTTTTGGATTTTACATGCTCTGTACTATGACATTGGGCATCGGCCTTGGCAGACGACGTTGCTGGCATTTCATCGTCTCGGCCATGACTAGTGGCAGCAGCTTCAGCACGAGGTGGAAGTCAATCTTGATCTTTCCCTATTTTTGGAACCTCAACATTTTTGTTCTCCATATTTTAATAGGCACAACTAAAAGGCACCTCAGGTAAACAATGGAGATGGATGGATACTAGTATACTTATGGATGACGAGCGACTGCCGACACAGAGGTAGCTACAGCCGTGGACTACCGTACTGTGTCTGCTGCTAATATAGACTGGATGATAATGAGATAAAATTAAAATATATATATATATATATATCACACTAGTACTGCAGCCGGACAGGTATATATTATGTAATGACGGACCTGCTGGACACTGTCTGTCAGACTCAGCACTGCAGACTCCTAAAGTAAGCTACTAGTATCAAGAAGATAGAAAAAAAAAAAAAACCACGGGTAGGTGGTATACAATTATGGATGGATGAGCGACTGCCGACACAGAGGTAGCTACAGCCGTGGACTACCGTACTGTGTCTGCTGCTAATATAGACTGGATGATAATGAGATAAAATTAAAATATATATATATATATATCACACTAGTACTGCAGCCGGACAGGTATATATTATGTAATGACGGACCTGCTGGACACTGTCTGTCAGACTCAGCACTGCAGACTCCTAAAGTAAGCTACTAGTATCAAGAAGATAGAAAAAAAAAACACCACGGGTAGGTGGTATACAATTATGGATGGACGAGCGACTGCCGACACAGAGGTAGCTACAGCCGTGGACTACCGTACTGTGTCTGCTGCTAATATAGACTGGATAATAATGAGATAAAATTAAAATATATATATATATCACACTAGTACTGCAGCCGGACAGGTATATATTATGTAATGACGGACCTGCTGGACACTGTCTGCAGAATGCGTTTATAAAAACACCACACGACGAGTGTTTAACTTTTTCAGGCAGACAATCACAATATACTGGTGGTCAGCAGACAATCACAATACTGGTGGTCAGTGGTCACTGGTCAGTCACACTGGCAGTGGCACTCTGGCAGCAAAAGTGTGCACTGTACTTAAAATATGTACTCCTGCTATAACTGCTCCCCAGTCTCCCCCACAATTAAGCTGTGTGAGCAGTGAGCACTCAGCACAGTCAGATAATGATATACAGTATTACATATGATGCAGCACACTGGGCTGAGCACAGATATGGTATGTGACTGTGTCACACTGTGTATCGTTTTTTATCAGGCAGAGAACGGATTAATTAAACTGGTGGTCACTGGTCACACTATCAGCAGCAAGTAGTACTCCTCCTAATAATATGCTCCCCAAAATTTGTGTCTCTCTCTAGTACTCTAGTCTAAACGGAGAGGACGCCAGCCACGTCCTCTCCCTATCAATCTCAATGCACGTGTGAAAATGGCGGCGACGCGCGGCTCCTTATATAGAATCCGAGTCTCGCTATAGAATCCGAGTCTCGCGAGAATCCGACAGCGGGATGATGACGTTCGGGCGCGCTCGGGTTAACCGAGCAAGGCGGGAAGATCCGAGTCGCTCGGCCCCGTGTAAAAAAACCTGAAGTTCGGGCGGGTTCGGATTCCGAGGAACCGAACCGGCGGGTTCGGATTCCGAGGAACCGAACCTGCTCATCTCTAATGGGCAGTACGGACGGTGTAATGGTTAGCATTACTGCCTCACAGCACTGAGGTCACAGGTTTGATTCCCACATGGCCCTAACTGTGCAGAGTTTGTATATTCTCCCCGTACTTGCGTGGGTTTCCTACGGGTACTCCGGTTTCCTCCCACAATCCAAAAATATACTGGTAGGTTAATTGGATCCCAACAAAAATTAACCCTAGTATGAATGTGTGCGCGTGTACGTGTGGTAGGGAATATAGATTGTAAGCTTCACTGGTGCAGGGACTGATGTGAATGGGCAAATATTCTTTGTAAAGCGCTGCAGAATGTGTGTGCGCTATATAAATAACTGATGATGATAATAATAATAATTATCGTCATTAGCTCATTTTCACAAACTGTTTTGTGATTGGTCTGATTTTAGGTTTGTGTTTTTATTCACTTAATCTTGTACTAATCAGGCCTGTGATACAAATTGATCTGGTTTATCTGCATTCATTACATTTATACAAATTTCCTTTTAGACAGTATTAATAAACTCATGTCTATTAACTAACTTAAACGACACAGTTTCTTTTGCAAGTATTTCAGGAATTCTTCTTTCGTATTATAGGTTTGTTTTTCACTCAAAACTATTAGAGAGGAACATACAAGAAATAGATCTGTTTTATAAGAATCACTGCTTTCTTATAGTGAGTATTCTGTATTGTGTAGAAAAGGGCAATCTTCCTGCTAAAACTATGGATTGCATTTGTATGACCAACCAATTATAAGCTCAGTTACTGGATACATCATCTGGACTGCTAACGCTTTGTACATTCCATATAATGATTATTTTATTCTGACAGGCTAAAATTTATTAAAACACACTGATAAATATTTTTTCTTCTGCTAACATTAAGATGTAGAGAATTGGAAGGTCAATCTATGTGCTTAGTAGTAATTACTATAGTAACTTAATTGCACAGAGTCCTTGTCACTAAAACCCTGACAGCACAGTTGTGTTAAGGGGGGTACACATGGAGCGATAATCTAAGCAATCTGACTAGATTGCTTAGATTTTCGGCAATATCGCTCCGTGTGTAGCCCTAACAGCGATAGCGATGCGCAGCCCCGCGCATCGCTATCGCTGGTGCTAGATTGCAGGCCAATCTAGCGGGTCGCTCACTTCACCCGCTGGGTGAAGTGAGCGCCCCCCCCCCCCGTCTCCCCCCGCACGCTCAGCACAGATCGCGCTGTGCTGAGCGGCGGGAGAGATGTGTGCTGAGCGGTTTGCTCAGCACACATCTCTCTTGCATCGGCCATCTATATGGGCCTTTACTGTGCAATATCCACCCACTTCACAGTGTTTTAATAATCAGCTATGTTATATTTTATAGATTGAAATTTTCCTGGTATTTCAGATCTACTAGTGCTCAAAGGACAAGGAACACAAATTGCAATCTGTAAAGTATACCGTGGTAGATCATTAAAATAATGTAATAGATAAGGTAACTTTGCATAACAATGTTCTTGCACAGATTTCCTGTCACTTGAGTTGAAGTGTTATTTCCCTCACCAATGCTCCAATGATTAGAGAATGCCATTGAATGACAGGAAATCTATCCTATTGCATTCTTCCAAAGAATGTCCTCCTCCTTACCTGCTTTGCAATAATCTGGTACAGTATATTAAACTTCTCAAAATGTTGTAAATTCAGTTGTGTGCGATTCTCTCGTCCCACTTATGGTACTGCCAGAATCACAGATTTTTGCATGCTGCCCCATAGGGCTGCATTCAAGAATCAGTGAGTTTGAGATGAGATCAGGGTCCTAAATGAACTATCCCCAATGTGTTCTCAGGATCCCTGTCATTCAAGAGATGCAGTGATAGGGAAACTGAAATTATATTTTCCGCATTATAATATGCCATATTGTTTAAACACTAACAGAAGATTATTCACAGGTATATAATTGGACAGGTTCTCTAACACTGAATAACATTCTGAAGAAAAAAAATAGCAGATGCACACTCTATAATACTAAGCACTGCTAATCACTATAATTGTAATAAACTCTGTAATCTAACATAGAGCAAAATGGATGTTCATAGCATAATTTTTGGCCAAAGTACAGTATTACAATGTGATGCCCCAAAGCAGTTAGGCCACATGCCCTGAGCTCATCTCAAAAAAAAATTTTTTTTTATATATATATATATATATATATTTATTCAGGATTTACCATTATAGTGCCTTTCCATCTCTGTAAATTCCAGAGATTCATGCTAATTTAAAACACCTTTGGGTAATCCAAGCTAATAAAGTCAATGCCTTCAAGTGTACACATGTACACAATATAGAATATATGGGGGAGGGGATAACCTTGGATGGCACACCCTAATTCAAAACATAACAAGTGATGCTATTATGCTGAGACTTGTAGTTCCACACAGAAGAAAAACATTGCAGATGCACACTCTGAAAGCAGTCCTACACACAGTACATACATAAACATAAACACACACACACACACACACACACACAAACACATGGAAAGCTCAGAGTGAATCCTGCATTTGCCCATGGCAAGCATAATGTGGCATCATTTGATGCAAACACACCACCGAAGCATACCCATGCTGCACACCCATAACAGTAATAGAGAATGGATCATGCAAGAAAGGATTGTGTGGCACCTTCTACTGCTATCACCCCACTATGCAGATGACAGAGATAGTGTGGCAACATCTGATGCAGCTTTTTCAATTGATGACTTGCACATCACACAGTAAGTTTTGTTTCCTCTTGTAGGACTGTTTCTAGACAATTTGGCTCCCCTTCATTGACCTTCAAAAACGTGCCCCCCCAATAGATCTAAAAAGCACAAATCCATGCACTGAAGGCATGAGTGCTCCTAAGCTCCACACAGTAATGCCCCTTGCACCATATTATGCCACAAACTGCAATACCTGTGATACATTATGCCCTACAGTAAAGCTTCTAATTACTTTTAATTTACATGCTCATTGCCAAGGGTTTCACGTGCTGGGTATCATGCTAATTGCCAGGGGTTTCATGCACTGGGTGTCATGCTTGTTACCAGGGGTTTATTGGGCTGGGTGTCTTTCTCATTGCCTAGGGATGCATGCTCTGGGATCTATGCTCATTGCCAGGGGTTTCATGCTCTGGAATGGGTGACATTCTTATTGCCAAGGATGTGTAATGCTTGTTGCCAGGGGTAATGCCCATTGCCAGGGATAATGCTTGTTGTCAGGGGTGTGTAATGCTCATTGCCAGTGGTGTGTAATGCTAGTTGCCAGGGGGGAGTAATGCTCATTGTCAGGGGTGTGTATAGCCACCCACAGTCACAGCCCGTCAGGCCATCCACCAGCTCCCCTGCTCCCCCTCCTCCCTGTCATAGTATTTTGCTCGGGGGTGAAGTTTTTGCAAAATGATGCATTACATCATGACGTCATGATGCAATGCATCATTTCACAAAACTCCACCCCCCCCGAGTGGAGTACTATGACAGGGAGGAGGGGTAGCAGTCTAGGGACTGTGAAAAGTGTCTTGGCGGGTGCCCCGTGCAGTCGAACGGCTCGTCCGCTGCTAGAAACGGCACTATACTCTTGCTCTCTCTGTAAAAATAGTTTTAGGCCTTAGTATAACCAGCTAATGAACAGATTGGGTCATTTTGAAGGAATGATACACAAGATTTAGGAGCAAAGTATTTCAAAAGACTACACTCATTGTCAGAGGTTCCCTATATAATACTACAAAAGTAATTTGGTTAAAGCTGCTTAGGATACGTACAAGTAATATCTAAGAATAAGCTAAGAATATCTGAAAATACTAGTTACACATAAAATAATTTTCAACAATGTGTTCTACATTTTTACATTGTTACTATAGTTTTTTTAAGTGTATCAATGTACTTTCATATAGGAGCAATGTCCAGTACATCTGTAAGCCTCTTTATGAAGTGCAAGCTTACTGCAAGTGCAGTGTAGGCTGAAGCAGAGAGTACGTATCTGCTATAGCTTTATTTACCTTACCATGAATGAAGCTTTCTACTGTTCTATGCAAATTAAAATGATTAATCTCACCTATACATTCAAAGTTCACACTTGGATCCACATAATATGTATCTTTTCATAAATCGTTTAAAATGTAACCATAGTCAGACAAGTGTTAAATGTAAACTGGAATCATGGATATTGCATTGATTTATGAAGCAATCAATTGCATCATGAAATTAGCTGTTCTGTTGTTAAAGGTGTGTGAACGATAAATTACTTAATCCATTATGAAAGTAGTAAAGCCATGATCATGATATGGTGAAAGAAACATATCAGCACATATTTCTTTATGTATATGATACAGAGCTAGCCCAGCTGCCTAAATTATATCTGCAGGTTAGAAAAAAATGATTTTATATGTTGGAGTTTTCTATTTGTACCTGTTTTAATCTCACAAATATATGTATAATAAAGCAAATGGTTCTGTTAGACCATGATACATAATAGGATACAATTATGGCTTTTTGTTGTATGATGACACTGCTTCATAATTTTATTCATAATGCTATTATACATGCATGATTTCATAAGACGTTACAATGTTATTATTCTGCCTATAGAATTGATCTATTGATGCCAAAATAGCATGACTATCCAGCAGTGTATTATTGATAACACTGTAGTCTACTTATTTAGCAATACACAGTAAAGCATTCACTTTCAAACAAATGTTATGGTTTGAAGAGCATGGATTATCATGCAAGATATGGAATGGTTTAATACAAAAAAACTTCAAAGAGATTGAAAAAACTGTAAATTTTTCAGTTCTGAAAAGATCTGGCACAATCATCTGCGGTTTAAAGGGGCTGGATTATTAAAAAAAATAATAATAATTAGCTGCAGTAATGTTTAGGCCAAATGATCACATTTGAATACGTCTTCTTAACAGCATGAAATCTTGTGTGTCTATAATATTACTTGCTGCGTTTCTCCTCCCATTTTAGGAAATCCCTGCTGAGGCTCTCTTATAAGCTTACAGTAGCATGCAGTGACTTCACACTGCTAATTATAGAGGCTGGTATGTCTGAGGTCGCTGGCATGCTTCACCCTACCAGTCTTCTATTGCACTGATTCAGTGTACACACAGTGCCTCCTACAAACAGCACTGTAAACCCTTAAAGGAAAAGTTTTGGATTGTTTTTATTATAGCCTCAATTCAGTGCTTTGCTCTCTATTTGTATAAATAAATGTACAGTCATGATTATCATTAAAAATAGGTTGTCCAGTGGGGATGCAGTTAAAATGCCGGCTGTCGGGATCCCGGCATTCAGGATACAGACGTTGGAATCCCGACAGCCGACATTATAACAGCATTCCGTCTGCCAGCATTTGCTCCCGAATTCTTCAGTGTGTACCATGGGCATTATTTATTATTATTATTATTATTATTATTATTATTATCCTTTATTTATATGGTGCCACAAGGGTTCCGCAGCGCCCAATTACAGTGTACATATGCACATAATCAAAAAAATTGTTTTGATTATGTTAGCATCGTTAGAGATATTGGCAGCTTTGGCATTCTCCTCTTAACTGTGCAAAGTAGAATTCTTATATGGGATCTCAATACACTTTTTATTCCAGTGATAGAAATTGTATGCTACTCTACAGAGTAAATATTTAGGTGATCTTCTTTTACCCTCTGGTCTTATATGGTAGCTAGAGGGTATTTTGGATACTGTGAAACAATGGTAAATATACTGTAAAACTGATAACAGAAACCCAGACTTAAATATGGTGTACAGTAGTTTTAATTTGCATAGCTCAGTCAGATTGCTTCATTAAATACTGTACTTAGGTTTCCAAGGCAAGAATTATAATAAACAAGGTCTTCCATGTATTTCTAGAATATGTCCAGAGGACAGTATATTCAATTAGACAGAAAGACGTCCAATAAGATACATGTATAATTATTTTTCAAAACACCTAAATATGGGGTACCTAGAGGAATAATAAGGACATTATACATATTTAGATGTAAAATAAAAAAACATTTGCGAATGGAATTTAATAGTTTGAAATTTATTTTCCCTATTTTTTTTCTACACTCCTCTTGATTCTCCCCCAAATCTGTTTTCTCCGTAAACACCCCTAATATCTGTTTGTGTCTTGTTATTGTCCACCTTTTCCCCCTTCTGCCTGCAGTTCAATTACATAGTTTCTAACAGAAAACAAACTCTCCAACACACAGATCCTTTCAGGTGCACTACAAGAAACTGGCTACCACTCTCTTACACTGTGGACAGACAAGAGCCCAGTGTCTTTTAATCTACACATGCTTTGCATAAAAATCCCTGCTTATAGAACAGGTGACCAACAAAGGCAGGGTGGGAGGATGGTGCTTCACAGTGTAATAGATTTTATTTCAGTTGATAAAATAAATAGCGGAGTATGCATATCACATGTAAATTCCATAAAACATTCTAATACACTATCTGCATATACTGTAGCTGGAAGCCAAGATACACAGAAGCTTCCAAGACATGCTATCTCCTGCCAAGCAATGTTTATGCCTCTGAAGATATGGGTAATTGAAAGGGGAAGCCGCATAATGTTGAAGTAATTAAATCATGTTTAATTTCTTGATGTTTGTTTAATTTGTATTAATGTAAACTCTACATATGCATGCACATGCACATATTTGCATACACATACTGGGACTCATGCTGGGCAGTTTAATGTACATTACTCAAAATTATACAGTGTGTGCCCACAAAAACCACATGTTCACCATGAGAGGTCAATTAGTGAGTACAGTTGTTCCACCTGAAGCAGACCAGTATAGAGATGCTAATACACCTGTCAGTCGCTGTATCCAGATGACTCAGGGCTTATGCAATAAACACTAGTGAAGAGAGCTGCCACCACCTGAAAACCGCTTCTGAATGGCTTACTTTGGACTGATCTCTGAAGTTATAGTGCTTTCATCATTTATCGTGCCTATATTATGGTATTTTGTATTGTAGAATGCATTGTTTTACCTCTTTCAGTCATACAGGTGTGTCCTCATACACTGTGGTTTCAGTGGCGCTAAATAGCCCCACTTGGAACGCGAGGTCCCTTGGCAGCTTGGCCATGTCGAGCATCTTTTTCACTGAAAATGTGTGTCTCATCTACACAAATAAAACTATGGGAAGCAACAAAACTATATTGCTAGAGTACAATCTTCAATTTGAGGTGCAACATTTGTACATCTGTGTGCAAATGTGTCTAAATCACTGGTGTATCTATAAAGGGTGCAGCACCACATACTCTGCACTCATTTTTTCAATACTTACCCCCAGAGCCCAGCGTCAGTAGCTGCAGCACTGCAGAACCACCAAGAAAATTGTGAGACGTCTGTTTTTCCAGCTTTTGCGCATGTGCAGTAGAGAAATCACTGTGAAAATGGCTGCCGCGCCATTTTCCTGGAGACCTTTGCATTCGCACATTACTCTGGGACAGTGCTAACGTCCCCAAGTGATCCTGGTGCCTAGAGTCTATTGCTCTGCTGGCTATATAGGAGGGGGCCTATACGGAGACTGCACAAAGGCCTCCTCCTTTCTGGATGTGCCCCAGGTCTGAAGCTATATATCTATGAAATGCTATGATGCAGCAGCCATGGCTTTTCCTCACGGCAAGTTCCGTTGCACTTCATCTGTGAATATGTTCATGTTTAAAATTAATAATGCCTGTGCTGTAAATTTCATGGCCCAGTATCTCTAGTGCACAGTGAGTGGTAGATGGTATGCTACCCCTGTGGAGCATCTTCCGTATGGTTAATAGATACTGGGAGGTTAATAGATGCTGAGATGATGATGCATCTGTACATGAGAAGTACAATTATACCTGATAATCAAACAGAGTAAATAACGTGTTTTATGGTAAGAACTTACCTATGTTAAAACTCTTTCTGCGAGGTACACTGGGCTCCACAAGGGTAGACATTGGGGTGTAGAGTAGGATCTTGATCCGAGGCACCAACAGGCTCAAAAGCTTTGCCTGTTCCCAAGATGCATAGCGCCGCCTCCTCTATAACCCCGCCTCCCAGCACAGGAGCTCAGTTTTCAGTTAACCAGCTAAATGCAGTAGCAGGAAAAGAGACGACAACAGTTAGTAGACACAAACACCACATTCTCATGACAGGAGAAGTGTCAGTGGCTAATGCCATACCAACCCATAGAAGCTAAGTGCGTCAGGGTGGGCGCCTCGTGGAGCCCAGTGTACCTCGCAGAAAGAGTTTTAACAAAGGTAAGTTCTTACCATAAAACTCGTTTTCTGCTGCGGGGTACACTGGGCTCTACAAGGATAGACATTGGGGATGTCCTAAAGCTGTTCCTTATGTGAGGGGATGCACTGTAGCGGGCACAAGAACCCGGCGTCCAAAGGAAGCATCCTGGGAAGCGGCAGTATCGAAGGCATAGAACCTTATGAACGTGTTCACTGAGGACCACGTAGCCGCCTTGCACAATTGTTCAAGGGTCGCACCATGGCAGGCCGCCCAAAAAGGTCCAACTGACCGAGTAGAATGGGCCATAATGTGAGCAGGAGCTGACAGACTAGCCCTCACATAAGCATGTGCAATCACCATTCTAATCCATCTGGCCAAAGTCTGCTTGTGAGCAGGCCAGCCCCGTTTGTGAAACCCAAACAGAACCAAGAGAGAATCAGATTTTCTTATAGAAGCAGTTCTCTTCACATAGATACGGAGAGCCCGTACCACATCCGAAGACTGCTCTTTGGGTGACAGATCAGGAGAAACAAGTGCCGGAACCACTATCTCCTGATTAAGCTGGAACGAAGAAACCACCTTAGGCAAATAATCGGGACGAGTCCTAAGAACCGCCCGGTCACGGTGAAATATCAGATATGGGGAACTACAAGACAAGGCACCCAAATCCGACACTCTTCTAGCTGAGGCAATAGCCAGCAGAAACACCACCTTAAGGGAAAGCCACTTAATTCAGCTGAAGCAAGAGGTTCAATTGGAGACTCTTGCAATGCCTCCAAAACCACCGACAAGTTCCAAGGAGCCACAGGCGGGACATAGGGAGGTTGGATACGCAACACACCCTGAGTAAAGGTATGCACATCAGGTAAGGTCGCAATTTTTCTCTGAAACCACACCGACAAGGCAGAAATTTCAACCTTGAGGGATGCCAGGCGCAGGCCTAAGTCCAGGCCCTGCTGAAGAAAAGCCAACAACTTGGCTGTACTAAACTTTGTAGCGTCATAATTGTTAGATGCGCACCAAACAAAGTAAGAATGCCAGACCCTATGGTAAATCCGAGCAGAAGCCGGTTTCCGGGCCCTTTAGCCCTCAAGACGGAAGCTTCAAGAGCCACGCTATCAAAGACAGCCGGGCTAGGTCCTGGTAGACACAGGGGCCCTGAACGAGGAGGTCTGGGCATTGTGGAAGTAGGATTGGATGCTCTGACGATAGGCCCTGCAGGTCTGAGAACCAGTGCCGTCTGGGCCACGCTGGAGCTATGAGAAGCAGAATTCCTCTTTCCTGCTTGAACTTCCGAATTACCCTGGGCAGGAGTGACACCAGAGGGAACACGTATGGCAGCTGAAACCTCCACGGCACCACCAGCGCATCCACGAATGCTGCTTGAGGATCCCTTGTCCTTGCTCCGAAGACCGGAACCTTGTGGTTGTGTCGAGACGCCATCAGATCCACATCTGGAAAGCCCCACTTTCCACTAGGAGTTGAAACACTTCTGGATGGAGGCCCCACTCTCCGGCGTGTACGTCCTTACGACTGAGAAAGTCCGCTTCCCAATTCAGGACTCCCAGAATGAATATTGCCGATATGGCCGGTAGATGGCGTTCCGCCCATTGCAGAATCCGTGAGAATTCCTTCATTGCCAAACGGCTTCGAGTGCCGCCTTGATTTATGTAAGCCACTGTGGTGACGTTGTCCGACTGTACTTCAACAGGACGGTTCTGAATTAAATGCTGGGCCAGGTTCAATGAGTTGAAGACCGCCCGCAATTCCAGAAAGTTGATCGAGAGGAGAGACTCCTCCTTGGTTCACTGACCCTGAATGGAGTGTTGCTCCAGCACCGCGCCCCAACCCCTTATAGTGGCATCTGTCGTCAACAGGACCCAGTCGGATATCCAGAAGGGACGGCCCCTGCACAATCGTTGGTCCTGGAGCCACCAGTGCAGCGACAGATGGACCTCCGGAGTCAATGAGATCACGTGAGACCTGATCTGGTGAGGCAGGCCGTCCCACTTGGCCAGGATCAGCCTCTGGAGGGGGCAAGAATGGAATTGAGCACACTCCACCATGTCGAATGCTGACACCATGAGGCCCAGCACCTGCATCGCCGAATGTATTGACACTTGCGGACGAGAAAGGAAGCAACGAATCCTGTCCTGAAGCTTTAGGACTTTCTCCTGAGACAAGAACAACCGCTGGTTGTGAGTGTCCAATTGCGCTCCAAGGTGCACCATGCTCTGAGCAGAGACCAGGGAGGATTTCTTCCAGTTGATGAGCCACCCGTGGGCTTGCAGAAACCGGACAGTCATATCCAGATGATGCAGGAGAAGTTCTGGGGAATTTGCCAGGATCAACAAGTCATCCAGATATGGTAGGATCCTGACCCCGTGACGGCGGAGTACCACCGTCATCACCGCCATAACTTTGGTGAAGACTCGCAGAGCCATAGTTAAACCAAAAGGTAACGCCCAAAACTGGTAATGGAGGTTGCCAATCGCAAACCTCAGGTATTGCTGATGCGACACTGCTATAGGAATATGCAGGTAAGCATCCTGTATATCCAGGGAGACCATATAATCCCCAGGTTCCAAGACCAGAACTATAGAGCGAAGGTTTTCCATACGGAACTTGGAGACTTTCACAAACTTGTTCAATGCCTTGAGGTTGAGAATGGGCCGGGAGGACCCATTTGGTTTCGGGACTAGAAACAGCGGAGAATAGTACCCCCAGCCTCTCTGAGCAAGAGGCACCTGTACTACCACTCCTGTGTCCAGGAGGGTCTGTACCACCGAATGTAGAGTTTTTGCCTTTGTCTGGTCCAACGGGCAGTCTGTCAGGCAAAATCGATGAGGGGGACGGTTTTTGAAGGCTATGGCGTAACCTCGAGTGACGACTTCCCGTACCCAGGCATCTGAAGTGGTCTTCAACCATTCCTAGGTATATGCTAGAAGCCGGATCCCCACCCTGGGATCCCCCAGGGGGAGTCCCGCCCCGTCATGCGGCAGGCTTATCAGTCTTGGAAGCTGGCTGACGGGCAGCCCAGGCTCTTTTGGGCTTTGGCTTACCAGGTTTGGAAGAGTGGGCCTGCTTGTGGTATGCCTGACCTTTTGCTTAACCTGAAGGACGAAAGGAAGTACCTTTAGCCTTCGACACAGAAGGAGCAGTACTTGGCAGACAGGCAGTTTTGGCAGTAGCCAAGTCAGCCACTATCTTATTTAAGTCTTCCCAAAACAGAATATCTCCCTTGAAAGGGAGTACCTCCAGGGTTTTTCTAGAGTCCAGATCCACAGACCAGAATCTCAGCCACAATATCCGGCAAGCCAGTACTGACGTAGTAGAGGCCTTGGTTGCTAGAATACCGGCATTAGAAGCCGCCTCTTTAATATAGTGAGAAGCTGTGACAATATATGACAAGCATTGTCTAGCATGGTCAGAAGAGATTTCAGCTTCCAACTCTAGGGCCCATGCTTCAATAGCCTCTGCAGCCCATGTTGCTGCAATAGTGGGCCTTTGTGCAACACCCATGAGGGTGTAAATCGCTTTCAGCCTCCACACGTTTATCCATAGGCTCTTTTAGAGACGTGACGGTAGTGGCAGGTAGAGCTTAGGAAACCACCATCCTAGCCACATGCGAGTCCACTGGAGGAGGCGTTTCCCAATTTTTAGACAGCTCTGGCGTGAGGGGATAGCGATCCGGCAGCTTCATTTGAGGCACAAACTTCTTCCCTGGGTTACCCCAGGATTCCTGACGTATATTCACTAGGTGGTCAGAATGAGGTAAAACTTGTTTTACCACCTTCTGACGCTTGAACCTATCTGGTTTCTTAGGAGGGACGGATGGCTCGGGATCATCCGTAATCTGTAGAATCAACTTAATAGCCTCAAAAATATCAGTAACATCCACATGTGAACTACCCTCCCCATCAGCAGTATCTGTGTCAGAATCTGTGGGGTTAGTGTAAGTGCCATCTTCATCAGACGAGGTGTCAGTGACAGCAATGGATTGTGAGGAGGTAAGAGCTTGCTTAGAGGACCCCTTGGTCTTAGGCGAGCGAGGGTCAGACTTTTTAGTAGTCAAGGACCGGTTCAATTTATTCAAATGAGCAGACAAGTTATCTGCCCACGGCGGGTTAGCCACGGGGACCACATACGGTTGAACCGGCATAGGAGGTCCCATAGGGGGCGTTAGTTTAGCAACTAGCGTATTCCGAAGTGTGGAGAAAGTAGCCCACGGTGGGTCATTATGGACCCCCGTTGCCACAGTTCCACTGGGGGTCAAGGAGCCCCCAGAACCAGAGCCCGCAGCTGCTATATTCTCCTCATAGGGATCTGTGGCGTCAGCAACACCGGTAGTGTGTTCATACCCAGAACAGTTACCTTCAGAAGCAGACATGATATAACTTGCAATATCAGGTAACACAGTACAATTGTCAGCAACACAATACCTCTTGCCCAAACCCCTGCGCAGTGTAGTCAGCACAAGCAGGGATACAGGAGAGATATGGTGACTAAAATCATAGAGAAAAATACAAATCAGTATATCTTGTGAATATCCTATATTATTTTATAATAAACCTGATGCACCAAGCCCCCTCAGGTTATAGAATATAGGGATAGCAAGTTGAGTGAGAGACACAAAATGGAAATCACCCAGCAAGCTAATGCACACACATATAGTCACAGTTATACAATGCAGAGGTTATTACCAACAATAATACTGCACTGGACTGGACTAGCTTATATATATAGCTATGTAGTCAATAGATATAACACTGCACAGTAAGAACTGGATGTATATCCCAGGGTACTTGTACCAGAGAACCCTGACTAAATGCACTCTTTCTTAACTATCACTGTCTAAATGATATGTAGAATACTTAAGTGTCTTGTAAAGTCACAGCGCTGACTACCAGGCGGCTTTACAAAGGAGGATTTGCCCAAGTAGTCCCAGGAACAGTGTAGCTGAGAGAAATAGCGCCCAAACACTGACAGGGAGTGAGGGAGAGACAGATATGCAGCTTCAGGGTGGGAACATTTACTGGAAATGGCGCCCTGGGGCTGGGGGAGGGGCACCAGTTCTAAGCCTTATCCCCTCTGCTGGCAAAACCACCTGGTACAGCGGGCTACAAATAAAAAGGTTTAAAGAGAAAACCTGACCTGCACCCATGCCCTGGTGATCTAGTGGGATCGCCTGTACTACCACAGTGTCCACCGCCAGCGTAAGCGGCCCTCCTCCCACCGGCCATGCCGGATCGCGATACAGCACGGGTCCCGCGAGCGGGACCCACTCACCACCTCCCGTAGCACAGCCACGCGATCCCAGAGAGCCCCAGTCGTGTGTGCCTGGCCAGAAGAAAACCGGAGCCTCCCGCTGTAGTTACCCGGCAACCAGGGCGCGGGAGTGTACAGCGCCGCTGGGGAGAGATGGAGCTGCAGCAGTGAATGTCTCCTGACATCTACACACTGCTGCAGCTCTTGAAGTCTTCACTTTTCTTCATAAAAAAGCTCTTCTTAGGGCTGCCTGGAGCAGCCCCTCTGTTATGTGCCTGCTATCTGTGGCACCAACTATAAAACTGAGCTCCTGTGCAGGGAGGCGGGGTTATAGAGGAGGCAGCGCTATGCATCTTGGGAACAGTCAAAGCTTTTGAGCCTGTTGGTGCCTCGGATCAAGATCCTACTCTACACCCCAATGTCTATCCTTGTGGAGCTCAGTGTACCCCGCAGCAGAAATTAGGGGTATGCATCGGGCCATTTTTTTATTTTGTATTTGGTTTTGGATCTGTATCTTCTTCGTGTTTTGGATATATATTGGTTTTTTCCAAAACTCCCCTTGTGGGTTTTGGTTTTGGATCTGGATTTTTTTTTTAAATCATAAAAACAGCTAAAATAACAAAATTTGGGGATGTTTTTGTTCCGACAGTATTATTAACCTCAATAACATTCATTTCCACTTGTTTCCAGTCTATTTTGAACACCACAAAGCTCATAATATTGTTTTTATCCAGTTTAGGCCAAAAGGTTGCACCGAGATAGCTGTATGACTAAGCTAAGCGACAGCAGTGGACAGCAAACACGTGGCAATTAACAATATATCTTTAAATGCTGTAATCTGTTAAAATTATTTGAAAATTAGTATCAAGTTCTTCTGTTCCTGAAAGATATCTTTTACATAGAGAAGGTTCGCTATTCAAGTGTGGAGAGTTTAGTTATATTAATTTAATTTAAAATTAGTTAATTTATAATTATTATTATTATTATTATTAATATTAATTTGAATGAATCACAATGTTTTGATAAGAAGAATTATGAAAATAGGACAACAAGTTATAACGTATGAATATGAGCTATGGACACAGCACCCTGAAATGGATGGAGCATGCCTGGATGTATACTGGGAGGATACAGCACAAAGTAAAATAAAAATAAAAAAATGTCTTTTATTTTGGGTGCACTGACAGAACACAGAACTAGCTTGTTGCCATGTTACAATTCAAGACGTAGCAGCTTCAGTCCCTGGATGTATACTGGGATGACACAGCACAAAATATTAATTTAAATCAAAATATATACATTATTTTTTTATATCACACACTGTGGTTACAGTGTTGCACAAATGAGGCAGGAATATCTATTATTTATTACACACTGCGGTTTACCTTCACCGACATTGTTGCACAAATGAGTCAGAAATATGTATTATTTATGACACACTGCAGTTTAGATTCACCAACAGCATCACACAATACATGTGCGAGTCAGAATTGGTAGTCGAACACTGTGGTTGACCTTCACCAACAGCATTGCACAATACGTGTATGAGTAGGAAATAATATACTGTGGTCTGACCGGCAGTGTTACAGTGCTTATGAAAATACAATAAAAATTGTATAGTACACTGTAGTGCAGCACAAACAAACAAATATATATATTTTTTATAATTATAATTTTAGGAGTTTTGTTTTTAGCTTTTATTATTTTAATTTTACACTGGGGTGGAGCCCCTGGATGGACGGACAGGTCACCTCTTTCAGATACAACAGACAGAGCACCCCTTTTTTAGATACAGCAGACAAAGTAACTTTTTCAGATACAGCAGACAGAGCACCCCTGCCTGGACTGATACAGCAGAGCACCCTTTTTTCATATACAGCAGGCAGAGCACCCCTTTCAGATACAGCTGACAGAGCACCCCTTTCAGATACAGATGATAGAGCACCCCTTTCAGATACATCAGACAGAGCACCTCTTTCAGATACAGCAGACAGGGCACCCCTTTCAGAGCACCCCTGCCTGGACTGATAAGGCAGAACACCCCTTTTCAACAGAGCACCCTGCCTGGACTGATACAACAGAGCATCCCTTTATGATACAGCAGACAGAGCACCTCTTTTTAAGATACACAGATATTGCACCACTTTATCAGATACAGCAGATAGAGCACCCCTTTCAAATACAGCAGACAGAGCATCCTTTTCAGATACAGCAGACAGAGCATCGCTGCCTGGACTGATACAGCAGAGCACCGCTTTCATACATAGCAGACAGAGCACCCCTTTTTCAGATACAGCAGACAGAGCACTCCTTTCAGGTACAGCAGACAGAGCACTCCTTTCAGATACAGCAGACAGAGCACTACTTTCTGGACAGATACAGCAGACAGAGCATCGCTGGCTGGACTGATACAGCAGAGCACCGCTTTCATACATAGCAGACAGAGCACCCCTTTTTCAGATACAGCAGACAGAGCACTCCTTTCAGGTACAGCAGACAGAGCACTCCTTTCAGATACAGCAGACAGAGCACTACTTTCTGGACAGATACAGCAGAACACCCTTTCAAATACAGCAGACAGAGCACTCCATCTGGACTGATACAGCAGAGCACCCCTTTAAGATACAGCAGACAGAGCACCCCTTTTTCAGTTACAGCAGACAGAGCACCCCTTTTAGATACAACAGACAGAGCACCCCTTTCAGATACAGCAGACAGAGCACCCCCTTTTCAGATAATGCAGACAGAGCACCCCTTTCAGATACAGAAGACAGAGCACCCTCCCCACGCCAGAAAATACAGTACTGAGATGGACACGTCCATCCAGTACACTCTCCACAGCCAGAGTGAAGATGACGCCAATCACCTGGGACCTTTATTGAATCCAAAACCTGCGAGAATCCGACAGCAGATGACATTCAGCCTTGATTTGGGATCTGAGTAAGGCAGGAAGTATTGAGACAGACTCGGATCCCAGCTCAGAATGGGAAAATCTGTGGGTCTGGTTCTCTGAGAACCGGACCCGCACCTCTCTACTATATATGCAATGACTTTGCAAAAGCACACTCTATGAAAGAAGGGTGTCCCATTTATTGTGGAGCTGGGATGAGGTTAGATTTAATCTCATTTAGAGCTGTCCACTGTTCTTATTTATTTTAATATTATTTATTCTTTGCTAATCAAATATAGTCATTTGACAATAACTAATATTAGCATGCTTATTTGAAAGAGGGGATTTTCCTCTTCCAAATGAGGGTGTCCCAAATTTTTCTGTGCCAGGGATAGGGAGATTGTGGCTCTGGAAATAGGCCCCCATTCCTACATGTTTCAATGCTCACCAACGAATTAGCTTGTTGCCGTGTTACAATGCAATACTGCTGTAAGAAAACCATACATCATCTTGAGAAATTAACCCTGTGTTTTCTTTTTAACGCCTTAAATGCAACACATTTTCTGTCATCACGGAACAAATTACTTCCCCCCACCCCCAAACAATAAGCAAAAGATGCCTCTTTCACCTGTGAAGGCAGTAGAAATGTAATCAAGTAATGTGATCACTTCCTCTCCAAATGATGGCTTTCTACAATGCAGCATCTGCGTTAACAGATGTTACTGTCAATTTGTCAAATTCATAAGTAATGGAGCAGGCCACTTGGCATACCTCCAGTTCTTTGCTTTATTACTTTTATATTGCTATTTATATATACATTTATTTCAATAGTGTCAATGAATAATCCACACTTTACATTGTTAATGAGTATTATGCAGAATATAGCATGAATTACTATACAAGGAAGAACTAAGGGGGAATAAAATAGCAGGAAATAAAACTAGGATTCCACTCAACAACTTTCCATAGTGTATGTTCCAGCTATGGAATTTGACACATACCGTTGTGCACAACACTTTTGGGCTATAAATATTTTGTGCTCACGTATTTATAATGGGTGCAGTGTGTGCGCCCTATTTTCTAAATACATAAAAAGTAGTATGACTATGCATAATTCAAAACAATGCCGGAATCTAAATAAAGAAATCAGCAATTACAGAAGTTTATATCTAGTACACGTTAAACAATAAAGGAAGCTCTATGATTGGTTACAATGGTTTAGTGCAAATAGGCACCAAAATATTATCTAGGATAATAACTCTCCTTGAATTTATTAAACAGGATGCTGCTTTATTAAAATGTGCTCATCCTATTCTTGAGCTGTAGCAGTTGAAGAAGTATTGTATTGTCTATAAATGAGCATGACATGATTGCTTTATTAACATTTAATTGCACCAAGAATACTTCATTTGAAACCATTAGAAAATTGTATATATATTTGTTACTGCCAAGCAAATGCACAGTATTTCTTTGACAGGCTCATGAGAGCAGGGTTGGACTGGTCCACAGGGGTACAGAGGAAAACCCCAGTGGGCCCAACAACCTGGGGACCCCACCTCCTGCTTTAGGGATCAGGTTCCAGCATTTGAACTGTACTTTATACATATGTTACATTATACTGCACAGGACTATGGTGTATTCTCTGTTATCAATCTATTACATTATCATGCATGCACATGCAGTATTTACTATATACAGTATATATATATATATATATATATATATATTTATATTTTATCATGGGGCCCAGACCCTGCACTCTCTAATGTTAAGCCCCTCTGGAGACTGGCTAAACCCCTAAACATGGGCCCCTACCACTACATTCCTCCGGTGGACCCTTCATGCCCCAGTCAGACACTGTGTGAGAGTCAATGTGATGCACTGCGGTGTGGGGATCTGAGCTTTGTGGGAGCTAAATAAATTTGTGACCTGAGGTTAGATTTTCTTCAGAGGGTTGATTCATCATACTGTAATTGCAATCATTCTGGGGTCAGTGTACTCTTGATGATCTGTTGTACCAAGATAAGTGCAGTAGGATTTGGAGATACTGTAACTGTACAACTGGGAGAAATGAGCCGAGATTAGATATGAACTGGAACAGTTACAGAGATTTACTGTAGATGGAGATTCTATGGGAAGTGTGAAGAATTGGAGGATGGAGTGTGAGGTCAGAGCAGATTCAATTAGCACTATCATTTATTTTTTAAATGGGACACTATGATTTCTTTCTTCACTAATGAAGGCACAATGATTTCTATAGTTATTAATTCAGATATTTAATTAGTAGTGGGGGGACCTAAGGTTTATTTATTTATTCATTAAATGGGGGCAGAATTACATATTTATTTAGTAGTGTTGCATTCATTTTTTTTATTTATTATTTATTTATTTAATAAATGGAGGCACAGTAATTTATGCAGTTACTAAATGGATTCACAAGCAGAGATTTATTTAGCAAGGGGGCACTATGATTAATATATTTAGGAGACAATTTAACGGCATCACTGTTTTCGTGATACTCACTGGCAAGGGCTATCGGGAAGGGCCTGGTACTACTTTGCCCTACACAGAACATGCCTCATGCTGAGTATAACTATTCTTTGGAAAGTGGAAGGGAGACTTTTGTTTTTCACTTTATTCATTTATTGGCATTCTCACAAGCCAGATAGGTGAAGCCACATGAATTCTGAGCTAAATTGCGCCTGCAAGCACATTTTCTCTGGTGCATTTTTTGGTAGGTTTTCAGGATATTTGTGAAGCTGCAGATACCTAAAACTCTTGCTTAATAGTTTTATCATGTACTAGCTACTCTAACCGTTCTTCGCTCGGGAGTTTCTGATTTTCACGGTTGTAAATATAAATGAGTGTTAAAAATATGGCAAATCTATAGAGATGTAAATCTGAGATATCTTAATGTAAGTAAATATTAATTCATGGTTCTTGGTGTTACCCGAGGAGCACCCATAGCAGATACGGTAAAAAGTGACAGGACCATTTTTGTAGTTTATTAAATTTTGCACACTGGAGATGCTATCCAAATTTTGATCTGATTGTCCATTTTGCGCACTATTGTTCACGCAACAGAAGACATGCATCGGTACTGACATCATTATGTCAACCCCTTTTCATCCCCTTAGGGGAGGTTTATTAAAATTGTAATTATGTAGTTTTCCAATTTCCCACCTGCAGAATACCTATGTAAAATTTCATCTTCCTAACATATCGGGAAGTAAGAGAATTTGTGATGAGTCGGTCAGTGAGTGAGTGAGTGAGTCAGGGCTTTTCTCATGTATATATATATAGATAAATGTTGGTCTGACCATGGACTTTTTAACAGAGGCCTGTGTGCAGACTCCGGGTGGGCCCCCTCCTCTTCATGTCGCAGTAGACTGTTCCAGAGACTAAACCCTGCAGCTCCAACGCGGGACTTCGGAATGTAAGTAATAAAACATGGGTGCAGTGTGTTCGGTGTGGGGCCATCTGGACCGCACACATTGCAATTTGCACCCATTATAGAAATGTCAATGGGTCTGGGAGATGTAATGTAATGCTCTGCAAAACAGTGCTAGCAAGTTGAAGTTGTTATTGTTTCCACCCTAAGAATTTTCTGGAGCTTTGGTCAACCTGCACAACTAGAAGCAGATTGCTTTTACAGGGTGGATTTCCAAAGTTCATGAAATGGGAATACTTCCATGCAGAAAGAAACATTGCAGAGCCATACATTTTGCCTGTTGTAAATTACCATTATTATGTGCTTTCCTGGGCTTCCAGCAACTGATACATCTACATCTTCCTACAGCTACCTTTATTAAACAAAATAATTTCCCTAAATGCAACTGATTTATCCATTTTGAACTTCAATAAAAATGCTAACTGGTATCATTCTGCGCCTATGTACAGTAATTGATAAATTATTATTTTAATGGTTGTTTGTTCATTTGTAGGTTATACTTTCATAGAGAGGGGTTATCTTTTTGTTTCCATGTGAATGTAGAATAAAATGAGATGACAAAAAATAGTGCGCTTCTGTAAATTTCTAATAAACTGCATCTTGTTGTTATGGGAACTAGTTATATTTTCTCACTGATCTCATGAAAGATGCGTTAACACAGGAGTCTAATATTTATTTGATAGCTTCATGACATATTCACTTCATAAAAACAAGGGCTTTACTAAAGAACGGCAGACATTTTAATCAAATGAATAAATCACTGACATGTATCTGAAATTATCGCAGAAACCTCATCACAGGGAAAATGACATTTAACAGATCAACTAAAGCTATAGCTGTAAACTCCTGAATGTAATTTAAAATCTATAGTAGGGCAAATGCAAGAGTACAATGAAATAAAACATTATATATATATATATATATATATATACACACACACACACACACACACACACACACACACACACACACACAATCCTAAAACTAAGGAAACACTTGCTCTAAGCAGTGTGACAGAGAAATAGTGAATTATTGAGAGCTTTGCCATAATGGGCTGCTTTTGAGAAGCTACTGTTCAGTGTAACCTTACACAATTGATTTTTCAAAGCAAGTTTAACTTTTTATGCATTACAGTTTCTAGATTGATCAGCCTAGACCGAACTATAATAACATTTTCAATTAACAGTATAAATTCAATTTTGAAATCAATGGCACACCCATGTCATATGAGGGGAAAAAACCTAATTAATAAATTATAACTCTCATATAGTACAAGATACCAGTACTACTCAGCATACAACCAAGGTCCTCTACAAAGGAAGCCATTAATTGGACCCCTTCACCAATATATGACCAGCCCTATGCTGGGTTGCACTGTGACCCTCTTGGTACACCTGGCAGTGCTGTAAAAATGTACTGCAAGCACAATACAAGCATATACTCACAGTTCATCACAGCTCTTGCTGTGAAAATGTGAACTACAGATGTTGCTGGTCTTGGGCTTCCAGTAGTAGAGCGGATAGTAAAGTGAAAAATATACATATTTTATTTTTATTTACTGCAGCTGTCATTGTTTAATTGACGATATCTATATATCTAATACCAGCCATGGCTAACTTCGAAGATGCTCTGTGACATTTGCTGCTGGCTGCAGCGTCTGATAAATGTAAGAGATGCAGGTGACAGATGATAGATACGGAGCTGGACTATTTGTGTCATTATCATAGAATCATATTGGCCCCGCCCCACAGATGTCCAATTACTCTCCTGATCCCCATCACAGGAAGCGAGCATGATGTTACAGGACCACCTACTCTTCCAGATGCCTGGGGAAATTCACAAAAATTTTGGAGTGTCCCAGAGGTTTTGGGAGAGAAGGTAAGTATCAGTAAAGCGCCAGGCTAACGAACTGCAAATCAAAGCGTAAAAAGAGTAGTTTCATCAAACTGCAGATTAGTAAATCTCCCCCAAAGACTGAATGAAATAACAAATCATTATCTTAGAGTTCAGCATAGTGTCTTTCACTTAGTGTCCCAAGACCAATGGTTTTTTATCTAAATTTCACTTCACTGAAGTCTTCCTATTAAAAAACAATTTTCTAATAATTTTTTTTCCCTCTCAATTACATTCTATCCATATGACAAATTGGTTTCAAGACCTCTGAAAAAAGCAAGGTATAGTAGTCTCCTATTGAAGAGACTTTTATAACATACAATTACTTATATGGATTTATACTTTGACAATATCATTTCCATTACCCTCGATCGATTCATAGCAAAACTGCTTAACAGCCTTCATATATGTCACTTTAGGTTGAGCACTGAAAGCACAATAGATTAATGCAACAAAATCTGATTCTGGTAGTTACACTGTGCTTGCCAGCAGTTTGTATTAACTATAACCGACCTTGAGTTTGATCTGTAAAGTATTAGAGAGAGAGTTGTCAGTCACAGGCATTGCCTAATACTTTCAAATAAAGTGCATATGTCTATAAGAATTTTTTTTTTTAGAATGTAGAAGGAATGCATTCTCATTTATATGGCTGGTAACATTTAGAGGAAAACCTTGATACACTGACTTGATGCACTGGACTTTGCAGTTTGCCATTAAAAAAAACTAAATTTCAACTATATTTGTCAGAAAAATGGGAGGGAGGGAGGGAGGGAGGAAGAGCCAGACCACCTTAATCTTTCCTGTGGAGGTGCTTAATTACATTACTAATGTGCTATTACTTAGAATATCAATACCCAAATCCTATCGACAATCAAAAGTCGACACCATACGTTTGACAGTCAAAAGGTTGACAGTGTCAAAAGGTTGACGTACAGTTGACATATGTTTTTTAGCTTTTTTACAACTTTTGCTGCATTTACTATCCATGTCACAAACTATTACCTTTAGTAACCTTGTGGCAAGTGAAGCAAGCTTGTGAGGGGACACATTTCAACAAATTGGGGTGAAAAATGTTTAAAAACACAATACACCACCCAATTTTTTTTGTGTTTTGACCTTTTTACCCTGCTGACCTTTTGACCCTGTCTGTCATTTGACCCTGTTGACATTTCAACTGTCGACCTTTTGACCCTGTTGACATTTTGACTGTCACCTTTTATTGTCGACCTAATGACTATCTCTTTTATGTCTATCTTCTGTATCACACTCAATCCTAGCATTATACCCTAATCCAAGGTGATTGCCATCATTTTCCTACCACTGAGTGCCTTTACTTATAATTATAAGTTGGTGCATCAGTATTTCTACACAGTTATTATTATAACAGCCATATGTACATAAGATTACAAGTAGCATGAGCAGTCTCCCCAGAGAAGACAATTTATTACAGAAACAAGGAACTGGATTCAGAGATGGACACAGAACACATTGCTGCTGTGTCTTTGGATGCAGCAGCAATGGATAAAATTGCTAATGGAGCAGGAAGTGTCAGTAGGAAAAAAAACGCTTCCTGCCAGCATCTGCAATCCCAGTGCAGTGACTGTCACGCTCGGTGTAAATTGGGGTTCCGACAACCGAGTTTTGTCTGAAGGGACAGCTACCTGTGAGGAGAGTAAATGAGGTGGCTGAATGTAATTCCTCCTCATGGGGTGGAAGCCAAACTAAGCAGGATTAGAGTCTATGGTTAAATGACTTGAAAAGTGAAGCTGAAGAACTCCGGTAAGAAGAACTGAAGAATGTGTTTTATGATTAAAAGACGAGGCTGAAGTACTTGGACTTTGAAGAAATGAAGACGGGGTTTGTGATTGAAAGATGAGGCTGAAGAACTTGGACCTGGAAGCACAGAGCTGGAGAAACTTTCATTTACACAGCAAGATCAACCTGGTTTTGCAGTGTAAATAATTGGCACTTTAAAAAAAACCCTGAAAAACCTTACCAAAGTGGCAAATATTTACACTGCAAAACCAGGTTGATCTTGCTGTGTAAATGATTGCCACTTTAAGAAAACCTGCAAAACCTTACCAAATCTCTCACTTTTTGAAACTCTCATTCTATTACATTTGGCACCGGAAATGGAATAGAGCAAGGATGTTGACTATAGCTCATTTGCATGGCCCTGTAAAATTTAGCAGAAGTGGCCCAACATGGACAGCACAAGAGTTATAACATAGCATGTAGCCATGGAATCATCACTGGATGGCAGAATTGCTGTACTGCAGAGATGGAATAACATAATGAATAGGGGCAAAGCAGTGTGTGGTGGGATGCCTGTCATATAGGGGGTGAGGCCACATGACAACATGCTAAACAGGCCCCACATACACGGCAGCCTACCAGGAATCTTCCTGGTGAGCCCTATGGCCAATCCGCACCTGCACTGCCCTGTGCTTTTCTAACTGCTTTGCAACTATAATCCCTATCTTACTACAAGTGGCTTAGTCCTATTCATTCTGCAATTCCGTGGAGAATACAGAAAACCCTGTAGGTAGCATTCAATACTACATACAGGTTTAAAATGGATTCCCACCAACAGGTCCATATTGTGTTCTGCCCACCTCCTGATAATATAGTTAATCTACCAACCAGCAACATTTTATCTGAAAAACTATCCCTCTTGTCAACCTAGATCTACATCTGACTGATTCATTACCTCATCCCTGGTAATCACCTGTTACACCCATCTATACAATTCTCCTGTGCTGCTACTAGGGATGGTCATTGGTGGGTTAATCATTGATGGTGCCATCAGTAGTTAATTTCAATGTCATAAAACCATTGACAGTAAACCATTGATGGGTTGTGCTATCGCTACTGTGGGGAAAGATAAGCAGTGAGTCAACTAGGGAAGAAGACGAAGCTAAGCACTGATCATCTCCACTGAGGAAAAAGGAATAAAAAATGCCACCTTTCCTGCCATGATTGGCTGAGAACCATTACATCTTCATCATCAATGGCAGACTCATTGACCATTGGTGGAAAACCAGTGATGGTTGTTATCCATTGATGGTTGAAAGCCACCCCTAGCCACTGCCCAATCATGGAATTCCTTACTATATGCTATTAGACCCTCCCCACAATCTTGAAAGATTTAAAAACTCTCTGAAAACTTATCACTTAAAGATTTCCCTACCCCACCTACAGCACACTAACACACTAATGCATGCTTTCAACTTGTTTCAGCTGGTGGTCTTTGGGTTGCCAGCGGCCGGGCTCCCGGCGACCACCATACCAGCGCAAGAATCCCGACCGCTGGCATACCGACATCTTTTCTCCCTCTTGGGGATCCACGACCCCCCTGGAGGGAGAATAGATAGCGTGGCGCACGTAGCAAGCCCTCAAGAGGCTCATTTGCGCTCGCCCAGCTGTCGGTATGCCGGTGGTCGGGATTCCGGCGCTGGTATGCTGGTCACCGGGAGCACGACATCTGGCATACCATACTGCACCCCCATCAGCTGTGTCCTTATCTAATTAGAATGTAAGATACTGATAAGCAGGGACCTTCCTTTACATTGATTTCATTTTTTAATTGATTCTACCTATATTGTATGTTCCTGTTCATCCTATTATCCATGGCTAGGGAGCACTTTGGCACCTTACAAACCAACAACAACAACAATAATAATAATAATACAAATAATAATCATCATCATCATCCTTTTTTCCACCCTGTCTCCATATTTAAATAAACTCAACAATGGTTTATCATATAAAATTATCTAATTATCACAATATTCCATAAATGATAACTTTGAATTCCTTATAAATCTATTTTTCTCTGTAACATAAAACCACCAATCTCAAAGCATGTTATCCATTCAAATTTACAGTTGTAATAAATTGATGAGTTTATTCCCCAAATGAACATTATGAAGAAATAAAATCAATAATATACCTTCTGGGGGCAAATATGCTTTGTTTCACTAATGTGTATGATTCAAAATTGCTCATAACTATTTTATGAAGTTCTTTGTAGCTCCCAGAGAAACCTAATATAGCGCCATAGGCAGAAAATGAAGCTGCACAAGAGAATAATTAATTGCTTGAAGGTTTCAAGTTAAAATCAATTTAGATTTGGTTCACTACTATTCTACAAAGGTAAACTTCATGGGAAATATAATGCGGTATAGTTTTGTTTGATGGCTTTTTGTTCTTGTTAGGTTTTATATTTGGATTAACTTAGAATTTCAATTGATCATTAGAATTTAGCATAAGAAAAGTCTGTGTCAGGTGCTTGGATATTCAATATAATTTCTTGTTAGAGAAAAGGTGGTTGAAACTTGATATTTTACAGTAAACAAATTAAATGTGCTTGTTTCTTATTTTCAGTTTAACTGTTTTCTTCAATATTAACCTTTATTTTATGTTCACGTACTAAGTCGCCATGGTATTCGTTCCAATCCAGCTGATGGATGACAGTTCTTAACAATTATCATTCAATGTATGTATATGATCAGGGGCATAGCCAGAAATGTGTGGGCCTCATAGCAACACTTTGAAGGGGCCCCTGTCACAATGCTTCTAGAGAGACACCTCATCACAGCAGTTGTTCATTTTACCAACTGCCTTAATAGTGCTCTAGTTCATTTTCTGAACCACAGTAAGGCCGTATTTAATGTTATGCCCCATAGTAGTGCCCTATTTTATTTTGTGAACCATTGTAGTGCCCTAGTTCATATTATGTCACATTATAGAGCTGCCAATACACATTATACCCACAATTCACATTATAACATACAGTGGCCAGTATTTACTAAAAATCCGAGTTTGGTCGATTTGTGTTTTTTTTTTCTAAGTCCCAATCCGGGAATTTACTAAGCACCAATCTCGGCAGTGTCTGGTCTATTCGTAATGGTTTGAATGACAACGTCCCGAAATACGAATGAATAGACCATCAGTCAAACGCGGCTGTTTTTTCATAGAATACGGCCATTCACTATTCATTCGTATTTGGGTGTTAGTTTCTGAGTGCTCAAATGCGGGTCTGTTATTTTTCGAATCGTTACAAAAAGCAGCAAAAAAATAGACCTGCTTTTTCCAGTCGAGTTTGGATAACCATGCACGGATCAGTGAGATCTGAGCATGGTTATCTATGGGAAAGGGTCTGTTTAGTTTAAAATCAGAAAAAAAAATTGCGTGGGGTCCCCCCTCCTAATCATAACCAGCCTCGGGCTCTTTGAGCCGATCCTGGTTGAAAAAATATGGGGAAAAAAATGACAGGGGTTCCCCCATATTTAATCAACCAGCACCGGGCTCTGCGCCTGGTCCTGGTTCCAAAAATATGGGGGACAAAAAGCGTAGGGGTCCCCCGTATTTCTGAAACCAGCACCGGGCTCCACTAGCTGGGGAGATAATGCCACAGCCGGGGGACACTTTGATATCGGTCCCTGTGGCCGTGCCATTAAAACACCAACTAGTCACCCCTAGCCGGGGTACCCTGGAGGAGTGGGGACCCCTTCAATCAAGGGGTCCCCCCCTCCAGCCACCCAAGGGCCAGGGGTGAAGCCCGAGGCTGTCCCCCCATCCAAGGGCGGCGGATGGGGGACTGATCGCCTTTGTGAAAAAATGTGAATATTGTTTTTAGTAACAGTACTACAAGTCCCAGCAAGCCTCCCCGCAAGCTGGTACTTGGAGAACCACAAGTACCAGCATGCGTTGGTAAACCGGGCCCGCTGGCACCTGTAGTACTACTACTAAAAAAATACCCCAATAAAAACAGGAGACACACACCTTGAAAGTATAAGTTTATTACATACATGCACACCTCCAAACATACATACTTACCTATGTTCACACGAGGGTCGGTCCTCTTCTCCATGTAGAATCCATGGGGTACCTGTGGAAAAAATTATACTCACATAATCCAGTGTAGATCGGTCCTCTTCTGTTCTCTGTATAATCCACGTACTTGTCAAAAAAATAAAACGCAAACCCGACTACGCACTGAAAGGGGCCCCATGTTATCACATGGGACCCCTTTCCCCGACTGCCAGGACCCCCATTGACTCCTGTCTAAGAGGGTTCCTTCAGCCAATCAGGGAGCGCCAGGTTGTGGCACCCTCCTGATTGGCTGTGTGCTCCTGTAGTGTCTGTCAGGCAGCACACGGCAGTGATACAATGTAGCGCTTATGCGCTCCATTGTAACCAATGGTGGGAACTTTGTGGTCAGCAGTTGACTGAAAGTAACCTCACCGCTGACCACAAAGTTCCCACCCCGGCCAGGGGTGACTAGTTGGGGTTTTAATGGCACGGCCACAGGGACCGATATCAAAGTGTCCCCCGGCTGTGGCATTATCTCCCCAGCTAGTGGAGCCCGGTGCTGGTTTCAGAAATACGGGGGACCCCTACGCTTTTTGTCCCCCGTATTTTTGGAACCAGGACCAGTCGCAGAGCCCGGTGCAGGTTGATTAAATATGGGGGAACCCCTGTAATTTTTTTCCCCATATTTTTTCAACCAGGATCAGCTCAAAGAGCCTGAGGCTGGTTATGATTAGGAGGGGGGACCCCACGCAATTTTTTCCAGGATTTTAAAAGACTTTAATGAACTTTTTAAGGTACACAATGAAGCCCTGCATGGATCTCACAGATCCGGCCGGGTTTTCTTGTGTTTTTTTCAGGCAGTGTTTTACTCATCACTCCCGTAAAACACTGCCTGATATTACGAATCACATAGACATTGGAAAAAACGATTGTGCAAAACACGGCAGCTTAGTGAATGACCGTATCAGGATTCAAAAAGTTGCAGTAAAATGCACCCGATACCATTCGAGTTCAAACACCCTTCAAAACGGACAAAACACAAATATTATTAAATAAACCCCAGTGTCTCCATCTCATAATCTGCCACTTTACTTTTCCCAAATTCATATTATATAACATTATAATGCTCTCCATTTAATTTTATACTCTACTACAATGAGCAGATCCAGGGCATACCTAGTTTATAAAGGCCCCTATGCATTAGTTAATGGTGAAAATGAATTAAACACATGTAACTTTGGCAGGGAACATGGGCCCCCTCAGCTCTGGTAGCTATGCCTTTGTACATGATCAATATTGGTATAACATCGAGAACAGCAGAAAAAAAGTAAGGACTGTTTGATATGATGACCAAACATGCTCAATTGTCCAAAATATTCTGCCAAATTCTTTCACTGAGATTAAGATCATGTCAACATATCATTCAATGTATGAAGCCACACATAATTGTTGTATCGCTCAGACCATTACCCCTGTTGGTTGTATTGTCTCCTTTCATTGTGTAGTGTGTCGGCAGCAGAATTATCTTCTCAAAAAATGATGCAACAGGAATTCCCAGGTCTGAATACTTTAAGAATCAGCTCTTTATAAAATCTGAATCCATCTGACAACAAAAAGATCAATCCACAAGTGCATGCATATGGTACAACCAGGTATAAACCCTACTTTATTTTTTATGTCTAAATGCTACTAGCTATGAGTGTAAGTTGATGGGTTTGTCTATAGTTTGATAACTGCAGCTCCACATACGCTTGCCCATTCCATGCTTGAAACTGTAGAGCTAATTTGGGGGTTAATGCGTCAGATAGCAGAAAGCCAAGCTGCCCATTAATTTTACTCCACATGCTTTAACCAACATCATTAGTAAGAGCACATTCACCAGCCTCATGTTACTTCCCAGTAAGCACGACTCAGATTTGCTGGATGTTTTGATACTAACACAAGACAGGGTGGTTCCTTGTACAATTGCATTATGGTTACCCAGTTGCCACCCTGAATCGCCAAAATTTAATGGAAAGACAGATCCAGCTAAGTCTTGTACAACATACACATAAAAACATATATTCTATCTTATCTGCGCATGTGCTATATGCTTACAGCTTAGGTCCATGAACACAGATCCACCTGACTCAGCCCCCAGATGTGTAACTTGTTGTCACAGGGTTTTACTTACATCTTAAGTTTTGGTTAAAATGAATATTGAATAAAATATACTGTATAAAAAATTTAAATATACACTGAGTTCTTGTAGTTGTAAAACATAACATCAATTTGTACCTCAAAAACCCATTTAAAATGCGACTTAAAACTGGAAACATATATTAGTAATATTACCTAATGACAAAGGCAAATGTGGCTTCTACAACCATGCTAATAGGATTACCAAGTCATGAGACTTCTCGCACTTAAATATGGAGTAAAATTGCTATTAAATAAAACTTTTTTTAATACATAATTTATATATAGATTGTACTGTTATATATTAGCAATTTTGTATGATGGACCAACATTTCTTTCTGGAGGTCAATGATTTTATATTCCCCTTTGATTCAGAAGTTAAATAGCCCAAAATTGACAAATTACCATGATGTGAAATCAGTAAGGTCATGAGATCAGATTAACTGAGCACGTTTAGCAATATTAATAATAATTCCCTTTGGAGTTTAAATTTAGATAAAATGTATTTCATTATTGAAAATCACAATGGCGCTCATCAGAGTTGGCAATATGCGTGTTTTGTTTTTGTTTTTTAGTGTAAAGATATGCATTACTTTACTACACATGCATCCACATAGACTTTTATGCAGATCACTAACTTGTGTCGGGCAGCAGAAGGTAATAACGTTAACAATAAGCACCATTCTGGTATTGAGTATTGAGCCATCCAGATAATAGTACTTAATTCATTAGCATAACTGTAATAATAATGCTTGAAGGTGCATCAGCCTCTTGGTATTATTTAATTTACATTTTTCATTTGGACTACTAAATGAAAGAAGATTCCAGTTTGAGGTGTAAAGGGAAATGTGGGTGTTTGTATTTATTTAAATGTAATTACATTTTACTGTATATGGAACATGTGACTCATATTTAATAATATTCCTCTCTAAACAATATTGTATATACAGTATGATATGCTGGTATACTGTATTTTTACAGTATATTGTGTACAAACAGGGTAATGCTTTACTAATAACACCAGAGGTTAAAGTGAGCCAGAGCGGGGCGGAACTGCATTCAGTCAGTTCCAATTGGAGACGGAATGCAGTTCCGCCTCCTCTGGCTTACCTAACCCAGAATGTGAGCCCGAAGCCGCATGGGGATTCCGGGTGCCTGCTGAGGTTGTGTTACCAGTGGGCGCCTGCACCTTCCCCTAAGCGGCAGCCGGAGCTCACTATGAGCTCCGGCTTCTGCTGTGTGGCGCTATGGGAGAGATGTCATGATGTATCTCCCATAGATCCGAGGAGTGGGCAGCCAGGCAGAGGTCAGCGGTCTGGAAGCAGGAGCGGGGCTGGTGAGTTTTTTGTGTGTGTGTGAAGCGGCGCTACTTGGGGGCAGCTTCTACTGGTGTCAGCTGTACTGGGGCATAACTACAGGGGGCATCTGTACTGGGGGCATAACTAGAGAGGGCAGCTTCTACTGGTGGCAGCTGTACTGGGGGCATAACTACAGGAGGCAACTGTACTAGGGGCAGCTTCTGCTGGGGTCATAACTACAGGGGGCAGCTTTTACTGGTGGCAGCTGTACTGGAGGCAAAACTACAGAGGGCATCAGTACTGGGGGAAGCTTCTGCTGGGGGTATAACTACAGGGGGCATCTGTACTGGGGGCATAACTACAGGGGGCAGCTACTACTGGGTGAATAACTACAGGGGGAAGCTTCTTCTGGGTGCATAACTAAAAGGAGGCAGCTGGGTGCATAACTACAGGGGGCAGCTTCTACTGGGGGGGGCAGCTTCTACTGGGGGCAGCTTCTACTGGGAGCATAACTACAGGGGTAGCTTCTACTGGGGGCAGTTTCTAATGAGGGCATAACTACAGGGGGCAGCTTCTATTTGGGCAGCTTCTACTGGAAGCATAACTGCAGGGGGTAGCTTCTACTGGGAGCATAACTACAGGGGGCAGCTTCTACTGGGAGCATAACTACAGGGGCAGCTTCTACTGTGGGCATAACTACAGGGGGCAGCTTCTACTGGGAACAGTTTCTACTGGGGTCATAACTACAGGGATCATCTGTACTGGGGGCAGCATCTACTGGAGGCATTTGTACTGGGGGAAGCCTCTACTGGGGGCATCTGTACTGGGGGCAGCATCTACTGGGGGCAATACTACAGGGGGCATAACTAAAGGGGGCATCTATACTGGGGGCAGCTTCTACTGGGGCATCTGTAGTGGGGGCAACGTCTACTGGGGCATAACCACTGGGAGCAGCTTCTACGGGGGGCATCTGTACAGGGGGCATCAGCACTGGGGGCAGCTTCTACTTGGGGCATCTGTACTGGGGGCAGATTCTACTGGGGGCATAACTACAGGGGAAATCTGTACTGGAGGCAGCTTCAACTGGGGCAGCTTCTACTGGGGGCATAACTACAGGGGGCATGACTACTGGAGGTATCTTCTATGGGGGTCATCTGTACTGGGGAAATCTGTACTTGGGGCAGCTGTACTGGGGGCAGCACTATATAATTTAAATTGGGGATACTATTGGGTGACCATGCGCCTTTCTTTTTTGAGACCATGCCCATTTTTTGTGCCGCGTGCCTACGGCGCACACAGTCCCTTTACAGCTGGAGTGGGGAGGTGAGTTCCACCACCTCTCCAGGACCACTTTAAGCACTGAAAAACACTGTAAATGTATGTGCTTTCTCTTTTCCTGAAGTATTACAATTTTATTGCTGATCCTTTACAGTGTGCTAAATAAACATTGGGGGATCTTGCGAAAGGACCCCATTATAGGCCAGTTATTACCGGAAAGACCGAAATGTATCTTCAGGAGGGCCCCCAATCTAAAGAACAATATAGTTAGAAGTGCACAGCCTAACAAAAAGACTATGTGCACAATAAAATCTAAGGGCTTTTTCCGGGGTGGCACATGTATCGGATGTAGGAATGTACCATATGGGAGTGGAAAGATACCTGAACTAAAAATTAATAATAAGGATTTTAAGATACGGGACTTTAGAATGTGCAATAGTACCAATGTCGTATACGCCATCAAGTGTTCTTGTAATTTTTGGTACATCGGACGCACTTCAAGGGCCCTCAAGATTAGAATCAGTGAGCATCTGAGAAATATAAAGAAGGGGTTAACCACTCATGCGCTTTCTGAACACTTCAGAGTTCATCACAATAGCAGTGTAACTGACACAGTGTTTTTGTGGTATAAGGCACATTAAAAACCATTGGAGGAAGAAAGATGTGGCTAGTCAGCTAGCAAGGGCAGAAATGCAAGCAATATATGACCTAGATACACTTAAGCCTGGGGGGCTCAATGCGGACTTTGAAATTAAGTGGTTTTTAAATTAATATGAGTCTGTTGTGAAGTTTTAACTAAGGGGTTTTTAATACTAATTTTTTGGATGTGTCACCACTTGGGATTAGCATTGTTTTGTTAGCATAATTCCCACAGTTTGTTTTATCATTTTTTGTAGGTTTTATTTACTATCACCATAGTAACCCAATACTAGACGATACCGGAAGTGACGTATCGCTAAAACTCTAGTATATGAAATGATGTTTAGCGGAATATAAGGAGTTAATCAAATGTATAAATGCATGAATGGACACTATGCAACAACATCGAGTGCCAATACGAGGACTGTCTATGGAACAAGCCGTCCGGCAAAAGTACGGGAGCCGCGGTTACCATGGTTCCCTCATTGTGCCGGAAATGAGGTAACAGGAAGCCCCGTGCACAGCAATGAATCATTGGACTTGTAGGCACTCAGTGTCTAGGGATTCAGCTGTGCACGGAGGACAGACATTGGACACAGGTAGTTTAAAAGACTGAAGGCATACTCACCTTGATAAAGTCCCCGGACAGGGGAAGAAACGCGGTAAAAAAAAAAAAGGTGGAGGAGGGAATCCGGCTGGTGAGGACGTTTACCATTTACCAATTGCACTGACGGCATACCTGGGACCGCCAGATATCATTTAAAGAGCGCACTTGAACTGTTTATATTACAGTTCTAATCTATTTGGTAATTATCCCTTTATCACCTGCCTGGGAAAGCCTCCTTATAAATTAATGTATGCCTTGCACTGCACTTTATGAATTTTGCTGAATGTTGCACCAATTGTAATATTGCATCTATTAATTTTATTTTTATTGTACCTTTGTTCACCTATGTGCATTAAAATTGTGTTACACTATATGCACTTTTTTCTTTTTCCATACTCCCATTTGAATACGGGACGGTACATGAGAACTAATTGGACAAGCGCTGGTTAAGTTATTACTTCATTTTTCTCTATACTTTGCTGAGGAAATTTGTTTACTTTCATTTACACATATGACTGACAAACACATGGTGAAAATTCTATTGTTTTCTAACATGAAATCACCTTGAGATATAACGATATTTATTTTACATGCATCTTCTCTATATAAGAGGTGTGTACCGGACACTTTTGGGGATTTGGGTTTTGGATCTGGATCTCCATTGGTGGTTTGGATCTGGATTGGTTTTGCCAAAACCCCACATTTGGGTTTTGGTTTTGGATCTGGATTTTTTTGAAAAAATTATAGAAGCAGCTAAAATCACAGAATTATTTTGTTTTTGTTCCTACAGTATTATTAACCTCAATAACATTTATTTCCACTCATTTCCAGTCTACTCTGAACACCTCACACCTCACAATATGGCTAAAAGTTTGCACCGAGGTAGCTGGATGACTAAGCTTAGCAACACGAGTGGGCAGCACAGACACGTGGTCCATCTAGAAGTGGCACTGTAGTTGCAGACAGGATGGCAGTTTTAAAAACTAGGCACTAAAGAGCACATGATGCAAAGAAAAAAAAGAGGATCAAGATGGAATTGTCCTTTGGCCCTCCCACCCACCCTGATGTTGTGTAAACAGAACATGCACACTTTATCAAACCAAGCATTTCATCGACATTGTCTGCCACATGACCGTGGCTGAAATGATTGCTTTTTTTGGGCGCCCACAAAAAAAGAAGCAATTAATCTCTCCTTGCACAAACTGCCAGGATTCAAAGGTGGTCAATTTGTTGAAATCAGGTCACTACATTTTGGTCACCATGCTCAATCCGAGATTTAAAGCCTACATTATATCTCTCTTTCTGGTGGACACAATCTGCAGAGGTGCAAAGACCTGCTGGTGAGAAAATTGTCAGCTCAAGTGGAACGTGACACGTCAACAGCTCTTCCTTCATTTTCTCCAGCAACTGGGGCTGCAAAAATTTTTCTAGCTGACCCGCTGGTGGTGATGCAGGGCAGTCAGGAGCAAGTTTTGACATCTGGTCTGGACTGAATGAGCTGCCAACAATCACTGACATGTCTACTGTCACTGCATATGATGCTGTCACCGTTGAAAGAATGGTGGAGGATTATATGGGTAATAGCATCCAAGTAGGCATGTCAGACAGTCTGTATGTATACTGGCAGGAAAATAAGGCAATTTGGGGGACCTTGCACAAACTGGCTTTATTTTACCTAAGTTTCCCCCTTCTCCAGTGTGTATATGAAAGTGTTTAGTGCAGCTGGCAACCTTGTCAGCGATCGGCATAGGAGGTTACTTCCACAAAATTTGGAGAAGTTCATGTTCATCAAAATGAATGATAAATTCCTCCATGAAGACCTTTACCAGCAATTGCCCCCAGAAAGTACACAGGGACCTGTGATGGTGGATTCCAGTGGGGACGAATACTCTGTGAGGATGAGGACGTACACACTGAAAGGGGTGAGGAATCGGAGGATAAGGACAATATCTTGCCTCTGTAGAGCCAGTTTGAGCAAGGAGAGATTAGTTTCTTCTTTTTTGCTGTGGGGATTAATTGCTTCTTTTTTTGTGGGGGCCCAAACAAACCAATCATTTCAGCCACAGTCATGTGGCAGACCCTGTTGCTGAAATGATTGGTTTGATAAACTGTGCATATCCTGTTTATACAACATAAGGGTGGGTGGGAGGTTCCAAGGACAATTCCATCTTGCTCCTATTTTTTTTCTTTGCATGATGTGCTCTTTGGGGCCTAATTTTTAAAACTGCCATTCTGTCTGCCACTGCAGTGCCACGCCTAGATGGACCAGGTGTTTGTGTCACACACTTGTGTCACTTAGCTCAGTCATCCAGTGACCTCGGTGCAACCTTTTGGCCTAAAAAACAATATTGTGATGTGTGAGGTGTTCAGAATAGACTGGAAATGAGTGGAAATGAATGTTATTGAGGTTAATAATACCATATGATCAAAATGACACCCAAATTCTGCGATTTTAGCTGTTTTTATGTTTTTTCCAAAAATCATCCAGATCTAAAACCAAAACCCATAAGGATGGGTTTGGCAAAACCAATGCAGATCCAACACATGAGCAGGGATCCAGATCCAAAACACAAACCCCGAAAAGTGTCCGCCGCACATTTCTAATATATATATATATATATATATATATATATACTCCACAACAACGGCACTCAGGGGATGAAAAATAATCCACTTCAACAGCAGTTTTATGCCAACGTTTCAAAGTTTATCCTTTTTCGTCAGGGCTACAAATACATAATACAACAATCTTACCTTTTATTGATAAAACACCCCGTGCACCTTCCCGCCGCCATTCCACGGCGCTGAAGTATTGACGTCATTCCGCCGGAGACACCAGAACGCCAGGCTCCTTTGGATGACGTATGTGATAGTACCCATCACCTAGCAACAATGTAAACATTAAAAATTACAAGTACCTGTATGATTACCACAATACTCTTCAATAACTCTAAATATTACCCAATAGCCCAAAACAGGGCTTGTCAATAAAACACTGATTTATTAAAAGCAATTCAGATTTAACATTTCATTTAACCCTTTAGGGGCTAGCGTATTTAAACGCATTATCCAGCGGGACTCACACTGCAAAAGTCTTTTACCCCGATCATCCCCCCTAATTGATCTAGGGATGTGATCGATCATTCTATATCTTAATGAGGACAAATTGTGATGTGCTTCCAGAAAATGTCTAGCAACAGGCTGATCACTCGAGCCTGTGCTAATTGCTTTTCTAATAGATGACCTGTGTGCAGCCATTCTCTCCTTGAATGTGCACTCAGTTTTCCCGATATATGAATACCCACACTGACAGATAATTTGGTACACAACAAATGACGAGTTACATGTCAGATGGTATCTAATTGTATATGTCTTTCCTGACTGTGGGTGCTGGAAAGTGTCACCTTTCAATAAAAAGCCACAAGTTGTACAACCGCAGCTAAAACAGCCATTTTTCCTCTGCAAAAAATGTGTAGGTTTTTTGGAGACTAAGTCTGTAACATCTGTCTTTGCAACGAAGTCTCTAATATTCCTACCTCTCTTATAACAGGGCATCAGATGTGTGTTACTCAACCCTAACTCAGGGTCTGACCTAATCGATGACCATTGATTTCTAGAATGTTTCTTGATACTTTTACTACCAACTGAATAATTAGTAACCCAAGGTAGGATTTCCCTCTTATTACCTTTATTTTTACCACATATCGAAAGACGATCATTGTGGTTGGTAGCAAGGATTTTCTGTTTAGCATTCTCCAACACATCTGAAGGATAACCCCGCGCTTTAAATCTAATGATCATCTCTTCCATTTGTTTTATAGCAACCTCCCGGTCACTATTCACCCTCCATACCCGTAAAAGTTGCGAATAGGGCAAACCAGTTTTTAATGGAGTAGGGTGAAAACTCCCATAATGTAACATATTATTCCGATCAGTAGATTTCCTAAACAATGATGTCACCAATTTCCCTTCTTCTAGTTTGATATTCACATCGAGGAAATTAACCTCCACCTGACTGACCGAGTATGTAAATTTTATGGGACCCTCACATTGATTATATTTATCTATCACATCTATGAAACCTTGCTTCGTTCCTTTCCACAGTATCAACAAATCATCGATAAATCTTGTATAAAAGAAAATATTAGAACTAATTTCAGCATTAGAGAAAAATATATCATGCTCCACCGAGAACATAAACATATTCGCATAGGCGGGTGCGACCGGAGAACCCATCGCACACCCGCCTATTTGCAAGTAAAATTCACCCGCATACATAAAGTAGTTTTTACATAATACCATATGCAATAATTCCATCGTCCAATTCACCTCAGGTCCATTATACAACGGATGGTTCTCAACAAATTTCTTTGCAGCCATTAAACCTCAGATAAGGGTGGTGCTTTGGTAATACAGAATTTAAATGATTACTGTACGGAAGTTGATAGACAACTCGCGGATTCTTCTGTTTACAGAAAATTGAGGAATGATCCAACTGACGTTTTTAAGAAAGATTTACAAGTGTTATTACAGTCAGGTGTGGATAATCAGCTCATTTCTGAAAAATTAAGAGACGCCCTTATCCCTAAATTCCCAGAGGTTCCATTATTATATACACTGCCGAAAATTCACAAGAACAATATTAGACCTCCTGGCCGGCCGATTATTGCTGCAAGAAAATCTTTATTTCAGTTATCTTCGGCTTATTTGGATTCTCTTTTCCAGCCATGTGTCCAAGCTCATGATTTGTTTTTGCTAGACACGCCTACATTATTGCGTAAATTATCTATGTTTAATGATATCCCCAAGGATTTGTGGTTATGCAGTGTGGACGTGTGTAGTTTATACACGTCAATACCGTTGATGGAGGGTTTAATGGCTGCAAAGAAATTTGTTGAGAACCATCCGTTGTATAATGGACCTGAGGTGAATTGGACGATGGAATTATTGCATATGGTATTATGTAAAAACTACTTTATGTATGCGGGTGAATTTTACTTGCAAATAGGCGGGTGTGCGATGGGTTCTCCGGTCGCACCCGCCTATGCGAATATGTTTATGTTCTCGGTGGAGCATGATATATTTTTCTCTAATGCTGAAATTAGTTCTAATATTTTCTTTTATACAAGATTTATCGATGATTTGTTGATACTGTGGAAAGGAACGAAGCAAGGTTTCATAGATGTGATAGATAAATATAATCAATGTGAGGGTCCCATAAAATTTACATACTCGGTCAGTCAGGTGGAGGTTAATTTCCTCGATGTGAATATCAAACTAGAAGAAGGGAAATTGGTGACATCATTGTTTAGGAAATCTACTGATCGGAATAATATGTTACATTATGGGAGTTTTCACCCTACTCCATTAAAAACTGGTTTGCCCTATTCGCAACTTTTACGGGTATGGAGGGTGAATAGTGACCGGGAGGTTGCTATAAAACAAATGGAAGAGATGATCATTAGATTTAAAGCGCGGGGTTATCCTTCAGATGTGTTGGAGAATGCTAAACAGAAAATCCTTGCTACCAACCACAATGATCGTCTTTCGATATGTGGTAAAAATAAAGGTAATAAGAGGGAAATCCTACCTTGGGTTACTAATTATTCAGTTGGTAGTAAAAGTATCAAGAAACATTCTAGAAATCAATGGTCATCGATTAGGTCAGACCCTGAGTTAGGGTTGAGTAACACACATCTGATGCCCTGTTATAAGAGAGGTAGGAATATTAGAGACTTCGTTGTAAAGACAGATGTTACAGACTTAGTCTCCAAAAAACCTACACATTTTTTGCAGAGGAAAAATGGCTGTTTTAGCTGCGGTTGTACAACTTGTGGCTTTTTATTGAAAGGTGACACTTTCCAGCACCCACAGTCAGGAAAGACATATACAATTAGATACCATCTGACATGTAACTCGTCATTTGTTGTGTACCAAATTATCTGTCAGTGTGGGTATTCATATATCGGGAAAACTGAGTGCACATTCAAGGAGAGAATGGCTGCACACAGGTCATCTATTAGAAAAGCAATTAGCACAGGCTCGAGTGATCAGCCTGTTGCTAGACATTTTCTGGAAGCACATCACAATTTGTCCTCATTAAGATATAGAATGATCGATCACATCCCTAGATCAATTAGGGGGGGTGATCGGGGTAAAAGACTTTTGCAGTGTGAGTCCCGCTGGATAATGCGTTTAAATACGCTAGCCCCTAAAGGGTTAAATGAAATGTTAAATCTGAATTGCTTTTAATAAATCAGTGTTTTATTGACAAGCCCTGTTTTGGGCTATTGGGTAATATTTAGAGTTATTGAAGAGTATTGTGGTAATCTTACAGGTACTTGTAATTTTTAATGTTTACATTGTTGCTAGGTGATGGGTACTATCACATACGTCATCCAAAGGAGCCTGGCGTTCTGGTGTCTCTGGCGGAATGACGTCAATACTTCAGCGCCGTGGAATGGCGGCGGGAAGGTGCACGGGGTGTTTTATCAATAAAAGGTAAGATTGTTGTATTATGTATTTGTAGCCCTGACGAAAAAGGATAAACTTTGAAACGTTGGCATAAAACTGCTGTTGAAGTGGATTATTTTTCATCCCCTGAGTGCCGTTGTTGTGGAGTATTTATAGGGATCTTGCTGTGGATCTTAAACGTGCACCGGGGTAAGCAAAGCCTGTATTGGAGTGCCGGCCTTGAAAAGCTATATATATATATATATATATATATATATATATATATACAAATGTGTCATGAAATACAGACATTCAGGATGTTGGCATGTTCATAATGTCGACATTCACTAACAATGTCCATGCAGCCTGACCCTAAATCATATTTCATTTGTCAACATTCCTAAAGTCAACATCATGTCAGAGTTGGCATGTTAAATGCTAATATTCTGAACATGTTGACATTCAGGTCATGTCAACATTTCAAATGCTGACATTCTGACTGCAACCCATATCCACCTCTGTGTGAAACCAATAACACATTTTTGCCACATACTGTAGGGCCTGATTCAGAGTAATCACAATGCTGATGTTGCACATTTGAGTGATTATTTGCTGTTGCACATGCAGAAAAAGTCCTGAATACCCCATGATACTGTACATGCATTCCCCTGACTCTGTGCAGATACCACTGTGTATGGAGTGACTGGTATTATGTGGTACAAAGCCATGAGCATTCCTGGCTGGTGACTTGGAGATGGCCTGAAGTGAATGCAAAAAAGGCCTTCTCTTGGGCATAGTATTGGAGTGTCAAGGGTGTTTCAGTTAATATAGCTGCATTCCCAAATTCAGAGGAGCAACCACAGAAGCCATGTTTCAGGCTGGTGCAAGTGTTGTTATAAAGCGACGGTGCTCCGATGGTGGAATGTTCAGCCCCACTAGCGGAGTTGCACTGTCCACAGGCATTGAAAGTGGGAGACTCAGGGCTTCCAAAGTCCAGTGCATTCTAGTACACAATGGGAAAGCTAAAATTATCATTTCCATATCATCACTGCTATAAAATAGTTACCACTGCAAAATGCTGCAGCCGCACATGCATTAGTGTCCATCTCTGAATCAAGCCCATAATATGCCAAAATATATATAATATATTTATTATATATAAAGAACTGTATATTTTTTTCACATGATTCATAAACATATATATAATTGTTTGAGCCACATGCAATGCAAAGTCCAAAAAATACTAATAAAGAGATCTACCACCAAAATAGAGGTCCATAATTGAAAAAATAAAACAGATAAATTGTTCACATGTGACAAAAGTGTTGGTCTGCAAAATACTTCAAAGAACAAGAATCTAAACCTATCAAAACAAATATGTCAGTTCCATGATGAACCATAATTTTGGGCCATAATAAAAGTTTACTTGTTAAAGGTTTAATTTATTTCAACATGAATTTCCCACAATGTTCAACTGTACCTGAATTACTGTGTTTGTATATTATCCCACCATAATGACCTCGAAGGGCAGTATAGAAATCCTAAAACCATCACAATTTATTTTACACAAGCAAAAACCAAGCACATCCATAACCATTTTAAGTAACCTATTCACCACTGCTTTACAAACCCACGAGAAGTCTATAGAGTACATACAATATATTTTGCTGAATTTTTATTATTTTATATGATGTTATATTGAGCATATTATTACAATTATTATAGGTAATGCCTATTTTTTCTGACAATATTAAAATTGTCTTGTGTAAGTAAGGAGACTTTGGTAAATTTTTATCATTGTATTGTGGACAGTGTCCTAACCTATGAATCAGGTAGTTAGGACTGCACGGTAATTGCTGTTGAATTGCCAGGATATTTATGAGAAATTAATGTTTAAGAGAGTGAAGGGTATGTTGGAGGATTAAACTCACCCCAACTACTGTATGTGTAGTTTGAGATGTTACAGTCTAGTAGAAATTTTAGAGCTGTGTATTTGCACAAAAAATTCTTCATGACCGTTTTTTCCAGCGGCTGCGCGTATGTGAAATTGTCAATATGTTTTAACTTGAATTATTTTATTATGATATAATACTGCTTGTTTTATTATGTAGTGTGGGTTTATTTTGACACTTTCATTGACACTCCATGGAGTCTGTTAATGATAATAAACTATTTTTCTAATAGTATTTTTTTTTAAATACATTAAGATAACAAATGTTCTGCAAACTGTACATTTGTATTATTTTATTTTTGCTTAGTTTTGCTGCATTGTTTTACTTCATTCCTCAATTTCAAATATGTTCTTCTACCAAGACAAGATAATTTTTGCTGCTATTACTCTGCTTGTTATTACTGAAAGCTGCCACTGCTAAGGAGGTACTCAACTATCCATTGCTGATTATTGAGGGGTCCCAGCCCACCTGCAGGAGAAAACCAGTACTCATCATCGGTGTGTTTGGGGCTGCAGCCACACACTGGCACTGGGACTCAGGCAGAATCACAATTGGAACATACCTAGCCACTGGTGTGGCGTGGCGTGTCTGGAAATCAAATGAAGAAGTTGCCGCTACCTACTACTATATAGTGGTGAGATACCGAGTGCAGTCTCTGATTATGCGCATGATCTAACAACTTGACATCACAGCTGATTTCCCAGAAACAGGAATATAGAGATAAGGTATCTGTCTTTGAGGAAGTTGTGTGTTCTCCTTGTGTTTGTGCGATTTTCCTCACAGTTGCCAAAGTTTAACTGGCCTTTAATAAAAATTAATCCAAGTGTGTGTGTTGGTGTGTCTATGTGGTAGAGAATATAGACTGCAAGTTCCACTTGGGCAGGGAACCATATATATAACTGTTAATAAATAAATAATCATTAATAAATTAATATTATGGCTCCTTACTAGAGATGAGCAAAACTGTTGCAACATTAAGCATAAATTGAATTTCACAGCATAACAGATCATTACAAATAACTGTAAAGTTCTGAAGATCTAATCTTCACCTTTTGTTTTGAATTCCTCACTGTATTTGTAAAGTTGCATTTTATGGGATTTATATAAATGGAATGAATGGAGCTGGGATTGGATGGGATGGGATGGCCATGTGGCCATGGTGTGGTCAATGGAGTAATGGGGAATACTTAAGGCCAAGTTCTGCAGAAAACATGCAAAATTTCACACCCAAATTTGAAATTGGGCAAATGTTCTTGCAAACCTTGTTTCTGCTCATCTCTGTTCCTTACTGGTGTAAATGTAGTACTTATGCATGCTATTTGTAGACATGTACTTCTCAGAAGTAAGAATTCCAGTTGACCTTTATAAAGTAAACCAAAAAAAGAAACCAGTCAAGGCTTTCAAATCTCCTATGCTTCTCATTTAGCTGTAACTCATTTATTGCAAAAGAGCTGGGCAAGCAGCCATTAATTGTTACATGAGATGTAAAGAAGCTGAGAAATTAAAATGTTCTTGAGTTTGACAATTTTCTGTGTGGAACATTGTTAACAATTTTCAATGAGAAAAGTATTAATGTTAAAATAGCTTTCATAAGTGTTGTATTTCATCCATAAAGTATAGTAGCAGATGACTTAATAACAATGATTTGTAAATCATCTTTTTTATAAATTGTGTATCTGAATGGAAAAGGAATGGAGACTTTAAATTATTAAACATATTGAACATGTTTTGTTTTACTATTTGTGGAAACATTTAACATTTTCAAGCTAGTGAATACCTTTAGTACTGTGAGAATATGTTACATTTTAGTATTATATATGCAGTAGAGTGTGAATCTATTTTGCATATCAATGCCTAAGGCTTCTATGAGATGTGTTAAAAAGAAGGGTGCATAATTTTAATTGCAAGCACATTATTTAATGTCATTGATGTAATCATAGTTCTTTAATGCAGCATTTCAGTTTTCAACATGTACGCAAAATTATTTACAGGCATTTAAAAGATCTGCAATACACAGAAACATAACAAACAACATAATTTCCTATTCCAAGCATACCTTCTTTTAAGTATTCTTTGAATGTATTAAATATATTCTCTTAGAAGAAAATGATGTTAAATTATAGCTGCACTGGTTAAGGTGCAGTAATCTCATAGCAAAGAAAAATTGCCACAATGAAGGACATCGTAATGAGGGTGAATGATTTCCTATACTGAGTTAATGATATTTTAGTTGGCTGGTTCATAACCTTCAGTGGACAAGACATATAAAATCATAATGAAAACATGTTTTGCTGTATATCATATGCTGAAAGATAAATAGATAAAAGACTATTACACAAGTAATAAAATGAATCAAACTCATGGAAAAAGTACACCGTCTCTGCCAAAAACGATTTTAAGAATATGGTTTTTCTTGTATCCTGTTTCAAAATATTAGATTATTAAGTCTCCAATATACAAAATAACACCTGGATAAGTGTTTTACTTCATGATACAGTAACCGTTTATAGTCAATACTAACTTGTTTTTCATATCATTTATAACGCCATATGGATGGTTTCTAGCAGGTATATAAATCAGACAGATAAAGTGCAATGCATTTACAGTTTAAACTGAAAATGTTAAAGGCACAGTCTCCCATTCAAATGCTTTCTTATATGTTTTTAATGGAGTATATTTGTATATCAATTTGTAGAAGCAAGCGTTTACATTCTGTGATTATGCCTGCTTCACACAGTAGTTCAATGACCCATTTAAAGCACCATCATTGTTCATGCTGTCTTTCCAGAAAGGACATTCTGCTAAATGTATTTGCTAGAGATTTCAAGAACTCCAGCCCATCATATCTATCTACACCATAGGTACTGAATGGGGGGAGGGGAGGATTTGAGAGGTGCCAGTCAATGTATTGGTCAAGGGGCGCAGTTCAGCTGCCAACTAAAATTAATATGCACAGTGTCAGGAGGGAGATAATACCCTGTATGTGCTTCTCTACCACTTCCCTCACCACAACCATTCCCCACCTGACTCCAGGGCCCTCTGCCCCCCTGCTTCCAGCTCCAACCCCTACAGTGCATGGCTACTTACTGTAGCCTGGCCCCTCCTCTATGCACTTGTCCCCTCCCATTTCCTATGTTCCTCACCTCTCACCTTTGTCCTCCCCTTTTCAGCTCTCCTTTGTCCTTCCACCGCCTTCTTCATGGCACACCCTGACCTCCCCCCATTTCCAACTGGGTCCAGCTGAAAATGTACCCTATAAAGTCTGCACCACATACGCATACCTGTTCCAAAGGATTTCATGGTTTTGTACGCTTGAGTGAACTGGTCGCTCATGGGTGCAGGTAGTCGTAATCGCAATGTGGCCGCATGTGCAACCCATTCACAGGTAAGCTGATAATGGCCAAATCTGTAGATAGATGGATAGAAAGATATCTCTGCCATCAGGTAGGTGGTGTGGTGGGTAAGTCCAGATGCCCTAAATTATTAGAGGACAACCACATGACATCACATTTTGATATCAAATGGCTACATCACCAATGCAACACTAGAAGAGGGAAGATCAATCAGAAGTAACAAGTTCACATGAAGTTACAAAAAGTAGTAAATTATTATAATGGCCATTAATTCTTTTATTTATTAGTAAAGATAGACATTATCATTACAATTTATGCCACCCCATAGAAATAATTTGCATTCGTTCACAATGTCTTTAGGCACTGGTCAGCCTGCGTAAGCTGAAGCTTACTCAGGCTGGCCGTTGGATATGAACACCTGGATCCAGTAAATCTGAATCCAATGAAGCAGACCCTGGACCCATCCCACATTCAAAATGGGAAAGATACAACCCCATTTTGAAGAAAAGTGACAGTTGCTGCCCCCACTCCACCCCACAAATGCCACAGCATATTGATCACGCTTTGGATGATAGGGGCCTGCGAGTGTTATCTCAAGCAAGGGTCTTGTGCCTGTGCAGACCCGCACCATCAGATTTGTATGTAAACTATTGGGTTTACATACAAATGTGACTTAGTCCCACTGTACATACAGTAATGCTGTTGATACATATACAGTTTAAAAACATGCACTGAAACCACCAAAAGAGCAAAACCACAGACTGAACTTAGTATTGTAAACTGTCCCTTGCATAATACAACCAGAGCACAGGAGTATATTTGCCGCCTGTTTGCTGTAGAAGTTCTATCAAAGTTCAAGTATACAAGAGAAGCATAGTGCAAATGTTTACCCTTCACATACAATGTGTACTCTGCTAATATTTTAGAGCTACCCAGATCATTAAACTAAACTTAAACTTTTCTCCTAAAATACTACCTAGTTTAGTTAACTTTGTGGCATAAATTATTAATGAGAGAGAGAGAAGGAAAATCAGGATTGTCTGTTACATGTGGTCATTTTGCTGTACAATGAGCAAAGTGCCCCTGTATATTTACTAGAAGGTGAAAGTTAAAAATGCAAATTATGTCCTTTTAAATATAAAATAGAAAACTCAAAGCAAACTTACTGTAGCTCCCAGCATAGATTCACAGTGTGCAAGCAGTGGGTCTTCCAATTTATCTGTGAGCAGCACCAGGTGATATCTTCAGAAAGATGTTGTATGTTTTGGCAAAGACTGGCATTGTTTCTGAGCCTTTGCTGACCTATGCAAATGTGCAATCTTCCCTAATATCACATAGAAAATGATGCTGCTGGCAGAAGGTAGGGAAGGACATTGGCATTGCACACAGGTAATAATATGCCTCTGCACAATGGTTCTTCTACATTGTACAATACTTTACAAGAGATGCACCAAATCAGTCCAACTCCTCACGCCAACCAGTTAAACAAACTGATGGACCTTAGTGGAAACCGAGGTTCAAAGTGCCAATTAAGATGAAATCATCTGCATTTACTAAAAGATCCTTTACTAAAAAATGCATCTCAGGTGCAACTCTACTAGAGGCTAAGTGGTTGCAACTGGATGTCAACTGGGCATTGTAATGTAGTTTTTGTTGAGCTATGAGCATAATGTGGGTGTGTACTGTAGATGGAATTGTGGGTTTTTTAAGAGCAGTGCATACAGTATGCAGAGATGTGTCTGATTTCAAATGGATCTCTTGCACCAAGATTATACTGGGGCAAATGTCTGCTGAAAATTATGATAAAGAACGGAACCCCTTGTAATAAATTTGACATTAGATTTCATTTTAATACTGTCCTAAAAATATGACAATTAGAATTTGGTTAGTTACAAACTTAAAATGGGTAACTGCAGTACATTCTATTTATTATGTCAGTCAATGTAGTAAGCTTGTTGGTTGATAATTTAAAAGGACAACCTGGGCCACCCCAAGGTACAAAGACTATGAAGATATTGCATAATCTGCTCAGAATTTTGGCATCTTTTTAATAAATGACATATGGGTCTTTTGGGTGAATAGTTTTCATCCTATACACTATTTTCATTGTATCTATCTGAAACTACAGTATTTTTCAGCTCTAAAATATGCAATATTGTATATATTGCATTAGATAATGATTATGTGACATTTCACTTGCAGCAATTAGAATACTTACAAGAAAAGAACTTACCCCACCACCTTCCTTTGTTAAATTAATTTCAACTTTTGATCTCATTTGGGAAGAGACCAATTATGTGCATGGAAACAGACAGGGTAATGTTGCTGGTGTTGAAATAACAGTCACTGAATGTTTAAAGTCAAACGACTTGCTTGACCCCAAACAGCATAGATTTATTGAAGAAACATCATGTCAAACAAGTCAAATTGATTTTTGTCTGTGCTAGTCCAGAGTAAAGTTGTGGATATAGCTTGTCTAGGATTCAGTAATGCATTTGACATACTAGGAGTACAGTAGATGTGTAAGCTGCAAAGGTTAGCATTTGCTTCTAGTTCAATTTAGTGAATACTGTCTGTTATTGGATAATGACTGGTGGTGGACTGTTGTAGTCGATAGGGCATACTTAAAAAGGGAAATAGGCCAAAGACACAGCTTAATAACCCAACATTCATTTCTTCGTTTGATGATCTGCTGTATAATCATAAGTTTTACTTTTTAGATGGTGGTAAAGGCCTTTATGACCTTTAGTGGTTGGTGATTTTTTTTTATTTCTCTATTCTTATTGTCATTAATAAAAGCAGGCTAACTAAAAAACAGGACTAAGTATATGCATGTTTTTATAGCACATCAACTGATGTTATCAAATATTTAGTCTAATCTTCATACAGTATGCAATTAATAAGAAGCATAATATAGAATTGTTAATCATGAGCTTACTGTAAGAATGTAGAGCAATCGTTGTAATTAAATGTCCTGATAGATTCAGGCCACAAAGGGTCTACCACACCATTGTGTTTAGGTAGCCTGCTTCATCTGGTAACTTTTTATTTGGCACATCTTAGACTTGGTCAATGACCATTTCTGGATACTTTTTTCTGCAATTCTTTAGCTAAAGAAACTTATGCCCAGATTTATCAAGACTTGGAGAGTGATAAATTGCACTGTGAAAAGTATCAAACAACCAGCTCCAAACTGCCATCTTACTGAAAAATGTCAGTTAGATGCTGATTGTTTGGTACTTTATTGCCATGCAATTTATCATTCTCCAAGGTTTGATAAACCTAGGCCTTGTTTCCTTAGCATTCAGATACCTGGGACATCTAAGTCAACATTATAAGTGGTTATACAGCATACTTGCAATATTTAATTATTCCCTTCCAGGAGACATCCCTCCAGTTTCAGAGGGTAGATGGAGTGATCCACTGTTGGTGGTAAGAGTGGGTAAAACTCATTATATGGCCTCACCCTCTATGATGCAATGCAACAGACTGCAGTAACATACACAAAGAGGACATAGGTACAGATGGAGACAGGGTTATCTATGCTGGCTGAGTTGCAGGCATGTACTCTCGGCGTGACTACACGATCTGTCCACCTAGTCAAGCTGGGAGTGCATGAGACGCTTCCCATTCAGAGCATCTCTGTCTGGGCACGCGGATGGAGACTCTCTCCATTAAAGTGAATGGGGAGCGCGTGCCCATCCAGACGGAGATGCTCACAGTAACTAGGTGCACCCAGGCGGGCACCTAGTCACTCAAAGAGTAAGAATAATGGAGTCTCTATCTGTATCAATACGCCAATATGCTGCCCATTTCACTAGGAGAAAAGCAGAATGTGTGAGAGTGCTGAACTCTTTCAAAAGTACATGCAAACACAGGATTTCTGGAGGGGGGGTTCCAAATGTTTGATTTTAGAGTAATTGCCGCCAACCAACTAAGGGAGTATAATTAGCATGTAACAAGCTACAGTTTGCCCCAAACAAAGTGCAGTTTATACAATACAGTACTTCAGATATGTCCAGGCCCAATGACCATGGTAAGCCACTTACCAGATTCTATCTCTGGTGTGATGGTTGAGCACCCAGATCCACAGACACATACCTACAGCAGACTTGGTAGAAAAATCTGCTGCCACTAGATATGTGCAGCAGCTCCATTACATCATTTACAGTATACTGACACTGACACTGAGGAAGCAGCCGATGCTTTTGAGTAGGCTGGGAAACGCATCTGTCACTATCTCCATACACAGACTGCAGCGGATCATTATCCATCAGCCGGCTGGCTGAATCACTTCCCCGAAGTGGGGGAATGGCTGTGTAACCATCTGCCCATTGACTCCGGATAAGGCCGGGAGTGAGAGTACCGGCCGGGAGGACAAGCGGTCACATTGCAGTTAAAGCGGATAAGATGTCCACTCCAACCAAAAGGCTACCGGTAGGAGCATTAGCCAGGAGGATCACCGCAAATACTGTGACTTCAACAGAGGCATTTACATGGTATACGTTTCAACATATTTATAAAATACCACTGGACAGTGACTGTTTTTTCTACCAATATTGCATGAACTGCTCCAATAACACATACAGGTTGTGTGAGCGAGGCTTTGTCCATTTTATTGACATTAACACATGCTTATTAACCAGACAAATGGACATGTGGACCTAAGTGCCATCTAAAGTTCTACGTGCATGTTTAGAAATCACTGGGAGGTGATTACACCAGCGTGCAGTATATATTAAAGAGCCATATTGGTGTGTACATATGCTGGGTATACTTATAATCTATTTCTCCTAAGAATTATTTTAAGATGTTTACTGATAATTAAGTAAAGTGAACAGAAATAGATCTATATACGCATGTGTAGAAGCATTTATAATTCTTATATTTTAGCCTACATTGTGAAAAATGGCTTTATTTTTTATGTGATGCCGGCCGGCACTAAGTATAATTGTGATAAGGAATATTGATAGAAATAAAAATATATATTTTTTAAATCCACAACAGATGTGTATAACGCTCTCTCAATTGTTTCTTTCTATACATGCATGTAGTAGTCTCTACAATTATTTGTGAAAACCCATGAGAAATGGCAACTATGGTACTAGAGAATAATGCAGTTATAAGAACCCTTACTGTATAAGGAAGTATAGGCTGTGTTTAAAGACATCAGTAGATTTCAAGTCACATGAATGCCCCAGTTTCCAGTTAAAGATTATGGTAATACTAATATAATTAACATTTCATTGACAAACTTAATTTGAGAGCTCCATTGAGCAGCCCTGGCAGTGGGTAAAGGTATGGCAGTAGGGAGTGCCAGCCAAGCATCTCACTCTTACTTGCAGAATGAATTGGAACCCCTGGACCAAAAATAACAACTTTGTCTGTTTATGTCAACTTGATTTTTAGTAGGCTTTGTTATGTATATAATTGAAGATTCATTAAATATAAGATATTGTATGTACTATAAATAACAATAACATATTTTAATTGTAACATTAATCAATGTAATCTAACCACTGCAGAAAATAAATATTACTATTATCAGAAACACTGGTAAAAAAAAGCAAGATGCACATACCTGTAATATTGTTCAATATGTTCTTTTGTGATGTCTTTTAATATCTCATTGATAACAGGGAGTTCAGTTGATGAAGCAATCTCATTTGACAATACACAGTTACTGGAAGGATTTTGTTTTGTAAAATATCCTATTAATATCCCCAAAATAAATGTACATGTGAATGTGCAAAACGTTTTTGCAATCATACAAAAGTGTTTGGAGGTCTTTGGTTTTGATTCTGCCCAATGGGAAAAGTATTCTGGCTCCTCCTCTAATCGTTGGAAACGTCCTTTGGGTGAAGTTGATGGTTGGTTGGAGGTAATTGTGTGAGATGGATTTGCCGGAGTGTTCCCATGGTTGTCAGTGAAACCATCCAACTGAAAGTGACTGGTTCCAAGTTCCTCCAGCTCAGTCTCCATGTCCCATTCTAGCTCCAAAGAAGATGTGGGAATGTCATCACTTTCCATATAATGCAGATCTAAACCAGCTTTCATGTCAGTTCCTAGTTTCTGATATGACAAATCCTTTCCTGTAGAATGAAGACAGCAATATTTGTTACATTCAATTCTATGATATGTTTCAATTACTGTAATTAAGGAAAAGACTATTAAAAATATAAAATTTATAATGCTTCTGTGGGTTACCTGTAAATATTAATAATCCTCAAAATGTGTGTACATGGGACCGCAGCAGATAAAAGATATCAACTGGGTGCTCCCGGTTTCCAGCACCAAACAAGCCTGAACAGGTTTCCATTGTGGCTAAAATTGACTGGGAGCTAACACAATGTTCAGATGCCATTAGCCCTTGGTAACCTATGGCAGTACACTTGCTAGATTTGAACCTGGAAGCAAAGTGAAAACAGTAGCTATCACTTTACTTCTCTTTGCCTCTACAGAGCTTTGATAAACTGTTACAGGTGCAGATGCATTAAGCCTTGAAGAGAGATAAAGTGGAAAGAGATAAAGTACCGACCAATCAGCTTCTAACTGCCATGTTCCAGACTGTGCTTGAAAAATGACAGCTAGGAGCTGGGTGGTTAGTAGTTTATCACTCTCCACTATATCACTATTCAAGGTTTAGTACTGTACTGCAGAGGAGGAATTAGGGGTCAGGCCACCCCGAGGCAAATAACTGGCTGCCCCCATTACTGTCCCCTTCATTTCAGGGCCAGTCTGAATACCTCAAGACAACCATAGTAGCCCCAACTTCACCCCACTACCACCTCTCCCTGACCACAATTTGCTGCCCATTGTTCCACTCTCCTCAGTTGCAAAATAAAATATAAAATAATTAAGTCATAATGACAAAGAAAAAATTCACCTGGCCTCATCAGCTTTGTGTGTCACCCCTAGGCATGTACCTCGCATGCCTAGTAAGAAATCCTCTGCTGCTTTACCGTACCTTCTGCCATTAAGTGTATTAAAATGTCCAGCTAACTGTATATCATCTGCTGTTGTGTGTAAATATGTGATTAGTACTTTATACTACAATCAATAGTTTCTTGTAGAAATTTACTGTATCTCCTTTGGTAAACTTATATATAATGGAAACTTTTCTGCACATTTTCAGTTTCTATAAATGTCACTGTGGCACAGCTGGCAAATCATTTTTCAAAAAAAGAAAAAAGTTATGAAATTCAGAATACATTTAAATTGAAATGTAGTTTTAAACAAAATGTTTATTAATATGGTTACTTTTTAAAAACCTTTTTCATAAAAAAATGACCACTCAGTGTAGCAAAAAAGGAGTATGACAGAAAGCATGTCCTTGTATAGATTTTTGAATAGATGCACCATCGCTTGGAGAGTGATAAAATGGAAAGTGATCAACTACAAGCTAATAAGCTCCTAACTTTGAGTTTTCAAACAGGGCCTGTGACATGGCAGTTAGGAGCTTATTGGCTGGTGCTTTTTCTCTGTCCATTTTATCACTTTCCAAGCAATGATGCATCTAGCCCTGAATCTCTAAAAGACTTCATCCACTACAGTTATGAGATAGGGCATCTTTAGAGTTCTACTGTAGAGCTATGGTAGGCACATACAGTAATGCATCTGTTTTCCCTGCAGCTCTGCCTCATGAGTTGCTTATGAAGAAACACATCTGTGAGGATGGGATGTCCAAGATTCCACAACCCCAAAGGGTTATCAAAGCTGAACAATTGACATTAAAATAAATCTTGCATTAAAATAAATTGTTTTCTCACCATATGAATGTCTGCCTAAAATATATTCATTCTGTGAAGTTTGCAATTGTAACAAGGTCTGTTGTGCTATCATTTTGGTATTCAATTTCTTGTGTGTTGTATATTGGGGGTCATTCCGAGTTGTTCGCTCGTTGCCGATTTTCGCAACGGAGTGATTAAGGCAAAAATGTGCATGCGCATGGTTCGCAGTGCGCATGCGGTAAGTATTTTAGCACAAAACTTAGTAAATTTACTCACTTCCGAATGAAGAAATTTCATTGTTGAAGTGATCGGAGTGTGATTGACAGGAAGTGGGTGTTTCTGGGCGGAAACTGACCGTTTTCTGGGAGTGTGCGGAAAAATGCAGGCGTGCCAGGATAAAACGCGGGAGTGTCTGGAGAAACGGGGGAGTGGCTGGCCGAATGCTGGGCGTGTGTGTGACGTCAAACCAGGAACGAAACGGCCTGAGCTGATCGCAATCTGTGAATAGGTCTGGAGCTACTCAGAAACTGCTAAGAAATTTCTATTCGCAATTCTGCTAATATTTCGTTCGCTATTCTGCTAAGCTAAGATACACTTCCAGAGGGCAGCGGCCTAGCGTGTGCAATGCTGCTAAAATCTGCTAGCGAGCGAACAACTCGGAATGACCCCCATTGTACAGAATATTTCACATTGCAAACTCATTTTTATAACATAATATTTTACACAATGATTTATATAAAAAAAACACAATGATCCGACTGAACATTAAGCAGTTCTTTAAAAAAATAAAAAAAATAATAATAATTCTTGACTTTAGTCCTGACTAGAAAATAATTTTGCACTACGGGGGTTATTCAGGTTTGTTAGCAAAACAAAAAAGTTAGCAACTGGGCAAAACTATGTTGCACTGCAGGTGGGGCAGATGTAACATGTGAAGAGAGAGTTAGATTTGGGTGGGTGATATTGTTTCCGTGCAGGGTAAATAATGGCTGCTTAAATTTTATACTGCAATTTAGATTTCACAATACACCTGTCAGAACGTCTCAGTCATACGGGGCATCTTGCGCTGTATGGTGTAAGGCCGATACTGTAAGCGTATGAGGACACATCTGTACATTTACTCTCACTGCAAAGTTTATTTTACCTTTTTGTATTTTACAATAGAGTAAATAAAACATTTCTTCACCATTCCTTCTAGATTTTGCTAATTTAGTCCAAAATTATTAGCAAATATTTGTCCATCTCACAGTACCAATGCCGTAACTACGTGTGTGCCCTAAAGTCATCAGCGGCATTGTAATGAGTCAAACTGACTCATTACAAGCTGCCTGTGTGCGTGTGCTGCCGCCAGAGAGGAGCAGCTCTGGGAGCAGGGGAGAAGGAGGAGGAGGGAGGGGGGCTCAGCCCAGAATTCACAGCGGCGGCCAGCCAATGCAGAAGGAGAGGGACAGATGCATGCGGTGCAGCCACCAATTACATGGCGCTCCTGTGGCTCCCGAGTCCCCCTCCCTCCTCCTCCTTCTCCCCTGCCTCTGGAGCTGCCAGCACCGAGGAACCTGACTGCCTGAGCCAGCGGAAAGATGGTAAGTATCACCTGTTCTATTGATCTATCTATCTATCTATTCATCTAGTCTACTTAATGTGTGAAAGGGGGACTGGCTGCCGTAATGTGTAAAAAGGGGGACTGGCTGCCTTGATCTGTAAAAAGGGGATGCTGTCTGCTGTAATGTGTAAAAAGGGGACGCTGTCTGCTGTAATGTGTAAAAATGGGTACTGTCTGCTGTAATGTGTAGAAAGGGGACGCTGTCTGCCGTAATGTGTAAAAAGGGAGACTGGCTGCCGTAATATGTAAAAAGGGGGACTGGCTGCTGTAATGTGTAAAAAGGGGATGCTGTCTGCCGTAATGTGTAAAATGGGGATTGTCTGCCATAATGTGTGAAAAGGGGGACTGGCTGCCGTAATGTGTAAAAAGGGGACACTGTCTGCTGTAATGTATAAAAAGGGCAACACTGTCTGCTGTAATGTGTAAAAACGGGGACTGTCTACCATAATGTATAAAAAGGGGTACTGTATGCCATAATGTGTAAAAAAGGGGACTGTCTGCCGTAATGTGTAAAAAGGGGTCTCTGTCTGCCGTAACGTGTAAAAAGGGGAATATGTCCAACATAATGTGTAAAAGGGGCTCTACATGGTGTAGTGGCGCTACTATGTGGTGTCATTTGAATAATGGGGACTACTGTGCACCGTAATATGAATTGGTATTATTTTGTGGCCACACCCCTTCCCATGAAGCCATGCCCATATATCATTTTTGCGCACCTGAGGCGCGCACTGCCCTTATATTACATAAGGGGTGGCGCGCCGATGCCGTTTTTTGCACACAGAGCTAAAATGTCTAGTTACGGCACTGCAGAGTACTGTAGATGCAACTTGGCACTCATTCATACAGGGCATGTTTCCAGCAATTGTTGATTATGATATTTGGTATAATACATTCAGTTTCCCATCCACAAATAATCCCCCCTACAACACCCTGTGAATTAAAAAGAAAAATATTGGTTTATTTTAGAAACAAAGGAATTTTTGTAAATAAGTATTTTACAGGTGACAAGTCATATGAAAATGTTAGTGATTGTATATTATTTACTCCAAATAATGCGGTTATTAATTTTTAATCCAAATAATTTTAACAGGGTTTGCCCTGTGTGGTGTAGAGGTACGCTCTCCTGTACCGCATATGGGGGGTCATTCCGACCCGATCGCATGCTGCACTTCTTCGTAGCCGTGCGATCGGGTCGGAACTGCGCATGCGCGTCATTTCCCCGGCTATGGCTGTTACAGGGCAACAATATGGGGAACAAGGAAAGCGGTCACAGTGGCGAACGCAAGAAGATTGACAGGAGGAAGGCATGTCGGGGCGTCAACTGACTGTTTTCCGGGAGTGGTCCAGCGAATGCAGGCATGTCCAGGTGTTTTGAGGGCGGATGTCTGATGTCAAATCCGGGACCTGCATCGCTGGATCAGTTGCAAATGATAAGTAAGTATTTTTCTTTTTGCAGAGGGCTGGTCTTGTTTTGCTAGAAACTTTTTTAGCATAGCAGGGCTGCACAAGCATTCGCAGCCCTGCTCTGCTAAAATACACTCCCCCATAGGCATCGTCAGGTTGATCATATGAGCAGCCAAAATTTGCTACGTGCGATCAACTTGGAATGACCCCCATAAAAATGAAGGAGAGCAAAAATTTGGAGGATAAAATAAGGAAAGATCAACAAGCATTTCCTCCTAGTGCTGAAGCTGCTGCCACTAGTCATGACATAGATGATGAAATGCTATCAACGTCGTCTGCAAAGGCTGATGCCCAATGTGATAGCAGCGGGTATGTAAAATCCAAAAAGCCAAAATTTCAGTAAAATGACCCCAAAAAATAAATTTAAATGGTCTGAGGAGAAACGTAAACTTGCCAATATGCCATTTATGACACAGAGTGGCAAGGAATGACTAAGGTCCTGGCCTATGTTCATGACTAGTGGTTCAGTTTCACATGACAATGGAAGCCCTCATCCTCCAGCTAGAAAAATTATAAGAGTTAAGCTGGAAAAAGCACAGAAAAGAACTGTGCATTCTAAGATGGTATCACAAATCCCCAAGGAGAGTCCAACTGTGTTGGCGGTTGCGATGCCTGACCTTCCCAACACTGGATGGGAAGAGGTGGATCCTTCCACCATTTGCACACCCCCTGCAAGTGCTGGAAAGAGCACCCACAGTCCAGTTTCTGATATTCAAATTGAAGATGTCACTGTTGAAATACACCAGGATGAGGATATGGATGTTGCTGGCGCTGAGGAGGAAGTTGACGATGAGGATTCTGATGGTGATGTGGTTTGTTTAAATCAGGCACCAGGAGAGACACCTGTTGTCCATGGGATGAAGAAGCCCATTGTGATGCCTGGGGAAAATACCAAAAAAGCCACCTGTTTGGTGTGGATTTATTTATCCACAAATCCGGGCAACAGGAGTCAAGCCATGTGTTGCCTCTGTCAATCTGTAATAAGTAGGGGTAAGATCGATAACCATCTAGGAACATCCTCCCTTATACGTCACCTGCAGTGCATTCATCAGAAGTCAGTGTCAAGTTGTGAAACTTTGGGTAAGAGCGTAAGCAGTCCACTGACACCTAAATCCCTTCTTCCTCTTGCACCCAAGCTCCTGCAAGCCACAACACCAACTCCCTCAATGTCAACTTCCTCCTCAGTCAGGAACGTCGGTAGTCCTGCAGGCCATGTCACTGGCAAGACTGAGGAGTCCTCTCCTAACTGGGATTCCTCTGGAGGATCCTTGAGTGGTATACCTGCTGTTGCTGCTGCTGCTGTTGTTGCTGCTTGGAGTCGATCGTCATCCCAGAGGGGAAGTCAGAAGACTACTTGTACTACGTCCAGTAAGCAATTGACTGTCCAGCAGTCCTTTGTGAGGAAGATGAAATATGACAGCAGTCATCCTTTTGCAAAGCGGATAACTGAGGCCTTGACAACTATGTTGGTGTTAGACGTGCATCCGTTATCCACCATTAGTTCAGTGGGACTTAGAGAAATGTTTTAGGTACTGTATCCCTGGTACCAAATCCCATCTAGGTTCCACTTCACTAGGCAGGCTATACCGAGAAAGTACAGAGACATCAGAAAAAGTGTCCACAGTGTCCTACAAAATGCAGTTGTACCCACTGTCCACTTAACCACGGACATGTGGACAAGTGGAACAGGGCAGACTAAGGACTATAAGACCATGACAGCCCACTGGATAGATGTATGGCCTCCAGCAGCAACAACAGCAGCTGCACCAGTAGCAGCATCTCGCAAACGTCAACTCATTCCTAGGCAGGCTACGCTTTATATTACTGCTTTCCGTAAGAGGCTCACTACTGACAACCTCTTACTTACAGAAACTGAGGGACATCATTGCACAATGGCTTACCCCAATTAGACTCTCCTGGGGATTTGTGATATCGGACAACGCCACCAATATTGTGCGTGCATTACATCTGGGCAAATTCCAGCACGTCCCATTGGACTGTACAGTTAATTTGGTGGTGCAGAATTTTTTGAAAAATGACTGGGGCATGCAGGAGATGCTGTCGGTGAGCCCAAAAAATTTGCGGCCCACTTTCAGCATTCAGCCACCACGTGCCGAAGACTAGAGCACCATCAAACACACCTGAACCTGCCCTGCCATCACCTGCAGCAAGAGGTGGTAACGAGGTGGAATTCAATACTCTATATGCTTCAGAGGATGGAGGAGCAGAAAAAGGCCATTCAAGCCTATACATCCACCTACGATATAGGTAAAGGAGGGGAAATGCACCTGACTCAAGCGCAGTGGAGAATGATTTCCATCTTGTGATAGCTTATCCAACCCTTCGAACTTGCCACATGTGAAGTCATTTCAGACACTGCCAGCTTCAGTCAGGTCATTCCCCTCATCAGGCTTTTGCAGAAGAAGCTGGAGAAATTGAAGGAGGAGCTAAGACAGAGTGATTCCACAAAGTATGTGGGACTTGTGGATGGAGACCTTCATTCGCTTTACCAGGATTCAAGGGTGGTCAATCTGTTGAAATCAGAGCACTACATTTTGGCCACCGTGCTCGATCCTAGGTTTAAAGCCTACGTTGTATCTCTCTTTCCGGCAGACACATATCGGCAGAGGTTCAAAGACCTGCTGATGAGAAAATTGTCAACTCAAGTGGAACATGACCCGTCAACAGCTCCTCCTTCAATTTCTCCTGCAACTGGTGCTGCAAGGAAAAGGATAAGATTTCCTAACCCACACGCTAGTGGTGATGTAGTACAGTGAGGAGCAATTGCTGACATCTGGTCCGGACTGAAGCACCTGCCAACGATTACTGACATGTCTACTGTCACTGCATATGATTCTGTCACCATTAAAAGAATGGTGGATGATTATAGGAGTGACAGCATCCAAGTAGGCATGTCAGACAGTCCGCATGTATACTGGCAGGAGAAAGAGACAATTTGGATGCCCTTGCACAAACTGACTTTATTTTACATAAGTTACCGCGCCTCCAGTGTGTACTCCGAAAGAGTGTTCAGTGCAGCCGGTAACCTTGTCAGCGATCGGCATAGAAGGTAACTTCCACAAAATGTGGAGAAGATGATGTTCATCAAAATGAATGATAAATTCCTCCGGGAAGACCTTGACCAGCAATTGCCTCCAGAAAGTACACAGTGACCTTTGATGGTGGATTACAGTGAGGATGAATTAATACTTTATGAGGAGGATGTACACAGTGAAAGGGGTGAGGAATCGGAGGATGAGGATGAGGTCGACATCTTGTCTCTTTAGAGACAGTTTGTGCAAGGAGAGTTTGATTGCTTCTTTTTTGGTGGGGTCCAAACAAACTAGTCATTTCAGCCACAGTTGTGTGGCACGGATCAGTACTAAATGCCGCCGGCCGTAATCCCGGCGGTCGAAATACCGATGCCGGAATGCCGACCACACAATCCCGACAGGGGTGGCAAGCAGAACGCAGCCCCTAGCGGGCTCACTTCGCTCGCCACGCTGCGGGCACGGTGCCTCGCTACGCTCAGCACACTATTATATTCTCCCTCTATGGGTGTCATGGACACCCACGGAGGGAGAATATGTCGGGATTGTGGCGGTCGGGATTCCGGCGTCGGTATTTCGACCGCCGGGATTCCGGCCGGCAGCATCTTGACCGCATCCCGTGTGGCAGACCCTGTCACTGAAATGATTGGTTTGTTAAAGTGTGCATGTCCTGTTTATACAACATAAGGGTGGGAGGGAGGGCCCAAGGACAATTCCATCTTGCACCTCTTTTTCTTCTTTGCATCAAGTGCTGTTTAGGGTCTAGTTTTTTTAAGTGTCATCCTCTCTGCCACTGCAGTGCCACTCCTATATGGGCCAGGTGTTTGTTCTGCACACTTGTGTCACTTAGCTTAGTCATACAGCTACCTCACTGCACCTCTTTTACTTCTTTGCATGATGTGCTATTTGGGGCCTAGTTTTTTTTAAGTGCCATCCTGTCTGCATCTGCAGTGCCACTCCTAGATGGGCCAGGTTTTTGTGCCACACACTTGTGTCGTTTAGCTTAGTCATACAGCCACCTCGGTGGACCTCTTTTTCTTCTTTGCATCATGTGCTGTTTGGGGCCTAGTTTTTTTAAGTGCCATCCTGTCTGCCACTGTAGTGCCACTCCTAGATGGGCCAGGTGTTTGTGCCACACACTTGTGTCGCTTAGCTTAGTCATACAGCCACCTCTGTGCAACCTTTTGGCCTAAAAACAATATTGTGAGGTGTGAGGTATTCAGAATAGACTGGAAATGAGTGGAAATGAATGCCATTGAGGTTAATAATACCGTAGGATCAAAATTACCCCACATTCTGTGATTTTAGCTGTTTTTATGTTATTTCAAAAATCAGCCAGATCCAAAACCAAAACACAAAAGGTTGGTTTTGGCAAAACCAACCCAAAACCAAAACACGATCAGGGAATTAGAACCAAAACACAAAAAGTGTCCGCCGCACATCTCTAATAAAAAGTAAATTAACAAACAATAAATAAATAAATACTATTGGATGCCTATAGTTCTTTTTTTTTACCAAAATGCCCAATCTAAATCAGTAATAAGCATTTGAACCACTTGCTCATCACATTCACAATGATAAAATATTGCTCCTGTAGAGAAGACTGAAAAATCAACTACTGTCTGAAGCTTTCCAGTAATCTTTGAAAGCCTCAAATCAACATCAATTGCGTTGGTACAGTGTACCTTATGTTTATAGTCACCATAGGTTAGACTTTAAGACAGCAAAATGTTTTCAAATATTTGACGTGAATAACCTGCATAATATTTCCAATCAGTAGAGCAGCGTTACTGAAGTTTATTTAAGTTTAACCAACATATTACTGTACAAGAAAATTATTAGTAATGTAATTTATTAGTTTAACATACTAGAATATAAAACAAAATATTTAAATGCATACAGATGGAGCCACACTCATCTAGTGCGGCTCCATTGCATACGAGCGCTCCCGACGTGACTAGGCAATCCGTCCGCCTAGTCATGCCAGGAGCACACAGACACACTCTAATTCTAGTAAATGGGGCACGTGCGTGTCACGTACGTGCACGTGCCCTAGACGCGGTGATAGGAGTGCCCGGGCAGGCGCGCCCAGGCACAGACAGACAGATGGAGACAGATCATTGCTCCATCTGGACATGCCAAATAAGCAGTTTCTAATCATCACTCCAACCATCCAACACATATATAACCAACCGCAATAATAAAATAATGAAACAAACAAAATTAAGTACACTAAACAACTACATTAAAAAAACAACTACATTTGAAAAATTAATAAAAAACAAAAAAGAAGAGTGCCAACAGTTTAGTAAGTCACAGAATGTGGGATTCAGCAAAGCTGATTAAAGGATACATAGGGACAAATTTAATAGCCTACAATTGGTTAAATAAGTAAGGTAACAAGATCTCCAACATGTGTAATGTTCTTTATACCACTGCTTCCTCTCAGGGCTATTAGTTTGTGCCTCATATGGGGTGTGATACTAAATGATGGTCTTCGGGATGCTGGTGGTCACATGACTGACTGCAGCATTCTGACTTTTAGAATACCGACAGGGGATGGGGTAATTAATTTACCCCTCCCCTGCTCCCTTCTCTAATCCACCTGGGGTGGCAGATAGGACTTCGGACACAGGGGGTGTCGGCTACATTTACTCACAGGAGTTTGCAGCTAGGGTTAAGGACACAGTGGGTGTTGGCTACAGCTAACCCCACATGTGGTGCCTAACCCTAACCCCCTTCCTGGGAACTAACCCTTACCCTCACCCTAAGGATGCTGTTGGAATGGCTTCTGGCTCATGGATTCAGAGTGGTTTCAGGATACCAGGGTCGGTCAACTGACCTCAGGCATCCACCGCACCAGGATGCTGACCGCATTCCCTCATATCAGTCATACTGTCCCAACATCAGCGTAAGATGGCAGGGCTAGTATAAACATGTCAAATAGTATAGTCAGATTTCTGCATCTAAAGGGAGCAATATCAGCTGAATTTCATCTCAAACTTGTCGAGTTGTACAGTGGTAGCGTCATGTCACGGAAATATGTTTGGGTTTGGTGCATGTACAAAATGAGCAGCAATGCAGCCAGATGAGCACACCTTACAACTGATGTTGGGACAGTATGACTATGAGGGGAAGCAGTAGTCTACCTGCTTTGGCCTAGTGAGAAATTAGAATGAAAGAGAGAACATTACACATGTGATGGGTCTTGTTACCTTACTTATTAAATCACCCTTGTATATTAGCAACTGCACCCAAAGAGAGTAATGCACTACATCAATTATTATTATTATTTATTATTGTTATGTCCTGAATTATGTTATTACGCAATCACAGTGTGGAGTACTCAGTACTCCATTTCCACAAGTAGGCTGGTTATAGAGTGTGCGACTGGTGTTCCGGTCAATTCTGCTCACCAGACCACAAATCGTAAGGAATTGAAATTTTTAAAATACTATGGGAGGAATGTAGTTGGGTGTGAGAATCAGGAAGTGTGAGATTTTGGGAGAGTTCTCTTGTTTTTTGGGTTTTTTTTTTCAAGTGGCAATCATTTACATGGCAAACCATGGTGATTTTGCCATTTAAATTTATTGCCACTTTATAAAAACAGGAGAGCCCTCCAAAATCTCTCACTTCCTGATTCTCACACCCTACTACATCCCCCCTCTATCATTAAAAAGAGTGCAACTCATTTCATATTCATACTACCGCACTGTTCCAACAATATTGTTGGGATACTTCTGATTTTGAGACATCGAAAGCTGTTTAGTTTCACCAAAAAGTGGGCAACTGAGGCAGAGGTGGGGATGGGATGAAGTAGGCAGGGTTTGGACAGATCTGGGTGTACAGTAACTTATTTTATCCCAATATTGCATGTCTAAATGTTGGGATTTACTGTATGTTCAAATCTCCAACCTGCTCCATAGCTAGAAATCCTGGTCTGGATTTCACAATATCTGGAAGACAATGCGCTTGGAGTCTATAGTGAAAACCAGCTTATGCCTGATCTTTGTAGCACTTTGTAGCACTGGTGCAGAGGTTCTCAAACATGGTACCAAGGCACCCCAACGGTCCAGGTTTTAGGTATATCCATGGTTCAGCACAGGTGGTTAAATCAAATTGACTGAGGTGCTGATTAATTCACCTGTGGCCAAGTATGGATACACTTAAAACCTGGACTGTTGGAGTGCCTTGGGGACCATGTTTGAGAACCTCTGGAATGGTGTTTATGTGGGTAGAGAGGGGGGTGCATAAAAGACATATTTAAAAGAAATGGATCTCTTACTGACCCTGTAGGTTGTGGGGGCAGTTTATTGAGAGAAATCTGAACTCCTGAAGTGTAATGAATGTATAGTTTGTGTAACAGTTCTTTGGCAATGTGTAAGCACTTTTTCCACTAAATTTGTATTGCTAACTACTCTAATGTCAGATACCCCAAAAATTAATTGAGATCACCAAAACTTAATTGAGATCTCAATGAATCCTGTGTATGTGAACCTAGAAAGACAATAAGACGCTCAGAAAACACATATATTGTGCTGTGGTCTTTGGGGCTGATTCAGAGGTTGATGCTCATTGTTCTGCCACTCAGTCTTTATACACAGCATCAGTACAAAAATATGTAAAAACCACAGGAGCATCAGATCAACTGCGTGACCACCTCAGGTTACTCAGACCCAGCATATGTCCGGCATAAACACTCTACAGAGGCCAATAAATATGCACTGGAAGACACAGGCCCTAGCCTGTTGATTCCCCCGCACCCGAACAGTCGCAGCCTGTCAGTCATGCCACTGCACCCAGGGCAGTGGTGGGCTGGGGCGGGGTGCCAAATGCCCCCTGTGCTGATCCTATTTTCACCTCCTTGGGCTGGCCATTGACCTCTGGAGTGCACAATATTGTTTTGCTGCCTATTGCCATGGATGAACAGCACACAGCCATGTTGTTTTGTGTGGCAGCACAGTGCTGCTCACTTATACCCCTTTTACACTCGCACTCCCGGGTCACTCCCGGGATGCTTCCTGGAATGCATTCCGGGGACTGACCCCTTTCACACTGCACTAAGACCTGGGATCGACCCGGGACAGCCCCATTTACACTGATCCCGGGATATCACTGCAAATGCATTAGTATGTCATTAGAAATGGCCTTGGGCTCAGAAAAGATGACATCAGCTTTTCTGAGCCCAAGAAAGCTCCAATCCGAGTCCTTTTAACAGTCCCAGGATAGTGAATCCCGGGACGGACCCTTTCACACTACCCAGCTTCCCGGGACGGTCCCGGGACCAACCCTGCTTTAGACCTGGGATGAAATCCCGGGATGCTCGACCCGGGAAATTGTCCCTGTACCCTTTTACACTGACAGAAATCCCGGGATGATGCGCGTTCACGTGCAATATCCCGGGATATTCATGCGAGTGTAAAAGGGGTATTAGTGCCTGCTCAGGAACATCCTGGGCCCACTTCTTTCTTTCAGCTGGTGGCCACTGGCCAGGTCAGTGTGGTTGACGTTCATTTTTCTGCTTCCCCTTCAGTCTGCCCTGGAGGGTGGCCAGCAGCTGAGGAGCTTTTGGTTTACTGGAGATCTCTGTATCTGTTACAAGCCCGGCCATTTCCATGCATGGTCCCAGCTGCGCTGCATTCCCCCTCCCCATTGACACCTGATTCTTGCCCCTATATGCTTGTCTGTCTGGCCAGGCATGTGTCTGCTTTCTCACCCACAGTGTGCTTGTGGCTATCACCAGTTTAGTATGTGCATATGTCTCCATCTGCTCCACCCATGTGTGCCTCTGTTCCTGCCCATGTGTGCCTCTGTCCTTCCCATTTCTGTCTTTGTCCCTGTTCATTTCTGCCTCTGTCCTGACAGTGTCCATTTCTGTCTCTGTCCCTTCCTATTTCTGTTTTTGTCCCTACCTGTTTCTGTCCCACCTATTTCTGCCACTGCCTGTGTGTCCCTCTGACCCTACTCATGTGTGCTTCTGTTCCACTTGGTATTTGTGCATGTCACGGTCTGTGTGGCTGATAATTTATTCCTTCTATCCCCCCATGTGCACACACGGTACATGCCTTGCTGTGGAATTTTATTTTTCAGTTATGGGCAAAGGTTTTATTTCTCCTTGTTACTTTTCAGTTGCATGGTGGTTCACCAGTGGCGTGGAGCCACGTTCTCTAAGCTGCAGTTTTTGAATGTTTTGCTGCTTGGCTGGTGTGGGCCAAGCAGTAATGCAGGTGGAGATGGCAATGCAGCACTGGTGGGCTACAGCTACGCATCACTGGGTACCTTTTTTGTTTGTAACATAGCTTGGCCAGTACTGAATTACAAGGTGTAGCCGTTCTTGATGGTTCTGTTCTTTTTTTTTTTTTTTTTGAAGAACAGTTCATTGAAGAAAAAATTTTTTTTGTTATAATACAGCACTGATATTTCAACAATATTGCAATATATAATGAAAAAATAAACAGAATGAAGACATCAAAGAGAGGGGGGAGAGGGGAAGAAGAGGGGGGGAAGTGCATTGACACTCCAAGGAGGTGCAGATAAAATTGCATATAGGCATAATCTTTAACTCCAAGAGAAATACATTTTTTTAGAGGCATAAGTATCCAGCAAAAACACTTCAATAGACTTCCGACACATAATAAGAAGGAACCTACAACACCCTGTCTCTTTACAGGCCAAAAGTGAAGGGAAGGGGAGTGCATCATGAAAACTCAGCCACGCAGCCCATGTTTTAGAGAAAGTGGAAGATCTATTCTCCACTATACTAGATAAAAACTCTATCTGGTACGTGTTCCATATAGTCATGGTAATGGCAGCTATAGACGGAATAGTAGCAGACTTCCAATGAAACGCTATCCTGCACTTCACCGCACAAGTAATGTGCCAAATTAGCCTCTGATCTGCTTTCTCTAGCCCACTGATCTCTTGGGAAATCGAAAAAAGGAAGGGGTAAAGGGAACCCTAACTTTAGTGATGTTAAAGATCAGCATATTAACCGCTAGCCATAGAGGTGAAATACATGGGCATTCCCAAAAAATGTGGAACAGGGTGCCCTCCATCCCACATACCCTCCAACAGAGACCCGAAGCGGTTGGAAATATGCGTTTCAGGCGAGATGGGACCAAGTACCATCAAGCGTAAATTTTATATGAATTTTCTCTATGTCTTACTGAAGTGGCGGAGGCTACCAGACTTCGTCTAATTTGGGTCCACGTATCAGGACCTAGGTGTTCCCGAATGTTCGCTTCCCATGCAACTTCATGCTTAGCCAAAGGGGGAAGTTTATGAGTAAGCATCATCTGGTATAGTGTAGAGATAAGTCCCTTTGACGGAGGTCGACTAAGGCAGAGTCTTTCCAAGGCAGTCCTGGACCATACTCCTACCCTCTGAATCCAAGAAGAGTGAAAGCTACGCAGTTGTAAGTATTGGAAAAAAACATTGGTGCGGGAAATTGTATGTGTCCTGCAGGGCAGCAAAAGTTGGGAATCCCGGTAATGGGCAAAATATCATTAATAAACAGCAAGCTATGAGCCTTCCAGTCTCTAAAATTATGTTGGCCTCCACCCTCAGGGAATGTGGGGTTATCCCATAAGGGGTATAGTGTAGGAGGGGAGGAGAGCAGGGAATAAGTCTTACAAAGCCTATCCCATAGAGTGAGAGTATGTGTAATAGGATGGAAACGAGATAAATCTCTGCGCTCGGGGGATCCATAGTAAAGTGGAGACTGAAGCCAACTGCATTAATGCAGATTCTAATTGGACCCATCATCTAGTGGAAATGTCACCATGCCATTGGATGGCCTGTGACATGTGAGCTGCATAGAAATATAGCTTCAGATTCGGTACACCTAATCCTCCCTCCTTAGCTCCACTAAACAGAGTTTTCAGTCGTACCCTAGGTCTCTTGCAAGCCCATAGGAACAAGGATAGCTTTTTCTGTAGGTTTGTAAAAACGTGTGAGGGTATTGTGATTGGCAGGGCCTGAAAGAGATACAGGAGGTGGGGTAACACGTTCATTTTTAGCGTGTTCGCTCTACCTGTCCAAGAGATAAACTGTCCCGACCACTTTGTAAGATCTGATGATATTGTGTTAGTAAGCCTGGGATAGTTGGAAGAAAAAAGTTGGGAGTGTATTTTAGTTAGGTAAATCCCCAAGTACTTCATATGTGGGTGTTTCCATTTGAAGGGGAAACTCGAGGCCAAGGATTGTCTAAGAGAATTGGGCAGGTGGAAGTCTAAAACCTCAGATTTCGAGTTATTAATTTTGAAGTTGGAGATATCACCAAAATCTTGCAAAATCTGAAATAGATTGGGGAGGGATATGAGTGGCTTGGAAATAGTAAGGAAAATATCATCCGCATACAAGGATATTTTGTATTCTTCAGATCCTACAGTTATACCTGAAATATCTGAACTGTTACGTATCTTGGAGGTTAGAGGTTCCACCATGAGGACAAAAATGAGGGGGGAAAGGGGGCATCCCTGTCTGGTACCATTGTGTATCGTAAAGGGCTGAGAAGCACATCTGTTAACCAATATACGGGCCATGGGAGATTGGTATAGAGAGTTAATTCCTGCTAAGAAATTATCCTTAAAACCATATTGGGCAAGAGTCCTATTCATGTACAACCAGGATATTTGGTCAAAGGCCTTTTCCGCGTCCAGACCCATGACCAAAGAGGGGGTATTAGAGATATTAATAAATTGGATAGTATCAACAGCTCTTCTAATATTGTCATAGGCTTGTCTACCTGGCATGAACCCGACCTGGTCCGGATGAACCAGATGAGATATCACCCCAGTGAGGCAGTTGGCCAAGATTTTTGCAGATAAATTTTAAATCCAAGTTTAATAGCGAAATAGGCCTATAATTACTGCAACTATTAGGGTCTCGGTCGGGTTTTGGGATAACGACAGCTGTAGTAGTGGCTTTATCAAAAGGGGAACCAAACAACATGTCATTGAAAAAATCTTTCAGGAAGGGTGTTAGGGACAATTTGAGTCAATCTCTGCGGCTGTGATGTCTATATTAAGAGATTGAAGTTGTGTTTCCGATAACCTTGGCAGTGAGCAACTGGATAGAAACGCATCTATGAGGTTTTGCATATCTGTAATATCTACAGGGTTAGGGATGTTATATAAAGTTTGGTAAAACTCCTGGAAACTATTAGCAATCTTTTGAGGATCATAAAGTGGGTTGTGTTGGGCATCATTAATACACAGTGGGGGTGATTCCGAGTTGTTCGCTCGCTAGCTGCTTTTAGCAGCATTGCACACACTAAGCCGCCGCCCTCTGGGAGTGTATCTTAGCTTAGCAGAATAGCGAATAGAAATTTCTTAGCAGTTTCTGAGTAGCTCGAGACTTACTCCTACACTGCGATCAGTTCAGTCAGTTTTGTTCCTGGTTTGACGTCACACACATGCCCAGCCACTCCCCCGTTTCTCCAGACACTCCTGCGTTTTTCCCTGACACGCCTGCGTTTTTCCGCACACTCCCAGTTTCCGCCCAGAAACACCCACTTCCTGTCAATCACACAACGATCAGCAGAACGATGAAAATACTTCGTAACGCCGTGAGTAAAATACCAAACTTTTGTGCTAATTTACTTGGCGCAGGCGCACTGCGTACATTGCGCATGCGCAGTTTGCGACTAATCGCTCCGTAGCAAAAAAAAATAACGAGCGAACAACTCGGAATGACCTCCAGTATCCTGTTCCTCTGTTCTCGGGAACGGAGACGAGCGGCCAGTAGAGAATCTGCCTCATCTCCCTTAGAGTAAAATTTATACTGCAGCCATCTCATAGTTTTGGCTGCTTTTGCTGAAAAAATCTGGTGCAACTGGCCTTTAAGAGCTAACAATTTACTATAGATTGAGCGTTTGGGGTGCTGCTTATGTTTGAGCGTAAGGGCTTCAATCTGGCGTTCTAAATCCAAAATGGCCTGTGCATCTTTTAGTTTCTGCACCTTTGCCAGGGATATAAAATGACCTCGGAGAGAAGCCTTGTGAGCTTCCCAAATTATAGCGGGAGAGACTTCTTCAATTGCGTTAAAGATAAAAAAAATCCTCTAGTGATTTATTTGTTTGCTCCACGAATTCCTGGATCAGGAGGAGGGCGGAGTTCAATCTCCACTGGAAAAAGGAAGGCGAGGGCTGAGTAGAAGAAACCAACAGTGAGACTGCCAAATGGTCAGACCACACAACTGGGGTGACCCAGGCCTTAGTCAATCCTTGGACAAAACTGCCTGTAATTAAGAAAAGGTCAATTCTAGAATGGACCCTGTGATGGACAGAATAATGTGTATATGTGCGTTCGGAAGAGTACAAAACTCTCCACTGCGAAGAAATAGTGTCAGCTAGCCGTTTAGATGCTCTAACAGTAGCAGGACTAGGCTTCCCAGAATTGGAGCGGTCCCATTGTAGGTCCGAAGCTGCATTGAAGTCACCTCCCACCACCACACGGCCCCTAGAGAGTTTTGCTAGACATGGGAAAAAATCTATGTAGAAGGCACTGTGCTCCAGATTCGGGGCATAGACCGAGGCTACTGTCAGATATGACTGCCCCAGATTCAATACAAGAATATTGAAATTTCCCATCAGGTCTGAGACGGATTGATTTATTGTGCAAGTATGCCTATGGTGTAGTAGTATCGCTGTTCCTTTTTGCTTTCTATCCGCAGAGGAATAGAAAACCTGGGGATATGCCCGAGAGGACAGGGAAGGATGCACAGTCTTGAAGTGAGTCTCCTGCAAGACGACTATGTCTGCCTTCTGTTTCTTAAAAAATTGTATGGCGATAGTCCTCTTGTGAGGAGAGTTTAAACCATTGACATTTAGCATTAAGTTCTCAAACTCAGGGTGGATACCAATAGAACAAGATACAGACGATATGCCTAAGGAGTCGAATCCAGGAGTGAGAATGCACGGGGATACAGAGGGAAAGTCTAAATAATGAGTGAACAGGGAAACCAAAACTGGATGGTCTATAGACCAACAGTAAAACAAAATCTGGTCATAGTCTTAAGGACTCGACAGACATCACAGTTGTGAGGTCCCATCTAAGGAGATGGGGCCCACTGCGATGTGGGGGGCAGGCTAGCAGCATGACAAAAGAGAGCGAAAGTATAACTAAACCAGCTCTCATGCCGGTAACACCACTAGACATGTCAGATAAAAACATATACGGGTGGGGCTGGGCAGACCCCTGCAGCTTATGTAGATTTACTGACAAAGTAAAACCTGGTACTATGAGAAGGCATTATAAAACTAGCAAGATAGCTCAACTCTGAGATCTTAGTAGTTCATCTACTTCATAATATGCGTTACAGCCTAACTTGACAAAACTAGAAACCAACCTGATGCTGTAACAGCAGCAATAAAAGCACAGACAGTACAATAATCAGCATAATACAGAATATGGGGGGAACAAGCCCCACTAGGACCTAAAAGAAAATAGGTTAAGCAAGGGAAATGAAAAATTTCAACATTAACATTATCAAGCATAAGACATACTGGGCAGCCAACTATGCAGTCGACCACTCAGCTTGTGGCGGAGCCTTCGAGTTCGGGCTATGAACCTGTCTGCGAGGAGGGGACTCAGTAGAAGCAGATATGATTCCTAGTCTCTTAAGGGAATCCAAACCATCGTCAGGAGTTTTCACCACCTGAGTCCTTCCATTGAACGAGAACTGGAGTGAAAACGGGAACCCCCATCTGTAAAGAATATTCAGATCATACAAGGCTTTGGTGACCGGTAACATTGCCCTCCTCTTTTTCAACGTGGAAGGTGCAATATCTTGGAAAATGAGCTATTCGGATCCTTCATACAAGACCGCCGGAACCCCCACGACAAGCAGCCAGGACTTTCGTTTTGACGTGGTAGTAATGCCTCCGTAATACAATGTCCCTTGGAGGTTGGTCTGGAGGGGGCTTCGCACGGAGGGCTCTGTATGCTCTATCTAACAAGAATTGGTCCTCTGTAAGATCAGAAAGAAGGAGCGAAACAAGCCGGACAAGTAGTCTTGTAAAGCTGAAGCATCTATGGATTCCGGAACATTCCGTCTCCGCAGTTTGTTCTGCCTGAATCTATTCTCTAAATCTTCTACGTGTTCTTGTAGTGACTCTACTTCAGAGCGCAGATGAGACACCTCCTGGGTGATCACATCTTGATAGTTAATTAAATCGTCCGTTTTATGTTCCAACGTATCTGTACGGGAGCCCAAAGAGGAAAGATCCGAGCTCAGGTCTTGGATGGCCACCCTCAGCTCAACCCTGAACGTGGCGGCGATTCATTGGACCAGGGAGTCATATTGATCAGAGTCCGTAGCAACGGGGTCATTTGGCCTCGAGGGAGATGATGAAGTGAGGGGAGTGATCTTCAGCGAAGCAGGCTGCTGAGAAGAGTTTTTGCCTTGTTTGGAACCAAAAAATGAGGCTGCCGTCCCAGTGGAGGGCCGACGATTTCTATTAGCCATGGTAAGGCAATCTGTTGAATTATTATGTCACTGCGAGGGATATAGTGTTAAGAAAATAAGAGTTGCCCAAAAATCAAGAAATGCATTTACAGCTACCTAAATGAAATGATATAGGTAGTAATAACAAAGGGGGTACCCAGTTGGCCCGTAAGCATTAGACTGTCATATGTGAACCATCATATGGAGCTAGAGAGAGTGAAAGTAGCAATAAACAGTGGCTGCAGGAGGCGGACTATGCAACTGACGTCACCACTCGATACCACAGGTTGTGAGTGTCCCAGACCGATCCGGAGGTCCTGACCAGCAGCGACTCCAAATCCAGGTCCGGGCGTCCTCGTGCAGGAATTCCTGTTTGCGAGAAGAACTTCCATTGTAGCCATTTGTGACACAATTCAGCAGAGGAAGGATATGCTCAAGTGGCCGATGTGGGAATCATGAAAGCTGATTATAAATTCCGGCAGACACCAGGCTGCCCAAATCCCAGTAGAGCAGGGCACACACACTCTGAAGGGCAGCAGAGACTATGGCCGCCATGCAGGCCGAGGATCGACAGAGGCAGTTCCGGGCGCTTACCGCCACCAGGCGTCAGAGGAGACTCTGGGGCCCGCTCAGGCTGCGGAGAGGTCGGGGAGAGATAACAGAGCTGGGATTGGGCATGTCTCCGTAAGTACGGAGCTTCCGGACTCCCAGTGATTAGTCCAGTTCCGGGCCCCGGTGACCGGGTGTAAAGCGGGCCAAGGGTAGCAGGTGGAATGGAGAAGCTGTGTAGGTGGCTAGGGTAGGGCGGGTGAGGGGAGTATATAGTGGGCCCCGCTATAGGAGCTGGAGGAAGTTGTGACCGCTCCCCTCGGTCACCAATCCACGTCCCCAGTGCTTTTATTTATGTAGTAGTCATACACTATTTATGTTGCTTGCTTTTCTTTTTTTTTGTCTTATGTAGTGTTTATTTATTGTATCTATGGCAATGCAGCTGAAGGAGTCCCAGACAATGTCCGGGAGATTTATGTGCCACAGGGCTCCCCCTCAATCAGAAGCTGAAGCTGGATCTCCCCGAGCAGGCAGTGAGGGATCTACGAGGGCGCACTGCCAGTATGCAAGATGGCGCCGCCAGGTCTTGGAGGAGGCCTTCCACCGCCCAGGCCCCCGGAGGCCACTAATAGACCAGCCGGGAGTGGGCACAGCGGCGGGCATGTTGCGTAGGCCGGGGTCCCTCTGTCCAGGCCCCGCTCAGCGGAAGAGCTAGACGCGGCGGGCAAGGGCAGGAGAGCTCACCCATCCCCGGCTCTCCACAGCGCGGCGCGACGACCGGCGGAGGCTTCTCCAAGGTTAGGGGGCAGCGGGCAGCACTCACCGCCTCCCGGAGACAGAGGATAGCTGGCGTCAGTCTGTGCACACAAGCAGTGAGCAGGGGGGCGTACTCCGTGCCAGGCTCCAGTTATCAGAGGTCACCTCCCTCTGGGCCGGGTGGAAATCAAGGTCCCGGCTTCTGCAGGGTCAGCAGGCTGCAATCTGCATGGGTGTAGGAGACACACGCCGGCTCCGCAGACCGTACTGCCCAGTGTAGGGGTACCCCAGTTGGTAGCGGTGAGTCCCCAAAGTGACCAGGGAGCAGCTGGGTGCCGATATTTACGTGTGCAAGGCAGGAGCTCTGGTGAGACACGTCTGCCTGATTCTGCAGCTAATCCACGCCCCCGATGCTTCTGTTCTAGTGGTACCAATGTGGGAATGATGTTACCAGAACTAGTAGGTACACTTTGGGACTTGGGTTAGATTCCCCAGCACAGTTGTCCTGAGTGGTGACAACATTGGTATGTAGGGCAAGGGGAATACAAGCCTTTTGTGACATTTAGAGCATCAGTTTTCTCCAGTAGAGGGTCTTTTTATGCTTGATGAATCGTCCCATGTACAAGACTTTAAGCCATCTTTTTTCCCATAGGCCAGTGCTTTGGCCTTGCCCCCAGGATAGAATTTGCCATACAGCGCCTTGCCCAGGGCACTGTGAGCAATGTTCCTGAACAAGATCTGCACATGCGCAGTGCAACATCTGCGCATGTGCAGATCGCAAACCATTGAGATGTGCATTAACATCAAGTTAACATATATTTCTGAATAAGGCCCTATGTGTGGCATTGAATGTGTGAATTGTATAATAAAGAAAAAGAAAAGATATACAGTATCAGTATCAGACAGACAGTACTGCAATACACTGTATACTACACATCTATGTAGTAACTGCTACATACAGTAGTATTTCCCAGTCACTTCTCTAGTCTGGTAAAGATTGACAGCTAAATTACTTTTCATAATATAATTTAAAAAAACCTGTAAATGTTATAAATACAGTATACACAAGTCTCTCCTTCCACTATCCATCTCTCATGTGACTCCTGGCTTGTCTCCATTCCTCTGTCACTTTATGACACTACTTACTGTACAGTATAACTGCACTGAACACGCTTGATATAAGTTGATCATATTCATGAATCCTTTGCTATAGAATGGTTTTTTTTTTCCAAATATGAAGAATTTGAACGTTTCAATTAAGTTACAGGCAGTGGGAAAAGTGAGCCCATTCATACCTGTTCACTATTGCTTAGGATGACAATTCAGTCCAGCACATTTGACATACAGTACCTGTAACATACTGTACATGTACATTGAACATTTGACGCTCATCTGAGCATTGCCTGGAAAAATGGAACGTTTCACTGAAGCCAGAAAGACTGTTGCTGGACCCTGATTGCTGGTAATGAAGACCGTACTCCTAATGCCATCTAAAGATGGCATAAGCGGTGCAGTCACAAGCAGAAGTAAACACTAAAATGTAATAATATATAACCCCTTTAGTGAGTGATATCTGACTTTTTCCTAAATGGAGTCCTTAATGTCTCTCCTGGTGCTCTGTAGCAGCCTCTATGTCTTGTACACATAACTATAGTTGCTGACCAATATAGCTACAATGAGTTACCCAAGAAAAGAGCCAAAGATAGCAGAAAAACCTGTTGTACACATAACAACAGAAGTGGTACAAAATTAGCAGACAAAATATTGTGGCCAATATAAACACTAAGGCCAGGGGATTCAGCAAGAAACAGTAGTCAGATAAAAAGTGGAGTGCCACAACAGCAATATAATAATAATAATTATTATATATATATATATATATATATATATATATATATATATATATATAAAGCAGGGAAGTCCCACACTCTCACCCAACACAGGTAACTGCTGGGGTGCCAATCAAAGCCTGGCCCAATATGGGGTCAGACTCATAGTACAATACAGAGTACATCCACCAGAGTGGAAGACAGATAGCACTCTCCAGACTTGCTTAATAAATGCCAAAAAAAATTATTCAAAAAATAATGATGGTTCCTTAAGTGTCCATAACAAACAGAAATTGAAAGGGCTCACCAACGTTTCGGTCCCGTGCTGGGACCTTTTTCAAGGTAATAGCAAATTAGAAAATAGTCCAATATAGTCACCGCATCATCAGAGAAGTAGACAAGGAACCAGGAGCACTGCAATATGCCTCCCAGGTCCCCTATATATGCCCATATGTAAATCAGCTAATTCTAATGGGGCGGCCGCGTCCGGTTGCGTCACTTCCGGTCCGGACCGGAAGTGACGTTGCGTCAGCGTCCGTCCAAAAATCTAGCACCAAGGTGCTTCAGCGGTGCTTAACTACTAGTGGGAGATGCGGTAAAGTTCCCATTGCTGTAGTAGTGATCGTGTGACAAGCATGAATGCATTTAGACTCATACAGCTATAGCGCCGTCTCAAAGCCGCTACATCACTTCCGGTTAAACCGGAAGTAGCGGTAACCATAGTAACGTCGCTATGCATGTTCAAACCGCATCAAGCCACGTACACAGTGTCAGAAGTGACTATAGCAACGTCGTGTCGCCACTTAATAACTCCCGGTGATACCGGAAGTAGCAGTAACCCTGGTGACATCGCTGTGCATACTTAAACTGCATCTGTAAACAAAAACAGTATCCTGGTCACATATCCACCAGTATACTGATGGGGCATATCGGAGACCTGGTTGTTGCTCTTAGCAATCCCGGAAGAAAACAGTGTAATCTAATATATACATATATTACACATGTGCAAACCGAGTGGAGTCATAATTAAGCAGTTAGACTAAACATGATAATGCAAACACAATTTGTATTTAACAAACATAATAATTAAAATAGAACAACGTATTCCTGCAGGGTCAGACTGTCATAGAACGGTACATTAAATGTAATGATAACAGCGTGTCCCATCCTGGTAACCGACACCTTCTAATGATGTCACTATCCCATACCCATTAGGTGATAATGGAAATACAGGACATCATAATGTTCCTTGGGGGGTAAGATCATAAGCCCACTTATAAAGAGAGTCCCCAACAAATAATGTCATGCCAATTTGCCCTCCTGTGTACGAGTATGTAATACATACTATTCAGTAGTGATACACAACTCTAACACTACTTGAGGAATGTAGAGAGGGGATTGTTTTCATTCATCCCACGTGAGGAGATAGTGTCCAGACGGTGAATCCAATAGCTCTCTTTCTTTTTAAGAGCCAAAACACGGTCACCCCCCCGTGCAAGAGGGGGAACCCAATCAATCAGTTTGCACCGAAGATTGGAAACTTGATGTTGGTGTAACAGGAAATGTCTAGGTACTGGTTGGTCTGTTGTTTTTGATGTAATCGCTTGATGAATGGTCGTTCTATGGTTCGCCATCCTGTCACGAAACCGCCTGGCAGTCATACCGACATAGTAAAGTCCACAGGGACAGGTAAGTATATAGATGACGTGGTCCATGAGACAATGAAGTGGACGACAATCTTTTGACACAGGCAGAGCATGGTATAGTATCACTAACAGATGATGACGCAGAAAAAGTTCTGTTTGACCAAATAGACTTCGACACCTTACCGGCCGAGACGACTACTGACCTGTACCATCAGCTGCTCAGACTAAGCAAGAGGGAGGTTGATCTTAATCTACATGGTCAGTTCCTGTCCGAATACCATCGCAAAAAACAAATTCCGAGGGGATTTAGGGTTAGTAATATCCCTACTATAGGTAGAAACAACCCCACATTCTGCAGCCGCTGGTGTGGCGTGCTTAATAAGTGCTCATTAGATCTGATGCTACTTGTAGTGGAGGAGGTAGGCACCGAATTGACCAAGGTTAAGACGTCCATAAATTCCTTTAACGATACACACTTAGCGACCATTAGAAACGATAAATCCTGTAATTATATCGAAAAATTGAAAATCCAGATTGACAACTATAAAAAAGAACTCACCGCCTTTAAACGCAATAAACTTACCACGGTTGTCTCTGATTATCAAAATCATACTGTATATAGGTGGCTTCTGGGGGACACCCGCCCCAATAGACCACAGAGGACGTTCAGACAACGCAGACGCCAATACACTCCAACTGACACTGGGTCCTCAGCATCCGCGTCAGATACTGAACACTCTGATAATCGGCGACCTAGAAACACTGTTTTTTTAGGTCAAACGGCCGAGGCAGACCTACCCCCAAGCGGCGGACGCGCAGACCACACCCTAGGAAGGGGGGATATGTGGAGAAGGTGTCGAGACAAAAACAAGAACTAGTCTTTAATCTGTCATCTAAACCCCTAGATGAGGCCACCGTGAGTTTACTCTCTCGGGGCCTCTCTTTTGTACCCACTTGTCCCCATAAACCATTTGACACAGCCATAGATATGTACAAATTCGGACGCAAGTTGAGGTTACGCGAACATTTTGGGGACTCAGGTGATAACAGATCACCCTTCCACCCACCATCCACGTATGACCCTCCTTCCTCAAATCCAAGTATTAGAACCTATATCCACCTAGTAGAACAGGATCTCCATACCAGTAAACCTACTAGGACTTTTGATAACCTATCTAGACAGGAAAGGCAGGCACTTGAGACACTAAGAAAAGACACCTCCTTAGTTATCAGACCCGCAGACAAAGGGGGAGCAATTGTTGTACAAGATTGGGTTGACTACAATAATGAGATCTGTAGACAATTATCCAACACCACTACTTATTTAAACTGTGACACAAACCCGATACCAAATTTCAAACGCAGTGTAGACTCCATATTACAACAAAGCCTTGAAGCCAAATGGATTGACAAGCAGACATTTGACTACCTGACGGTCGCCCACCCCGTATGTCCTATTATCTATACGTTACCAAAAGTCCATAAAGCACTCTCACACCCACCGGGTAGGCCGATCATATCGGCACGCCACTCATTGTTGCAACCACTGGCAATATATGTGGACTCTTTTTTGCAACAAATAGTGCAACAGAATGATAGCTATATACGGGACACCATGGACTTTCTCATTAAACTCTCCTGTACACCATGAATAACTGGTGACATCCGGCTTGCAACTATGGACGTATGTTCGCTCTACACAATTATCCCACACGAAGACGGCCTACAAGCACTAAAGAATGCGCTTACAGCGGATCCTCCAGCGAATACACCAATTGACTTCATTATCCAACTAGCTGAGGCGGTCCTGAAACTCAACCACTTCTCCTATTTAGACAAGTACTATATACAGCGCTCTGGGACCGCTATGGGTTCGAATTTGGCACCAGCGTACGCCAATATTTATATGGCGGCATACGAGAATAGATACATCTTGCCAGTCTTTGGAGAACATATCCTGATGTATAAACGCTTTATTGACGATATTTTCATCCTGTGGACAGGTACCACAGATAGGTTTCACCAGATGGTAAAGACACTAAATGGACTAGAAAATCCGGTAAGGTTCACTTCCCAGATTGACGACCATCAGATCAACTTTTTGGATATCACAGTTACTATAAAAGAGGGAGCGATCAGTACTTCGCTGTATCGAAAACCAACTGATAGGAATACCCTCCTGTTATCTACTAGCCAACATCCACCAGCACTCAAAGAACATCTACCCATCTCACAATTTTTGAGGGTCATGAGGAATAACACCGATGCCACCCAGATGGAACTACAGCTGCAGGAGATGTTGATGAGATTCCATGAACGTGGCTACACTAGTGGATGCATACGACGCTGCCTGAAGAAAGCACGTACAAAATTCCAAACCCCTGACACACCAAGATGTACTGAGCAGAAACCTGACCGCATGGTATTTACCACAACGTTTGATGCACATTCAAATAAGATCAGCAGTGCCCTGCGGAAGAGATGGCCTATTATTTCTTCCGATACCCAACTCAAGATGAAAAACACTAAACCACCCATGATGGCATACAGAAAAGCCCCTAATCTCAAACAGTTACTATTGAGACCAACGGGATGCCCAACTGCACCGATTAGGACAACCTGGCTACAGGAGCAGAAGCCAGGTTGTTTCAAATGTAGCGGCTGTACCACATGTAGGAGTATGCTTACTGGCCCCACTTTTCCCCACCCACACTCGGGACGTCTTATCAAGATTAAGTATAAACTTCATTGTCTCATGGACCACGTCATCTATATACTTACCTGTCCCTGTGGACTTTACTATGTCGGTATGACTGCCAGGCGGTTTCGTGACAGGATGGCGAACCATAGAACGACCATTCATCAAGCGATTACATCAAAAACAACAGACCAACCAGTACCTAGACATTTCCTGTTACACCAACATCAAGTTTCCAATCTTCGGTGCAAACTGATTGATTGGGTTCCCCCTCTTGCACGGGGGGGTGACCGTGTTTTGGCACTTAAAAAGAAAGAGAGCTATTGGATTCACCGTCTGGACACCATCTCCCCACGTGGGATGAATGAAAACAATCCCCTCTCTACATTCCTCAAGTAGTGTTAGAGTTGTGTATCACTACTGAATAGTATGTATTACATACTCGTACACAGGAGGGCAAATTGGCATGACATTATTTGTTGGGGACTCTCTTTATAAGTGGGCTTATGATCTTACCCCCCCAGGAACATTATGATGTCCTGTATTTCCATTATCACCTAATGGGTATGGGATAGTGACATCATTAGAAGGTGTCGGTTACCAGGATGGGACACGCTGTTATCATTACATTTAATGTCCCGTTCTATGACAGTCTGACCCTGCAGGAATACGTTGTTCTATTTTAATTATTATGTTTGTTAAATACAAATTGTGTTTGTATTATCATGTTTAGTCTAACTGCTTAATTATGACTCCACTCGGTTTGCACATGTGTAATATATGTATATATTAGATTACACTGTTTTCTTCCGGGATTGCTAAGAGCAACAACCAGGTCTCCGATATGCCCCATCAGTATACTGGTGGATATGTGACCAGGATACTGTTTTTGTTTACAGATGCAGTTTAAGTATGCACAGCGACGTCACCAGGGTTACTGCTACTTCCGGTATCACCGGGAGTTATTAAGTGGCGACACGACGTTGCTATAGTCACTTCTGACACTGTGTACGTGGCTTGATGCGGTTTGAACATGCATAGCGACGTTACTATGGTTACCGCTACTTCCGGTTTAACCGGAAGTGATGTAGCGGCTTTGAGACGGTGCTATAGCTGTATGAGTCTAAATGCATTCATGCTTGTCACACGATCACTACTACAGCAATGGGAACTTTACCGCATCTCCCACTAGTAGTTAAGCACTGCTGAAGCACCTTGGTGCTAGATTTTTGGACGGACGCTGACGCAACGTCACTTCCGGTCCGGACCGGAAGTGACGCAGCCGGACGCGGCCGCCCCATTAGAATTAGCTGATTTACATATGGGCATATAAAAGGGACCTGGGAGGCATATTGCAGTGCTCCTGGTTCCTTGTCTACTTCTCTGATGACGCGGTGACTATATTGGACTATTTTCTAATTTGCTATTACCTTGAAAAAGGTCCCAGCACGGGACCGAAACGTTGGTGAGCCCTTTCAATTTCTGTTTGTTATGGACACTTAAGGAACCATCATTATTTTTTGAATAAATTTTTTGGGCATTTATTAAGCAAGTCTGGAGAGTGCTATCTGTCTTCCACTCTGGTGGATGTACTCTGTATTATATATATATATATATATATATATATATATATATACTGTGTGTGTGTGTATACTGTCAAAAATGATGTAACTGGGTTCAAAACTACTACTACTGCTACCCATTTTTTAACTCGCAAGGCTAGCTGTCACAAATGCTTGGGCTGCACTATGTGCAGCTACATGTTAACAGGGGATTTTGTTTCCCATCCCCATACAGGTAAATAGATCTCATTTAGATGGCCACTTATATGCAGTTCCTTTTTTGTAATATACTTTATGTGTTGGTTTGCCCCTGCAGTTTATATTATATTGGTAAAATGCAGTGCCAATTTAAAGAAAGAATGGCCCAGCATAGATCTGCCATCAGGGCCTCCTTGACATCTGGTAGCAGTGACCAACCAGTGGCTTCCAACTTTGCGGATATACGCCACAGTTTAACATCCGTGCGCTATAAAATTGTGGATCATGTACTGACCACATTGGCGGGAGCAATAGACCTAAAAAGCTATTACAATCGGAGGCCCGGTGGATCCACAAACTTGACACCATCCACCCAATAAGTTTAAATGAAAATTTAGGTCTAAGCTGTTTTTTATAAGATTTTATTGCTGAACAATTTGGTGGTTGAGATACAGGGGACTGTCAAGTAACATTTTCAGGGTATATATATATATCTGTTGCTGGGTTTTCAAGCTGTGTGCGGGAGCATGCAATTTTATACTGTATATCTTTACATCTGTTACATTTTAGAGGTTACAGGGTTATGGTTGATACATTAGTAAATATGTATGTAACACTGCACTAAGTGGATGTTGCACTGTTTAGCACTTTTCATCACACACAGGTGCACCTGTGTGTCTCTTAAGCTTTAGAGAGATTTGTCACTTTTAAAGATTGTTTTTTAAGATGGTAGTTGTTTTGATGCACGATACAACTTTTTATTCACATGTATTATGTATAACAATGTGTTTTTTATGCCTTCAGTGCACGCTGTTTGTGTACACTGTCTCCATGGTAACCTTCTTTGTCCCTGTGTATACATCCGCAGTGGAGATGACACCATTCATGGGATGATGTCACTTCCAACATCTGGATGACTGCCGTGAGCAGAAGTGTGGGGCCTGTGGTTCGGGACACCATCCCACGCGGCGGGGGTTGGCGGGGCCAAATGTTGGTAAGTTATTTAAGTGTGTTTGTTGTCACTTATCACTTGTGTGTTGTATCCTGAAGAAGGGGGTTCGACCCCCGAAACGTTGATTTGCATTAAACATATCCTGGTTTAATTTGCACCGTTTATGAAAGTCTCCGAGTGCCGCCTTTATTTGGTCTCTCTCTCTCTATATATATATATATATATATATATATAGCAGGCAAATCAGGGCACTCATGGTATTAATATCCAAAAGAACAACTCCGTCATCAAAATAGACTTGCAACATTTCGGGTTTTAATTGCCCGTCGTCAGGCAGAAGTAACCTTTTGTTACATCTGCCTGACGACGGGCAATTAAAGCCCGAAATGTTGCAAGTCTATTTTGATGACGGAGTTGTTCTTTTGGATATTAATACCATGAGTGCCCTGATTTGCCTGCTGTTTAAATTTTTACTGTGTGCACCGTGGGAGTTGTTTCAAGTTCAGAGTGCCAGCCAATCGTGGTATATATATATATATATATATATAGATACCGTTCTAGTGGAGAGGGGTATGCATCCGTCCACTCCTCCTATGAATAGAACAGGCGGCACTCCAAGGTCTTAGTGATCAGAATAAAGTGTATTCAAAAAATCAATAAAGTGAATGGCACATTACGCCAACGTTTCAGCGCCGCGCAGGGCGCTTTTGTCAAGGCTGTGTGCAAAAAGCTGATGACGGAGTTGTTCTTTTGGATATTAATACCATGAGTGCCCTGATTTGCCTGCTGTTTAAATTTTTACTGTGTGCACCGTGGGAGTTGTTTCAAGTTCAGAGTGCCAGCCAATCGTGGTATATATATATATATATATATATATATATATATATATATATATATATAAAACTTTTCTCCCGTAGGACTTAGAGTTGATTAACAGACATCAGAAACCTGGCACATTGTACAAGGATTTGGTATTACAGGAAATAGAAAGAAACACAGAAACAATTAAAAACAACAGAAACCTAGAAAGCACAGAAGGCATATTGCAAGGTTGGTGCATTATCATCCACAGGTCATATATTACACCCACGAAAGGTACCCTGGTGGGTGCACTATGTAGGATTATCCTGGGTGGGATTTCCTGCCCCTATAAAAATATGGTATCCAGGGTAGGAGTAGAAATCTATAGAAAGCACTTGAACAATGACAGGTCCACATTTTTATGGGCACTATTACTTTAAGACATATGCATAATCTAGACTCAGGCCACGAGAAGCCCTAAATCAACCTTGGGCACTGCTATTAAAATTCTCTATGGCTACAAGTGGATGACACTGGGATTTGAAGTAGGTTTCTATAGTAATTGTCACTGTAATTTTTTCACCAGTCTGAGAAATTTCTCTTTTCAAATGTCTTTTCGTAATGCGTTTCACAGAAGATTGATTTATAATATAAAAGAGTCTTAGTCTGGACACTCCTGATCACTCTTTTATACTACTGGCAGCATGCAATTGGAAAGCCTTGCATTTTTATTGAAACCTTTCAGAGTTAACCAATATAAAAACATTGTTGATTACTTGTTGATTCTTTGCAAAAAACTACCACCCACATATATTTATATATAGGCAGTATGCATCATACAATACAGTAGGTGTCTAGGAAACTAATAAAAAACCTGCTAATCATTTATATAATCACAGCAATAATCTTCAATATTTTCTAAAACACATTGTTCATTGAGGAACAGAGATTCATTTGTCTTACTCGGTTGCACAACAGACATTTCCATAGCACATCTACATGATCATCAGCAATCAAATAATGCATGACACTAATAATGAAATGATCTTGTGTTCTTTATCAGATATTTCCCTGTTACTGCTTTATTTATGTAGATGGCCTTCCAAGTTGAAAGATTTGACAATGAGCCCTTTGTTTTATTGTCATCCTGTTTGTCATTTGTATTTGAAAAAGATTATGTTAATTACATGCCAAACAAGCTACAATATACTGAGGATAAAGCTGAGATTGAACACAAAAAGGGAGAATGTTGTAGTGAAATAAAAAATTTAGTTTACTCTTACTAAACAATGGTATGGTCAGGCTTTTTCACAGCCTCACACTACAGCAACCTATCCCCCCTCCCAGCATAAACCTAACCCACGGTGGTGCCTAACTCTAACCACCCATTCCCGTAGTCTAAACTTAACCAACCCTCAGCCTAACCCTTCCTGGAGGTACCTAACCCTAAGTCCCCCTCCCTGCAACCTAACCCTAACCTAACCCCCTCCCCACACACGCAGCCTAACCCTAATCCCGACGACAGCATTCCGAGTAGTGTCGGGATTCTGGTGTCGGTATTTCGACCACCAGGATCCCGACCGGATCCCCTAATGGACTGTTATGCTTTAAAAATGCTGAAACCACACACTTGTTGCAAATTTTCATAACATCAAAGTTTAATAATAAAACCAATCTTGGGGGAGTAGGGGTCCACATTTTCCACTGTAAGTTTGTATTTGATCAAAATATTTTTTTTAAATGTTACTTTGGGCAAAGAAAAATTCTATAAGAATGATAACAAACACATTTACTTTACTTATAACCTTTTATACCCCTTAAATATCTTTGTAAAGAATTGTTGATAAAACTTCTCTAATGATCAAAAATGGAGAGATTTGTTCACCATGTCTATGAATGCTGAAAGCCCTCAAGGTAGCTAGAAATTATTTTTTATTCTACCTGTGGCTTTCTTTTCAGACTACGGTACAATAATGTTTTCTTTGTATAATGAAGTAAAAATTTTTAAATATATGAGCTGGTAAAAAATGAGGAAAATAAAAAAAAAAAATCACTTTTTTGTTCGCTACTTTACAAAATTAACTGAACACATTAATTTATTTCTATACCGGTTAACATTAACAGATACAAAATCTGTGATCTAGATCTATGGATGTTTGTATATTGTATACAACTATAACATGTTCATATAACATGTACTGTACAGTATCTGTGTTTTTACTTACTTTCTTATTTTTATTTATTTTGAAATATTGTTTTTTTTTTCTTTTTTTATAAATTCCTTTTTGTATAGAATATGTTAAGATGGCATGTCATAGGCAACTAACTCCAGAACAGAGCATACAAACAGATAATGTTCCATTAGGGCAGGGAATGGCTGGCAGCATTTGGCATTGGATGCAAAAAAACAACAACAGGGTATTCTACTATGCATCAGCCTTGATGAAAACCATGTGGATGAGGTTTGTCTGACCTACAGCTGGTTACACAACTTCCAACGGTGCGACCTATTGACACAGCAATGCGATGTAACTATACATCGCATCCTCTGTACAATGGGGATCTGTATCGTTACATGCTGCCTCTAACTACACTGCATCAGCTGGGGAACCACTGGACCAGCTATTACCAAATGCAACATCTACCAATCCATCTGAATAGAATTCAGCATCTTTGTTACCGAAATGCAATATGGAGAGCATCCTTGTGATTGCCACACATTACAGAGAGCATCCTCATGTATGCCATAGTTTTTCACTGCTCTGTTAAGCGTTAAACAGGTGCTGCATGCTGGTTCAATGTTGGTTTGATGTAAAAATAAACAAAACAGCACTGGCTATGCAGTTTTGATTTAAACGTCAACATTGATAGCTGTTGGATTTCAAACCGCTGTACCGCAGCAGATCCATCAGCAAACTGACCATCAATTTGGTGCAGAGTGGAATCCCTGCACAGATCACTATGATCTGTACAGGCTGGGTAATATTCAGTATACTGGTTGTTGGGATCCCGGTGCACAGTATACTGGCACTGGAATCCCGACAACCGGCATACCAACACCTTTTCTCCCTCTTGGGGTCCACTACCCCCCTGGAGGGAGAATAAATGCTGTGCTCACAGTGTGGCAAGCGCAGCGAACATGCAAGGGGCTTATTTGCGCTCACCCTGCTGTTGGCAAGGTGGCAGTCGGGATCCTGGTGCCGGTATGCTGGCCACCGGGGACCCGGCCGCCGACAGCTCATACCACACCCGTACAGGCTTCAATAGTTTAAAAAGTGTTGCAAAGATTAATTACGTATTAAAATATGGCATGGGGTAATCCCACCAAATCCACAACCAACCTCTGAGCCTAGGCAGGTTTTGGAAACCAGGGTGGAAATACACCTAGAGATTGCCCCTACTTTCCAATAACCATAATAGGTCAAAGGTTGGTAATGGAATTGGAATGGGGACAGCGCTTGTTTTACAAAATATTTTTAAACCAACACTTTCTAAACAAACCAAGCCTGTACAGATCAGAGTGATCTGTGTAATGCTTCAAACATATTCACCTCCTACAGGCTGGTCTATTGTTTTGGCTGTCTTGTTATAGTTGGTTTTCAAAACAATGCATAGTAAATCTCAGGTTTCAATACTTGTCTATGTAAAAACATGGATAGTTGACTCAATATTTTAACCTATTTTAAAGTCGTTAATTTTGTAATTTTGCTGTTGGTTTTGCTTTTAGTAAATGGTCAGTTTACAAAGCTGATGGAAAAATTACCAAAATCGATCTTTAGTAAATATACTAAGTTTGCTTAAAAAGCCAGATTTTGAGGCTGACAGAGACATGGCCATGGTTGTGTCTATGGTTGGTAGCCTATCTGTGACTTTAGACTGAGATGCAGCAAAAGTCCATTCAACCTGTATAAGAGACACTGGTCTGCGGCTTTAATAACACTGGAAATAGTGCATTAGTTTTAAAAATGTACAACATCGCATTTGAAGCACAAGGGAACATGGTGTGAAAAAAAGTCACGGCTGCTGCATCATGGCACTTTGTTTACAAATTCAGATTAATTTGCACGCAAATGTTCAAATGTTGCACATTAAATTGATCAGTGTGGTTTAGATACACAGCTGTTAGTCACTTCCAGTTGTTTTTATAGTGCAAATAATCTTGAGAAAATAATACGATTGGTGTAACCAAGTTTAATGTGACCTTGTGCGCCAAGAGTGGCTGTTTGGCATAAATGCAGCAATGGTGTATGAGGACACATCTGTCTGTGAACATCGGCATAGTGCAAATGATGGGAAACCTTTGGCACTCCAGCTGTTGTTGAACTACACATGCCAGCGTGCCCTGCTACAGTTTTGTCATTTGACCATGCTAAAACTGTACCAGGGCATGCTGGAATGTGTAGTTCAACAACAGCTGGAGTGCCAAAGGTTCCCCATCACTGGCATAGTGGCTAGTACCAGAGCCAGATTTACACACACATATATGAACCCGAGGGTTCATGTGGGTATTATACAAAAGGTGCAGCAGTACCTACTGCTAGAAATTTGGTGAGTTTTGATGAAAGATGAACAGACATGGTAGGCAGGCGAGGCACTGTCTCACCTGTCATAGGCCAGTATACTTCAGAGTTTTGACTATACAAATTATTAGAATAATGCAAAGAAGGTATTTATAATATCTTCTTTGTATTTTTCTTATCATGTTTATAGTCAAAACTCTGGAGTACACTGGAGTATGACAGTAGAAGCTCTGCTTCACCTGACCGGACATCACCGTGTGTAACTCTTGGGGTAATTCAGATCTGATCGCAGTAGCAAATTTGTTAGCTAATGGACAAATCCAGGGGGGTAATTCCAAGTTGATCGCAGCAGGAAATTTTTTAGCAGTTGGGCAACACCATGCGCACTGCAGGGGGGGCAGATATAACATGTGCAGAGAGAGATAGATTTGGGTGTGGTGAGTTCAATCTGCAATCTAAATTGCAGTGTAAAAATAAAGCAGCCAGTATTTACCCTGCACAGAAACAAAGTATCCCACCCAAATCTAACTCTCTCTGCAAATGTTATATCTGCCCCCCCCTGCAGTGCACATGGTTTTGCCCAACTGCTAAAAAATATCCTGCTGCGATCAACTTGGAATTACCCCCCATGTGCACTGCAGGAGTGGCAGATATACTGTAACATTTGAAGAGAGAGTAAAGCTAGGTACACACTATACAATTATCTGGCCGATAATCTGCCAGATCTGGCTGGTTGGAATGAAAATCTGGTAATGGATGAGAGCAAATGACAATCGACCATTTGCTTCCAAATACTGGAAAACGAACAAAACCTGTAGTTAATACAAATTGGTTAAACAAAAATGTAATCAACTTGCATGAACAACTGTTTTTGTCCATTTTGCAGTTTTTGTGAGCAAATAGTCGATTGCCATTTGCTCTCATCCATTACCAAATTTTCATTCCAACCAGCTAAATCTGACAGAGTATCTGACAGATAAGTGTATAGTGTGCTGCAATCAGATCTGAATTAGACCCTCTGAATCAAGTCCATAGTGTACTAAGTACTTAGGACTGTTTTTTTGTTTTGTTTTTGTCACAAGGTGTATGCAAGGTACAGGTCAGAGGTAGATCTTCAGATGGTGTAAACTCATTTTAGCCTATGGAGGCATAGCATGAGAGAGAGCTTTCACCCTGATCCTGGAAAACGGACACTGTGCGCATGTGCCGTGCCTGATTCCCCTAGAGGAGTTCTTTGCAAATGCAAAAAACTCCTCCAAAATGTCATTAAAGTAACTCACAGAGATAGCGGTTATCACTGCTGCTGTCCCTTTGGGTTTCGCTATGTACAAAGCAGGTATACAGTATATGTGTTAAAAATGAAAATATTTGTTGCAATACAGTGATAACAATCGCTGCAGTTCTGTGATTTCATTTTTAACACATATACATATGCCCCTAAGTAGCTGTTCAATAGGTAAGAAAATTGTGTCATAAAAGCCAGTGTGTGTTGTGGTGGATAAGCAACAATGGATTGATCAACAAAGCTGAAAGCAGTATAAAGGTCCACAAAGATGACTATGGCAATCTGACCTTTAAACTTTGTTGTAGCTACTGTAAATGAAGTGCAATCTCAGTAGAATTTTGACTGCAGAGAGTTGCGAATAAAGCTGTAGAGTGAGACAATGATATGCATGTAAAGACTTGGGGGTATATTTGCTAACATTTGATTTGGGGTCTTTGGTAAATTTGCTTTAGATTTTGCATTTGGAGATTTACTAAAGACAAAGTTTAATGTAAAATCGAATATAAAACCAAATCTCACTCAAAATAGAAATATCAGCAAAACATTAGTACTTTTACATAAACAGATATAGAATCTTAGAGTTTACTAACATTTGAATTGAAACTTGAACACAAATTGAACACAAAATCGAACTACAAATGCCCAAAATAATAGACTAATAGCACAGACAGGTGATTTTAACTTCTAAACAACATTCTATTCCCTAAGCTTTCATTATGGTGCCTATAAAAGTAGAGATAATGGATGGTACACCTATGTTTTTGCAATTGAGCGATTATTGGTAAATTGCACGTGCATACTGTATGTTTCAACCTGCGCATGCCCAAAAGTCTAATAGCAATGGGTGTTGTTGGGGTAGCTGTTGCAAAAATGCAGGTGTGTCGCAGCCATTTTTGGGTTGTGTTGCTGGGTGCCCATGCAAATCTGGACTCAAGTAGTGTGCCTCTGGCATCTCTGTACAAGCTGTCATGCTGTGTGGGCGTTGATTTAAGCATGCTGATTATTACTGATGGATCAGTATGTGCACTGGGAATGTGTATGCCGTTGCTGTGTTTCCTTTGTGATGGCTCCGCTGGGTGTCTCTGTACTTTTAAGGCCTTTTTTTAATAATTCTGCACAACCTCAATGTGTACAAGTGTAGGTGCATTTGCTGTTGCGTTCGTAAATGAATCAGGCATGTGATATGTTTTGTCCTATAGAAATACATAGGAAAGTGTTTGTTCTATTTAATTTAGAGATGTGCACCAGAAATTTTTCGGGTTTGTGTTTTGGTTTTGGATTCGGTTCGGCGGCCGTGTTTTGGATACGGACGCGGTTTGGCAAAATCTCCCTGAATTTTTTTTGTCAGATTCGGGTTTTTTTTTAAAAAACCCTCAAAAACAGCTTAAATCATAGAATTTGGGGGTAATTTCGATCCTATAGTATTATTAACCTCAATAACCATAATTTCCACTCATTTCCAGTCTATTCTGAACACCTCACACCTCACAATATAATTTTTAGTCCTAAAATTTACACCGAGGTCGTTGGATGACTAAGCTAAGCGACCCAAGTGGGCGGCACAAACACCTGGCCCATCTAGTAGTGGCACTGCAGTGTCAGACAGGATGGCACTTAAAAAAATTGGCCCCAAACAGCACATGATGCAAAGAAAAGAGAAAAAGAGGTGCACTTTGGTCGCTGGACAGCTAAGCTAAGCGACACAAACACCTCAATATCACAGGAATTATTTGTTCTAATCAATAGTATTATTGGTCCAAATCACTGGAAGAAAATGACAAAATCACTGGAATAATTTGGCAAGAACACTGTAATTAATAATTAATTATAAATCACTGATATTAATTGATAAAATCTCGCTATCGCCTGCCATAGTGACGTGGAATCTAGATGGGATTTTGTACCGGGGACACAATAACTTCATCAATTGTCTAAATCCCAATGCACTAATGGCGGAAAACGGGTGCACGTCTAACAGCGCACTGATTATACTGAGAACTGATTATACTGATCACTGATCATACTGAGCACTGATTTTACTGAGCACTGATGATACTACGGAGAACTGACACTGAGCAGCGAGAACAGCACTGCACTATTGTACTGTAGTATACTGGTCACCACAATGCTGCACTGTACTACTATATATACTGCTCACAACAATGCAGCACAGATATAAATACTTGCAGTGACACGGAGCTGCAATATACAGAAATGGCTTACTGTACTGTACAACTATATACTGTTGGTCACCAAAATGCTGCACTGTACTGTACTACTATATATACTGCTCACAAAAATGCAGCACAGATATGGAATGGATAGTTGCAGTGACACGGAGCTGCAAGATACAGCAATGGCCTACTGTACTGTACAACTATATACTGTTGGTCACCAAAATGCAGTACACTGAGCACAGATATTTGCAGCACACTGAGCACAGATATGGAGTTTTCAGGCAGAGAATGTAGCAACATCCTCTCCGTTCAATCTCCAATGCACGAGTGAAAATGGCGGCGACACGCGGCTCTTTATATAGAATACGAATCTCGCGAGAATCTGACAGCGAAATGATGATGTTTGTCCGCGTTCGGGTTAACCGAGCAAGGCGGGAAGATCCGAGGCTGCCTCGGACCCGTGTAAAATAGGTGAAGTTCGGGGGGGTTCAGATCTCAACGAACCGAACCCGCTCATCTATAATTTAATTCAAGTTTATACTCCATTTTATAGGTGATTTCATGTTCGATTTTGAAATGGATATCCTAAACTGAACACAAAATCAGTAGTCAAAATCAAACAACATTGAATTCGATTTTGAAAGTGACTTCAAAATTGGATCTTAGTAAATGTGGGTTTTGATGAGTGAAAAAGAATGTTAATTTTATTTTATTTCAGTCGATTTAAATTAAACGAAAAATTGAATACAAAATTGTACATTAGTAAATATACCCCTTGAACTTTAATTACTTGAGATAATAAATTTAGCTTGGTTGGGAAGTGTAGGAGAAGATCAGCATGTTGTGTGGGATTCGGCATGAGGGAGTATCTTGTGAAATGTTGAATTTGTCTTTGAAGTTAGAAACAAAACCATGGTGCATAATGTACACTTGACATGCAGCATGTTATTTTTTCTCTTAAATATATTCATGGTCTTATGTAAATATTGAAAATTATCATGTTTTCTCTTTTACATGGTTCATTTATAAATTATAAGTTGTTCTGGACATTAATTAGCTGGAAAGAAAGTTGCAGAAACCTGATATAATCAATGTTTCTGTACTATATTTAAAACTTATTATGACTTATTGTGCTATCTAATGACACAAATGCATTCATACTGCACATGAACCTTTTGTCAAGGATTATGTGTACTTGCATAAAGTATATTGTTCTTTTATGGTGCAGTTTTCAGAAGAAAATCTGTCAAGATAAAAACAATGTTTGTCATGTACACTTACAGTGGAATATTACATAAACAACAGAACGTTAAAGCTAATAAATGCGTTGTCATACTAACTGGGTTATAAAATGGGAATTCTGGAAAGAAATATCCAATATACAGTACAAGATTATTTTTAAAGGTTCATTATTCCTAGAAGCTAAAAGTAGTGCCTCCTCCTCTAGGCCATGTGCGCTATGATATATATCGGTGAGAGTTTGGGGCAAAATAGCTGGTAAGACTCCACAGAGCACTGTAACTATAATATGCTTTAGTAACCTTTGACCTTGCTCCAGACTGTGTTAAAATGAGCTGTCATATTTGAGAAATGTCAGAGCTTGGTCATTTGGTTCTGTCAATGTTCATACCATAGAAAGATTTAGAAAATGTGCCATCTGTTGTTACCTATATTTCAAAACTCAAATTTTTTTGCCATTGGTATACATTTGTAAAATGTATTTGATAACATTTCTACATGTTAAGTCCTGGTTGGTACTAAGTAGAAATGAAATAGAAAATAATAACTTTTTTCCCAGTAATATTTGTTAGTTGCTACAATTAGGTTTATTTGGAGTATGCAAAACCAGTGTTTGTAAAGTGGCAACCATTCACTTTCTTTTACCCTGCTGTAAAATCTTCTGCACCTCTGTTTTGTAGAGAAAATGTAATTATGTATGGTGTTCCTCCACTTAGAAATATAGCAATGTGTCTGTGTATATTAGTATTTAGATTATCTTCCTGCATATTGTATATACTTTTTAAAGTAAAGGGATTTAGTACCTATGTTACATGTATGAAAGCATAGTTCTATGGACAGAACCAATCTTATTCTGTGCATTACTTTGGAGTTAATAACTGTATTATTAAAACTAGAGATGTGCGGCTGGCACTTTTCCTGTTTTGTGTTTTGTTTTTGGTTCTAATTCCCCGCTCATGTTTTGATTTTGGATTGGTTTTGCCAAAACCACCCTTTCGGGTTTTGATTTTGGATCTGGATGATTTTTGTACTAAATAGGCTAAAATCACCGAATTTGGGTAATTTTGATCCTACGATATTATTAACCTCAATAACATTAATTTCCACTAATTTCCAGTCTATTCTGAACACCTCACAATATTGTTTTTAGGCCAAAAGGTTGCAACGAGGTGGCTGTATGACTAAGCTAAGGGACACAAGTGTGTGGCACAAACACCTGGCCCATCTAGGAGTGGCATTGCAGTGACAGACAGGATGGCAGATTTAAAAAATAGGCCCCAAACAGCACATCATGCAAAGAAGGAAAAGAATTGCAATGAGGTTGCTGTATGACTAAGCTAAGTGACACAAGTGTGCGGCACAAATACCTGGCCCCTCTAGGAGTGGCACTGCAGTGGCTGAATGTCGAAAGTGGCCCGCAATTTTCAGTCCACTTACAGCATCTCCTGCATGCCCCTGCCATTTTTCAAAAATTCTGACTTGATGGACTTATATGGTAGTACCCCTGGACTAATACAGCAGTACCCCTGGACTTATATGGCAGTGTCAGACAGGATGGCACTTTCAAAAACCATGCCCCAAACAGAACATGATACAAAGATGAAAAAGAGGTGCACCAAGGTTGCTGTATGACTAAGCTAAGTGACACAAATGTGTGGCACAAACACTTGGCCCATCTAGGTGTGGAACTGCAGTGGCTGACAGGATGGCACTTAAAAATACTAGGCCCCAAACAGCACATCATGCAAAGATGAATAAGAGGTGCAATGAGATATGTGTATGACTAAGCTAAGCGACACAAACATTTGGCCCATCAAGGAGTGGTACTGCAGTGTCAGATAGGATGGCACTTAAAAAAACTAGTCCCCAAACAGCACATCATGCCAAGAAGTAAAAGAGGGCAATGAGGTAGCTGTATGACTAAGCTAAGCGACACAAGTGTGTGTCACAAACATCTGGACCATCTAGGAGTGGCACTGCAGTGGCAGACAGGATGGCAGATATAAAAAAGGCCCCAAACAGCACATCATGCAAAGATGTAAAAGAGGTGCAATGAGGTAGCTGTATGAGTAGGCTAAGCGACACAAACAATTGGCCCATCTAGGAGTGGCACTGCAGTGTCAGACAGGATGGAACTTTAAAAAACTAGTCCCCAAACAGCACATGAAGCAAAGAAGAAAAAGAAGTGCACCGAGGTTACTGTATGACTAAGCTAAGCGACACAACCACCTGGCCCATCTAGTAGTGGCAAGCAGTGGCTAAATGTCGAAAGTGACCAGCAATTTTTCAGTCCACTGACAGGATCTCCTGCATGCCCCTGCCATTTTTCAAAAATTCTGAATTGGTGGACTTATATGGCAGTACCCCTGGACTAATACAGCAGTACCCCTGGACTTATACAGCAGTGTCAGACAGGATGTAACTTTCAAAAACCATGCCCCAAACATCACATGAGGCAAAGATGAAAAAGAGGTGCACCAAGGTTGCTGTATGACTAAGCTAAGTGACACAAGTGTGCGGCACAAACACCTGGCTCATCAAGGGTTGGCACAAGCATAGTTGTTATGGCCTCATTAATCCACTTTGCAACAGGGTATATATATATATATATGTATATGGCAGAATCACTGGAATTATATGGCAGTACCACTGAACATATACAGCAGGATCACTGGACTGGACTTATACGCCAGTACCACTGGAATTATAAAGCAGGATAGCTGGAAATATACAGCAGGATCACTGGACATATACAGCAGTATCAATGGACATATACGGTAGTATCACAGGACATATTGTTTCACTGGACTTGACTTATACGCCAGTACCACTGGATTTATATGCCAGTACCACTGGAATTATACGGCAGGATCACTGGAATTATACGGCAGGATCACTGGATTTATAGGGCAGTACTGCTGGACATGTATGGCAGTATCAATGGACATATACGGCAGTATCACTGGACATATATGGCAGCACAGGGGCACAACCACTGCAATGGACTGGACTTACACAGCAGCAGTGGACATATGGCAGCAGAGGACACCACCACTGTGACTGGACTGATGCAGCACAACACAGCACCACTGGACTGGACTTATACAGCAGTACTGGTCATATGGCAGCAGAGGACATAACCACTGTGACTGGACTGATGCAGCACAAGACACCAACACTGGACTGATGCAGCACAACACAGCACCACTGGACTGGACTTATACAGTAGCATTGGACATATGACAGCAGAGGACACAACCACTGTGACTGGACAGATGCAGCACAAGACACTACCACTGAGGATGGAGACACGTCCTCTTTCTACACTCTCCAATGCCGGAGTGAAAATGGCGGGGATGCACGGCTCCTTATATGGAATCTAAACCCCACGTGAATTCGACAGTGGGATGATGATGTTTTGCCTCATTCTGGTTTCCAAGTCAGGTGGGTAAACCCGAGCCTAACTCAGATCCAGGCTTGTGACGTGAAGTCCGGGGGGGTTCATTTCTCTGAGAACCGAACCCGCTCTTCTCTAATTATAACCCAGTGCCCCAATATACTGTATATACAGTATAAGTACTTATTATAGTCAAGAGAACATAAAGCTTAACCTGCAAGGATTAAGAAACTCCTAATTAGGAGATGTGTGGTTCGGTTCTCCAGAAATATGAATCCACATGAATTTTGTGGATCTGAACGAAACCAAACCCAGTCGGTTTGGATTTGGATTGCAAAAATTGCATGATTTTAGTAGAGATGTGCGTGAACCCCCATGTTTTGGTTTTGGTTCTAATTCATCATAGTGTTTTGGTTTTGACAAAACCACCCTCAAGTGTTTTGGTTTGAATTTGGATTTTTGCTCAGTTTAAAATCAATAAAAAAAGTCGCTAATCATTGATAAATATTGATAAAAACAGATAAAATCACAATTACAGTATAATGCAATCCATAACTGAAATTCAAAAATTTGAAATCAAAATTTCTGGAAGATCTCTACCAGTACTCGATTCGGAACGGATCTCCTCAGGGAATCCAGAGCCAGTTTTGGTTAAGTTTGGTTCCACAAGATTCAGATGTATTCAGATTTCTGGAGAACCAAACCGCACAATCTTACTTGAAAGGGGTAAGGCATTCCCTGTTAAAGATGTACATATAACTGAGGCTCAAATTATTCCTTTTCTGCAAATACTAAGGGGTAGATAGGATAAGCAACTTTTTACTGTGTCCAAAATCCATAATCAATACTTCTTGATATTCAATTTGACAATTGTGTTAATGCTGCTTTCAGAAGGAGAAATCACGGCTTCTAGATTGCATCTCCAGAGTTGGTGACAAATGTTTACAAGTCCTTTTTGAAACCCAATAAAACAGATGCAGATTCCACAGACTTGAAAACTATATAAGAATAATCCTAGCATTATACAGCCTACAGCAGTGGTTCTCAAACTGTTTGCCAGAGCACCCTAGGGTGCCTCAGGGAACTTGTAGGGGTGCCCTGGGTTGGTGGTCCAGGACCAATCCAAATTAATTGTGATCAATCTAATAAGCAAACCTAGTGCAGGTGGCTGCCAACCATAACATATATGGACAATCAGAAGCAAATCTTGTCCCTGACCACACAATTGAACCTAAGGATGACATATAAACACAATTTACTTAATTCAATATTTCTTTCTAAATGTCTCAATAAGAAACTTTGGGGCCAGGGGTACAATGAAAGAGAACCACTGGTCTACAGTATAACTGATGCACAGTAATAGCCTTAAGATAGCACTGTGCAAATGTGTACTGTAGGATCACATCTTTTATCACAAAGACATGCTCCATCTGTAACAGTCTTACCTAATAGTTAATAGTCTAACGATAATACTGTACCACTACAAGTGGAAAATATTTATAAATAGAGTCCTAAAAGAAACAGAACAGCATTGCACCTAAAAGACAGAAAAGATGTACAGTAATATCCACTAACAATACACTGTGGGAACATACCACATAGTTTTGAAGGAGACACAGCTCTTATTGCTGCTGGCTGCACAGTGGAGCTGCAGTTAGACAAGTCAAACATACTGTAGCATCTGGGCTTAGGTGCATTATATATTGGGAAGCAGGGAACTGTTAGCCTCAGGGAAAGGAATAACATGGGTTTAAAACCAGCCAAATGGGATAGAGCTGCATACCCTCCAACATGACCCATTCCATTAGGTACAAAATGCTCTGTTCCTGGACTTTCTTGCCAGTGGCACATACAGAAATGGGACTGCAGCACAGTCAAAAATTCAAATAGGGGAACTACACCAACTCCCAGTGAGTACTGGCCGGTGATGTTTGGCAGTGCTTGGGGTGGCAGTTGGTGTGGCTCCCCTATTTGAATTTTGGACTGTGCTGCAGTCCCACCTCTGTAACTGCCACCTGAAGAAAGTCCAGGAACAGAGCATTTTGTACCCAATGGAATGGGTCATGTTGGAGGGTATGGAGCTGGATGGAGCTTAGCAGGTGAAAATGTGCTGGTTCCCATTGGGGAAGGGGGGGATATCAATGCTAGACCAGCTCTGCCGTAAGCATGCTCTACCATAAGCACAGCTTTTCTTAGCTAATTTTCTGTACAGGTAACACGTTAGTCTTTTTCTTTTCTTATCTGCCTCCTTACAGAGATGGCCAGGAGTTAATGCACTCTGTTGCCAGGCAATGATGTTGCAGCTTCCTGGCTGTTGCCAGGGTGACAGTGGTGATGCGAATGCCGCCACGACATAACTGTGGGCCCAGCAGTAACTCATGGTATTAGAAGCTCTTTATTTTATTAAACTTGATTTGAGATTCAGTGCTGCTTTACAGTCACTAAAATTATACATGCATATTTGCAAATAATTAAAAATGTTCATTTACACCAGATACTTTTTTGCACCAAATACTTCTTACTTTACTAAAAGTTTGCCTTTAAGCTTGTTAATTAATCTGAAAGTTAGACAGTATATTTATATTTGTTTATCATGGTTAGTAAACCAAAGCATATGAAGGCGCAGACAGTTTGCTTTAAATAATGTGTTTTATTGTGAGTCGTAAATTAATTCTTTCCTCCGAAAGGATAGAAATATAACATTGCTGACTTTTTCAAACTGAATATATTGCTATGAATCTTTAAAAAAAAAAATTGTTTTCTGATAGCAGAAAAGTGTGGTAAATTACTTGCATCACTGCAATGCTGGTAAAAATGTCAGTCTCTTCTTAAGCATTCATTTTTAAAAGCTACAGTTTGCCTGTATGAATCACTGATAGTTGTCACTTTCTCAAGATTAACTGAATTTATGATGACCCTTTATTTTTGGAAAAATGTTCTGGCCTGCTGACAATACTTGACAGGGTTTACCTCCTTCCATAAAGAAATCCCAAAATCAATCAACGGTCTTTTTCTATTACTGTATGCACTAACTATTACACAAAGCTCCACTATGGTAAGGTTTATTTTCTGTAAAGTAGCTACAAATAATGTTTTTATTGTAATTTATAGTTTTCATTATTAAGGGCAGCACAGACGGTGTAATGGTTAGTAATACTGCCTCACAGCACTGAGGTCATGGGTTCGATTTCCACCATGGCCCTAACTGTGTGGAGTTTGTATATTCTCCCTGTGCTTGCGTGGGTTACCTCCAGATACTCCGGTTTCCTCCCAGAATCCAAAAATATACTGGTAGGTTAATTGGCTCCCTACAAATGAACCTTACCGTGAATGTGTATGCGTGTACGTGTTGTAAGGAATATAGATTGTAAGCTCCACTGGGGCAGGGACTGATGTGAATAGCCAAATACTCTCTGTAAATCGCTGCGGAATATGTGTGCACTATATAAATAACTGGTAATAAATAATAAATAATTAATAATTTACTGTCATTTTTTGTGTGAAAGCAGCATGATACTGTATTTGTGTCTTTACAATAAGTAATATTCTAAATTATTAAATGCTAGCAACAGAAAGGGACTTTTGTTATTACATTTTCAATTATTTTAATTTTTTTACCACTGATTGCAAAACTGGTCACACTACAATGATTTCTGCCTTAAGGCATCCTCAGTGGTTTAACTTTAATATAGTATGGTAACAATTGTAGAGATTCACCTGTAAGGATGTGTACACACGGCGCAATGTGCCGTACAGCCCGACATTGACTATTCGATGGGGCCAGAGCCGGCCCTGCCGATATAGTCAATGTTGGGCTGCCTGCACAGTCTATTTTTTCTTGCAAAGCCGATCCCGCGGGACCACTCATCGGCATCACAAGCTGTGTACACATGGTGCGAAATGCACTAACTTTCCATACGATTTTGACTATAGAGTCAAAATCGTAAGGTAAGTTAAGTGCATATCGCACCATGGGGGTAATTCCAAGTTGATCGCAGCAGGAATTTAGTTAGCAATTGGGCAAAACCATGTGCACTGCAGGGGAGGCAGATTTAACATGTGCAGAGAGAGTTAGATTTGGGTGGGTTATTTTATTTCTGTGCAGGGTAAATACTGGCTGATCTATTTTTACACTGCAAATTCGATTGCAGATTGAACACACCCCACCCAAATCTAACTCTCTCTGCACATGTTATATCTGACCCCCCTGCAGTGCACATGGTTTTGCCCAATTGCTAACTAAATTCCTGCTGCGATCAACTTGGAATTAACCCCCATGTGTGTGCACCTTAACAGAACCAAGCTACAGGACATGCACAGCTGAGTCATCAAAAGTCTCAACTCTGGTAGATTACAGACAGCGCCTGGGACACTGGTTGTAGCTTAACCAGCTAAATAAACAAAAAATAAAAAAGGCAGCACTGGAATGTGTACAAAGGGTAAAACAATTAAATAATTAAAATCCAATACTTATACATGGATCAATAATATAAAAACAGTATTTGTTCATAATGCCCAACATGAGCTGCATAATCTCCAACATGACCCTCTTCTTCTAAATTTAGCACATCTACTATCAGATCTGAATTATGGTGTGTACTCACGGTGAGATTTTTTTTTCCAATTTTGACTATATATAGTCAAAATCGCAAGAAAAGTTAGTGCAAATCGCAAGGTGTTATGCCACTTACGATCCCGATTCGGTCCTGATGCTTGGTCCCGCCAGGTCGGTATCGCAACAAAAGATAGACTGTGCAGGCAAGTCAATCCTTGCTAGATCGGTGTACATCTCACATGTCAATTACATCTCTTAGGCCCTAAGTTCCAAAATAAAGACAAACACTGCTATTCTATATCAGGGCACTCAGTTTAATCAGTGATCTTTAAAACAAAAGTTTTATTAAAGACACTTAAAAATAGTAAAATTATAAATCCTGTATGTGATTTACTGTATATATTGGGGGGTGACTCTTAAAAGATGGTTATTTCTAGGCTTGGACTGGCCCACAGGGGTACATGGGAAACCACTGGTGGGTCCTACTGCCTGGGCCCCCACCTCCTGCTCTAACGATCAGGTTCCAGACTATGCACTTGACTTATACATTATAAATATGTCACCCGATACTGGACTATTGTGTATTTTCTACAGTGCATTGCTGTTATGCATCTGTTATTAATGTAGTACATTATCAGGCATGCAGCAGCTGAATTTACTGTATATATTTCTGAAGGGGCGAAGACGTTGCACTCTCTAATGCAGTGTTTCCCAACCACGGTCCTCAAGGCACACTAACAGTCCTGGTTTTAGTGATATCCAGGCTTGAACACAGGTGACTTAATTAGTACCTCCGTTATTTTGATTTAACCATCTGTGCTGAAGCCAGGATATCACTAAAACCAGCACTGTTGGTGTGCCTTGAGGACCGCGGTTGGGAATGCCTGCTCTAATGGTTAGTCAAACCAATGACGTGGCAGGCCACATCCCCTCTTCAGACTGGCCACACCCCTAACACAGGCCCCTACCACAGCATTCCCCACGGTGGGCCCTACATGCCCCAGTCCGACACTGGTTATTTCAATATATGTTTAAATACTCAAATGCTCCTTTCACAGGTTGTCTATGGCCTTTTCTAATAAATTGCTATTTTAATAAATGCAAGGTAAATAATGTCCAACCCTTCATGTAGATTCAAATCTATGTAAGTTACAAATATTTTGGAGGCAATTACCACCTTTAGTGGAGTGTCACTGCCTCTGAAAAAGATATAGGAAATCTTAAAAGTCCATATATTTTTAATCAAATTAGCAGCAGGATCATATTGACCCATTAAAAATAAAAAGCTGCCTGACAGAAATATCAAATGGTATACAGTATGTGGACCTCACTTGACAGAAACAGCATGGCTAATTCTCTGTAAAGTGAGCTGTTTACATAAACATAACACATTAATAGATGTGCAATTACTGAACATCCCTTGTAACATACTATAGATGTTCTCTGTAATCACAATTTAATACTGGAGTCTTATACAGTAGATATAATGTATCTCTTCTAATACCATAGTGGTAGATGTTGTCATGTTCCCATTTCAATTAACTGATTAGTTTATTAGTGTAAACAACTCCTATGTATGCATCAGTAGGAAAATGTCAACAGTAGTGATTTACAAATGTACTGAGGTCAGGCTGATCACAGACTATTACTTAGGGGGTTATTCAAAGATGATGCGTCCACAATCTAATTGCGAATGCATTGGATCTAACAATTAATGTTGGCAGCGCTATCAGGTGGTCAGCGGCCATTTCACACACAGCTGCTCCGACCAAAAAAATGGCCACTGACCACCTGACAGATCAGGTCCCGAAAACGGTCCCGGCCCACCCCCATTCGTTCCGCCAAACACTGCATCACCGCATTAAAAACACCTGCCACTGTCAGTCACATTGCTGTTGCATCCATCGGGGATGTAACTGCAATCTGTGAGTCCACACAACTGGTGTGCAGCTATTGTACATGCACAATATGTTGCCATCGGCAAACTACGGTGGGTGCTGCATCGGCAGCTGGGTCTGAATGGCCCCCTTAATTCACAAGGGTAAGGAGGGAATTAGATTCAAACCCAGACTGTATCAAACTTTTTCCCCTTAAAATTATGTAGAAACTGAGGTTTCTGCATAATTTTATGGTTTGTAACTATTTACTAATAGCATAATACAAGAGATTTTTGATGCATGCAAGCACAGATCTACTTTAGATTACAAAGTGCACATTATTGATACACTTTCTTCATCCTCTACTCATGTGTAATGCCATACAACAGTTGAGTCATTGCGGAATGAGGAGGTTATGATGAAGATTGTCCACAAAGATACAGCTACAAGTTGATATTCTTCTTATGTTTGGTATACACATTTGATTATCACTTTGGATAATAGCAAAGTCACGATTTTTGATAAACTTTGAAGGCCCAGTGGACTTACTACCAAAGAACATATATACAGTATACATATATATATATATATATATATATATATAAAATTGTCTTTGTTTAGTTCTGTAGTCAGTTGTATAGCATATCCGAGGTCTCATTTAAGTTATACGGAACCGAGATGCAGCTCTATATCTTCTGCTTATGAATTATCAAGCTCACATAGTGATTTTTGTTACTTACATAAATCTATGTGTGAAAACCACAGAAATATGGTAATTCCCTAGGGTACACAGTCTAATACTGACACAGGGCTTCACTCACAATGATTGTAAGTTAGCCGCAGGATATGATAACCTGCATCTGCTACTAACACACTGACAAGCTACCAGCAGTATATTGCAGTCCTGCTCTTAGTATTATTTATATAGAAATATAATGTATTAAGGCCTGAGTCCTCGGGTGATCTGTCCAACTACCAAGTCATATAGATCTACTCTGGGACAATGTTTATAGTAAATGTGACCTGATGCCTGGATGCAGTAGTTGCCTGGCTCACTGGCAGTATGGTACTGCCTGGTTTATAGTCAGAATAACATTAATTTATAAAGGTACTGTACAATAAGACTCTGATCCCCAGGTAGGCCCATAAAAAGTCCACGGCCATATAATTTTGTTACAGGGTCCTGCATACAGTCATCATAACACAGTGTTGGATTACCACCCACTGCCAGCCACAATCTCTGCTGCTAAAGCACTGCTCAGATGCTGGCAGGATTAAACAACAGGAGCTTGATTATGAAACTAAAACAATTACTTAATAACTGCCTGCATAGAAATTAACTCTGCCATTATTCTAAAGGAGACATGAAGAGAACATGTCAAGGAGGTTTCTTGACATGTGTTTCACACTTGAAAGGCTTTGTCATAAAAGCCTTTTATATGTGAAACGTGCATCCAGAAACCTCCTTGACAGGTTCTTACTAAATACAATCTATAAGTTCTTGTGGGTACAGTGGTCATGATTGATTGATTGATTGATTGACTGACAACTACTATACTCCTGTACAGTATTTTTATTAATTTAGAAACAGGAAAATATTAATATACAGCTGCTGGATGACATATAAACTAAACAACATAGAAATTAGAGGTGAAATTCACCCCAACTCCCGGCACAAATGGTTAAAATAATTACTTAATTTAATCAGGTAGACATCAGCTTCACATAATAGGGAATTAGCTAAATCCCTATGAAGCAACAAAGTGAACAAGAATAATTATTGCGCTTGATGTACTATGAATAAATTCGTATTGATATATATTGGTGTTTGCTTCCACTAAATATAATCACACATAGACCTTGCTTCAGAAATACAGTATATATAAAAATATTTTACTATGTTCAAATACAATAAAATAATAAAAAATAATCACAAGTTTAAAATTCCGTATGGACTACACAGTAATGGTATAATAACCAGCTACACTAATTGAAGAATCTGAGGTTCTCTCGCACTGTTAAATATAGCAACAATGTGTCTCTGATAAACTTGTGATTATTTGTTATTATTTTATTGTATTTGAACTTAGTCAAATATTTTTATACATATTTCTGAAGCAAGGTCTATGTGTGATTATATTTAGTGGAAGCAAACACCAATATATATCCGGTATAAAATTGGGGGGATAGGGGTACCGGCGACGAGTGTGGCTAAAAACTATGTTTTTAAAGCTTAAAGTTAGGAGCCAAAAAATGTTTTTTTTTAAATTTAAATTTTTTTTTTAATATATATGAGAGTAAAAACAGTTTCCAAGAATGGTTAAAAAACAAGCATAAAAAACTTTTTGTCCATAAATAAGCAGTAAAAATACACTTAAAAGGATAGGAATTAAAAAAACTTAGCTTGTAAAATGTGGGTGGTCAGTATGGGCCTATACTGACCACCCACATTTTACAAGCTAAGTTTTTTGAATTCCTATCCTTTTAAGTGTATTTTTACTGCTTATTTATGGACAAAAAGTTTTTTATGCTTGTTTTTTAACCATTCTTGGAAACTGTTTTTACTCTCATATATATTAAAAAAAAAAATTAAATTTTAAAAAAAACATTTTTTGGCTCCTAACTTTAAGCTTTAAAAACATAGTTTTTAGCCACACTCGTCGCCGGTACCCCTATCCCCCCAATGTTATACCTTTTTAACATTACCATACCAGTTTTGTATTTTTAGAGGTGGGCTGACACCTTTTTAAGGTTAAGTGGGCGTAAAGCTTTTATAACGGAAGTTTTTAAACACAATCGTATAGTTTTTACTGAGATTTTAACCTCACAAGTGGCGCTGTACTATCTCTTTTTTACACCAATATATATCCATACGAATTTATTCATAGTACATCAAGCGCAATAATTATTCTTGTTCAGTATAAACTAAACAACTACAACTAAATAATTAAAGGCGCACCTATAAAAAACTTTCAGATGCTAAAAACACATAGCTGAATATAATTTGTCACAAAGCTTTTCAACAATATATTTAAGCCAATCCACACATGCCAAAACAGGGGCAAATGGTTTTAAGATATATGGGATAATGAAAGTCCCAAATAAATATAAGCAAAGAGAATCACATATAATGAATATATATATATATTTCTGCAGTGCATTGACAATCCTGTCCCTTACTTGTGGTCACTGGTGTCATGAAAAACATCATGAGATCCTGTCGATATAGTCTACTTTAATATAAAATTGTGGCTGCTCAATCAATTTAATAGTCTTTCACGGGTGCATGAAAGGGAGGGGTTATTCAAAATAAGAAAAAAGGAAAAATATTCTACCATCTGATATACAGCAGCAGTTAATAATCTTCTGTCATGCTTTTTTAAAGGAATAACTTTAAAAAGAAAACAGCTATTGGCAAAGCCAATGAAAAGTCAATGACAGATATTATCTGTTCATTTGCTGGAATATTGAAGCCTGATATCTCATTGTGTATTGTTTCACAATTTACCCGATACCTTATAATACAAATATATTGATTGGTTTATTGTCTGAGATGATGGTACATTATTATTATTATTATTATTATTATTATTATCTTTTATTTATAGAGCGTCTTCATATTTTGCATGACTGCACATTAATGGGATCCTGATAATACAAACAAATGATAAGCAATGAAAAAGATAAAGGTGTGCCTGACTAAATGCGCTTACAATGTACTGTAAGATGCATGGTTTATCACTGTTAAATAAAAAGTAGCATGTCATGATAATACCTATCTGGGTATTAGGGACATGTGGAAGTGAAAGGGTTAATCACATCAAACGAATCAGATCCGTTAAAAATTACTTAAGGCCCAAAACATCTCTTTCACGCATCGTGACATCATTAATATCTTGTTTAATGGCTGATACTATTAGAAAGTCTTCAGTTACTCCTGGACTGGTCCCAAAATGGAAGCACAACATTATTTAATCATAATTATTCTACTCTAAACAATTCTCTGCATTTTATTGGTGTTATAAAAATGAAGCTTATCTGACATGTTAATTCTTTTAGAAGACAAAGTGAGCACACTGTTTAATATGATTTATTAGGACAAAATTCCCAGTGCTTATTGAATAAAAATGGTGATAACATATTGACATACAGATATATCAAAACAAAGTAATTTAAAATTTAAGCATCTTCTTGCAAATCATGAGTCACTTCCCTATCAAACTTTGTGCAATTGCACAAAACTAGGCACTTAACATCATAAAAGAGCACTTATGCTGCAGTTTCTGCTTTTGCGGTTTGTAAATTACCTTTATTGACTCCAGGGGTGCATTATAGTTGCCAGTTGGCAGCTTTACTATAAACTACAGCAATTGTTTTGTTTTAATGTTTTGTTAATAGTCATCATTATTAATGGATGTAAAAATTATGCTACTGTAATGAAAATGTTGAAGTTTTTTTATCTGGAAATGTTGCCAGCTCTCAGACAAATCCACACTGACATTTAAGAAGTGATCAAATAAAAATCATTACCTGTACACAGCTCTTTAAAAGTCATTAATAGGTGTATCCTAAATATGTTTAGTTTCATTTTAGTGTATCCCACTAAAGTATTCAAAATTGAGTTAGTGGCAAATTCATTTTCCATAGCATGCCAAGAACAAAACTTGACAATTCAGAAGAAAGAAAAAGTTTAACTGATCGTGTAGTAGCTCCAGTGGAGCACAAAACAACATACTGTACACTGGGCAAACAACTCATCTCCTTGCATATAAACTAATAATTAATTAACACTCAGAACACGAACTCAAACAATTGAGATAGATCAGTACATCACAAACTCTCATCAAAGACTTTAATATAATCATACACCATGCAGAGAGATTTAATACATTAATATGTAATGATAAGCAATAATGTTTGAATGAATGTCAAAGCCCAACTTGTATTAGTTTTACAAAATACATATTCAAACATCTGCTGTAGCTACTAGTGATCAGTGAAGAATGAACTCAAACTTTGTAAAAACATAGTAAGTGATATTAATTATTCAGATTTTTGAGGATCGACAACTTGGCTAGGTAGAGTGGGGCACCTCTAAATTATATTTTCATTCTGGAAAGTTGAGCACATACAGTATATATTAAATCAATCACAAATCAAGTAATTAATCATGAATCATTTCATGCTATTGACCTTTCAGTTTGTAAATAGTTTAGTTTTTTTAGCTTTGTTTTTTTAAAAACAGTTTATTTTAGCTTTTATTGCCCACCAGCGGGTGTTGGGCAATGGGTGGGGTTTTAATCAGTGAACCTATACCTTACACATGTTTGTATTAGTTCATATTAGAGCATACTAGGCTGATTAAGCCTGGCTGATTGATCCAGGGTATTGGACTATAAGGGAGTAGGCTCAAAGGGAGAAGATATATAATTTTAATATTTAATGCCTGGACTTTACTGCCACTGAACACTTCCAATACTAGCATTTCACCTGTATTTCTGCAATCCTACTGTTCTGTTCATTTTACATCCACCACTCCTATTTCCACACTTATAATCCTATTTACCTCATCCTTTCTACAGCAAGTCTAGCCTGTCACTTATCACCCCCCCAACAATCCTTGTCTGCCCCATCCTTTTCTCTGTCCCCTGTTCCCAACCTCTATCCTTCTCCCCTAGTCTCCTACATTTCCTCCTCTCTCTCCTCCTCTGTCTCTGATCCACCCCACTGCCTCACTTCCACTCCTCCCCTGTCACCCCACTGTCATTCACCTCTACTCTACCTTGGGCTCAATCATCCACCACTCTGCGCTGCTCCATCCCTCCTCTCCCTACCTCACCTCTTATCCTTCTAAACCACACTTTACTCCCTCCTTGCTCAACTGCTGCAGTGTCCCTTCCTAGATCAGGAGCCAGCATCTTCACTCTACCCTCTGTATCGCTGCATTCTTAATCCATCCCACCTCACTGCTACAGCAACCCTGATAATCTCATTCACATCACTCCCTCAGATTCTCTCCCTCTCCCATGTGCCCTCTGAAATGCCAGATCTGTCTGTAAGAAACTGGTCCCCACCAGTTCATCTCAAATTCCTTGCATCTCCTAGCCATCACTGAAACTTGGATTACCCCCTCTGACACAGTTTCTCCCGCTGCTCTCACTGCTGGGAGTCTCATGTTCTCACACACCCTCTGACCTGGGGGTCACCACAGTGGTGGTGTTGGGCTCCTCCTACCCTCTAGCTATTCATACCAACTAATACCACCAGAACCATCCCTTACATTCTCTATATTTTAGGTCCATGCTATATGCCTCTTCCAACCTGTTCATCTTTGATTAGCTGTCATTTACTGCCCCTCCTGGCATGCCCTCCAAATTCATTGACAACTTTGCTTCCTCACTTCCTCTCTTCTGACATTCCCTCTATTATCCTAGGTGATTTCAACATCCCTATCAATAACCCCACAAAATCAACTGCCTCTAAACTCCTTAACCTCCCCTTTTCTCTTGGTCTCTCCAGTGGACCTCCTCCCCGTCCCATGTGAGTGGGAGCTCACTGGATCTGGTCTTCACTCACCATTGTGATCTTTCTGATTTCTCCAACTCCCTGTTCCCCCTCTCTAACCATCACCTCCTCACTTTTAACCTATCTCTATCTGCTTCTCCATTTCTACCACCTTAGACTACCATCACTAAGCAAAACATTGAGGCTATTGACACCACTTCCCTATCCTCCCTGTTTGACCCTCTCTCCTATTCTCTCTCTTTCCTGTCCTGAACAGGCTACTTCCCTATAAAAGACATCCCTTACCTCTACTCTAGACCCTGTCACCCCACAATCCACTATTCACCCTCACAGATCAACCCCTCAACTCTGGCACACCAAATGCACCAGATATCTGCAAAAATGCTCACATACCACTAAGCGACAGTGGAGGAAATCATGCTCTAAGGCTGACTTCCTCCATTACAAATATATGCTCTCATCCTACTTTGCTGCCCTTACCCTTTTACCAATCTTACTTCAAAAACCTCATCTCCTCCCAATCCTCAAACCCCCAGTGCCTCTTTATCACTGTCAACTCACTCTTTGCCCACCTCAACTCCCCTCTTCACTTTTTGCTCTTGACTTTGCCACCTACTTCAGATACAAAAATGATTCCATTTGTCAGGACAAAACATCCCACCAGAACCTGAGCAACTCCCCTCCTCCATTTCCCAACCCCCCTCTCCTTCCCTCCTACCAACTCTTTCATCTTTCTTCCCTGTATCTGGAGAGGAAGTCATGGTCCTCATCCGGTCCTCACCCCCCTCCACTTTCCCACTTGATCCTATTCCCTCCCGCCTTCTCCGTTTCCTCTCTTCTTCTTTATGTTCCCATCTTGCCCATCTACTCAATCTCTCACATCAGGCACTGTCCCTTCTGCCTTCAAGCATGCACTTGTCTCTCCTATTCTTAAAAAACCTACCCTTGATCCAACCAATCTCTCCAACTACCGATCCATCTCTCTCCTCTGTTTTGCCTTCAAACTCCTTGGGCGCATTGTCTACAACCACCTCACTGTCTATCTTTCCTCCCACTCACTGCTTGACCCTTTCCAGTCTGGTTTCCATCCTTCGCACTCCATTGAAACTGCCCTCACAAAAGTCTGCAATGACCACCTTGCTGCTAAATCCAGGGGCCACTGCTCTCTGATTATTCTCCTTCACCACTCTGCTGCTTTTGACACTGTAGACCACCCTCTCCTCCTGCAAATCCTTTACTCCCTTGGTTTGCGTGATACTGCTCTCTCCTGGCTGTCCTACTACCTTTCTGACCGATCCTTCTCTGTCTCCTTTCATGACTCCACTTCCCCCCCCCACTTTCTCTACCAGTAGGTGTCCCCCAAAGTTCTGTTATTGTGCCACTCCTTTTCTATCTCTACACATCCTCATTAGGTGAGCTCATTAGCTCTTTTGACTTACAATATAATATCTACGCTGATGATACTCAAATCTACTATACCTTTCCTCTCCTAACCTCCTCCCCTGCTCTCCTCACTCATATCTCCAACTGTCTCTCTGCTATCTCCCCCTGGATGTCCCAGCACTTTCTTAAACTTAACATGTCTAAGACTGAGCTAATCATCTTCCATCCCTCCCACATAACCTCACCTCCCACAATATCAATATCCATTGATGACACAACTATCTCCTCTAGACCCCAAGTGTGATGTCTTGGAGTAATCCTTGACTCCTCCCTCTCCTTCGAACCGCACATTCAGTACCTCTCACAAACCTGCCATTTCCATCTGAAAAACATCTCCCAGATCAGACCCTTTCTCACACAGGACGGTACTAAGACCCTCATCCACTCACTGGTCATCTCCAGATTGAACTACTGCAATCTCCCCCTATCTGGCTTTCCTCAAAATTGCCTCACTCCACACCAATCTATCCTCAATGCTGCTGCCCGTCTCATCTTCCTCACCAAATGTACTACATCCACATCCCCTCTCTTGCAGGACCTTCACTGGCCACCCTTCCCATTCAGAATCCAATTCAAGCTTCTCACACTCACCTACAAAGCCCTCACCCACTCATCTCCCTCTTCCATCTCTGACCTTATCTCTCTTTACATTCCCACCCATCCTCTTTGCTCTGCTAATGCAAGCCATCTGTCCTGCCAACTGATTACCTCCTCCCACTCCTACCTACAAGATTTTACACGTACTGCTCCCTATCTCTGGAATTCTCTACCTCTCTTCATCTAACACGCCACCTCTCTACAAAACTTCAAATGGGCTCTCAAGACCCACTTCTTCACCAAACCCAGCAAAAACTCCTCCCTCTTGTCTATGATCACTGTCTACCCCTTCTGTGTCACCCCAGTTTGTTAGCACTTCACCTTTTAGATTGTAAACTTGCAAGAGCAGGGACTTCTTTCGTCATGTTCCTTTCCTTATATTACTTACACTGTCTTATACTTTATACTCCCTTTGATGGCACCTAAACCCTGGTTTTCTATACCTGTCCTATATTGTCTTGAACTCTAAGTGCTGTTTTCTTGTTTGCTTATTTGATTATGTACTGTAATGGGCACCGCAGATCCCTTGTGTCACCATATAAATAAAGGATAATGATAATAATAACAACGATGAGAATAATAATAATAATAATAATAATAATAATTAAATGGACTTCCATCTTCAGGCATCTCTGATGTATTGGGCTGTGCATATTCTCATACAGCTTTTCATGAATGAAATTACTATTTGTGTCATACACACAGATAAAGGACCATTAGCACACTAAGGGGGCTTTCCAGGTGACCATAAATGACCCTACACTCCAGCTAATTGAAAGAAATAAAAAATCTCCCTGGCAGCCATGAAAATAAAATTACTTACTGGAGGCTAAAAAACATACCACATCCTCAAATCCTGAAAACATGACTTTGGACATGGTTAGAGTTAGTCTTTCTTTTGAATCATTTTCTCATTCTTGTTTCCCATTTATTTGCACATAGAGCTCTGGTTGTGCTGGCTATTTGTGTATTCTTACTATACTGCTCCTCTGCATGTTGTACATGTATAGGAGGATAACAGGGTTAAGTTACATTCTGCAATTGATCATTTTTTGAAATATTTTTACATTGTTGCTGTTTGCCTGTTATACATATTTTTTGTGATAGTAATTTTCTGCATAATCCCACTTTTGATGAGTCCCTGCTGTGGCTGTGTCAGAAATGGTGTATGTTCATGCATTAACTGATAAAGTGCTTGTCCTCTATGGACATACTAGTGCTGTCATGTATTATTATTTGGAGGCTTTTGATTACCGTATTGTGAACAATATCCCTCTCTATTTATAAACAGGTGTTTTAATTAGCAAAGTATATGACCAGGATACAGTATATGGTTTGCAAATGTAAGAGAAATTGTACATGCAGTTTTACGTTGAGAGAGGAATTGTACATGCAGTTTTACGTTTTGCAGAGACTACTTTTTAACATGTTTGTATAAGAACTCACTTATAGGTCACCTACAATTGTTATATGGACTTGAAAACTTTGATTAAAAGAAAAAATGTTATGTAAAATAATGATGATGTCCTTTTTCTTATATATGTTCCATTCTATATTTCAGTTCTGAGAGGCACAACTGGTACCCGTATTTGGTGAGCATACTGGTTACTGCAGTGCCATTTGGAGGACCTAGGGGTGACTCCTGGTAAGCTGGATCTCAATTTAGATACATTTTTGTAAGTGCTATTATTCTATGGCCTTACAGTAGACAGTTACAGTATATGGCCCAAAGTGAGTACTGTTATCTTGCAGTGTTAGTGACTTCCAGTATTAGAGAAGCCTTGACTGTGCACTAGAGGCTTAACTATATCTTTTCAAACATATGTAACTAAGAGGGTAATTCAGAGCTGATCGCAGCAGCAAATTTGTTAGCAGTTTGGCAAAACCATGTGCACTGCAGGGGGGGCAGATAATAGGATTTTGGTACTTACCAGGTAAATCCTTTTCTTTGAATCCATAGGGGGCACTGGAGTACTCTTGGGATATGGACGGTAAGTAGCAGGGAAGGCATATTTAAATATTTAAATGTGTAACCCTCCTCTTCCCTCCTCCATACTCCCAGGATCCTCAGTGTTTTGTTCTGAGCCGAATAGGAGCGACAGAGAAGTGAACAATGGAGAATTACATATAACATTATAAAATAACGGACAACAATAAAGTTGACACCTACCATAACGGACAACTAGAAAGTTGACACGATAATAAATAACAATCTCTATATCATCATAATTAGATAGTTATACCGTGTAACCATAAGGTTTCCTGAACTTACCACAAGCTAGTGAAAAACTGCTCTGGGTGGGCGTCCAGTGCCCCCTATGGACTCAAAGAAAAGGATTTACCTGGTAAGTACCAAAATCCTATTTTCTTTTTCATCCACTAGGATGAAAAAGGAGTACTGGAGTACTGGAGTACTCTTGGGACGTACCAAAATTTCCCCCTTGGGCGGGAGAGCTGTTTGGCATCTGTAACACTAGACGGCAAAGCTATAAGCTGATGCCGCAAACATATCAAACTTGTAAAAGCGCACAACGTGTGCACCGATGACTATGTAGCCGTACGGTCTCGTACAACCTGCTACTGATTAAGTTCCCACAGAACCTGTGGAACGAACTGATGTAGGCTGTTGTAGCCTAGCATAAAGATAAACCTGACGTATGGTCAGCTTACTTCATCTGGCCAAGGTCTGCTTGGAATCTGTCCAACGCATCTTACCTTCTTCCTAGAGAAACAACAATGTATGCGTGTTACGAACTGTTGTTCGGTTTACATAAACGCGTACCACCTTCAAAGTAGTTGGAATTCCTGTACGTTCAGATAATACCTGAACTACGATTGGTTAACTGATGTGAATAGAAGATACTAACTTAGGTAGGAAAAACGGAATTTGCCGAAAATCCGCTCTAGGATCATGAAATCTTAAATACGGTGGCTTGCAAAACAAGTCACCCAATTGTGAAACACGCCTTGCCGACTCTACGGCTAGGAGAAACACTGTTTCTTAAGGTAGAAATTCAATTTCCCCGTGGTATAAGGGTTCAAATTAAGAACTGTACAAAATGTAACAACAGACTGAAGTTTCATAGCACTGTAGGCGGTACAAATGGAGGGACGAAACCTTGCAGAAAAGAGTAAACTGTTGGCAAAAGGACTAAATGCCTTTGAAAGTAAATTGCCAAGGCAGAGACCTGGCCCCTTAGAGTAGGTAAATGTAGTCCTCCATCTAACCTAGTCTCTAACAGCAGAAGACGAGAAAACCTGAAGGAAGTCAGCCACTTCTGAACTTCACACCAGCCTACATAAGCGTGCCAAATACTGACAATGAGCTGGTGTAACCGGCTTTGTAGGGCGTAACATGGTTGTATCAACGATTTTGTAATGACCCGTCATTTTGAAAAATACGGTTTCAACCGCCACCCTGGCAAAATCTGCCGCACTAAATCAGGTTAAAAGAACGGACCCCATTGTATTAGGTCTGGCCGTAGTGGCAGCGACCAAAGATGGCCCTAAAGTAAACCTCGGCAATCCAAAGGGCCATTAGGTACCACTAGCATGACTGGTGTGGACTGTCATCTGATCCTCCTCCGAGAAAGAATCGGCATAAAAGGTGTAACAGAGGGCCAAGGGTGTATTGCCACGCTATTGTGAGATTATCCACTGCCAGTGCCATTAGATTTATTGGGACTTCCGCTTCCGGATTCTGATGTGCGGCCGCTAGTCCCCGGAGCTCCGGACCATCGGCCACCCTCATCTCCTTAATCACGGCTATTTAGCCTCTCTTGGGGGACCCCAGCTGTGGGAGACTGCTGGCGCCGCATCCCGCTGCATGGACAGGTATTTTCCTGTCATGCCCAGATCACGAGCGCCGAAGGAGAAACAGCAGCGAGGACCCTCTCAAACCAAGATGGCGCTGGGTGCCGTCTCCCGCCGGGTGCAGCGAGATTTGTCACCTCTTCTGCCAGAGGACAGCACCCACGAGGCTGAGGAAGGGGACTTCTCTGAAGGAGACTCACGCCCTGCTACAACTACTAAAAAGGTACAGTGCCATAGCCCCCATGTTAAAGGAGTAGACGGCTGATATTAACAAGCAACTGTCCCATCTCACACAAAAAGTTCTTAATGTGGAACAAAGACTGGGTGAGACATTTGCAGATGTGGCGAATCTTAAAAAGTCGACATCCCAGAATACCAAAGATATACATGTGCTGCAAAATAAAATCCAAGATCTGGAAAATAGGTCTCGCAGAGGGAATTTGAGGATTATAGGCTTGCCAGAGTCTGTCAAGGGCCAAGATCTATTTGATTTAATTAAATTGACTCTGCCTGATTTACTGATGGTAAAAGATAGATGCTCTGACCTTATTATAGAAAGGGCTCATAGGCTTGGCCCGATACGGCAACAAGAGGGAGCCAGACCACGTGCAATTATCTTTAAGCCACTGAACTTCCTTTACAAGGAGCTGCTGTGGACGGCATCTCGTCGACAGCGTCAGCTTTCATGGGAAGGCCATAAGATATTAATTTTCCAAGATTATTCTGCAGAACTTTCAAAGGCGCGGCGGGATTTCGCACCTTTATGCTCCAAGCTTATACAAGACGGCAGAAAGTTCGCTCCTATACAATGGCTCCTCCTTCAAGGATTTTCTGTCCCCGAGAGATGCAGAGGCCTACCTAGCGGAGATGTCCACGGAAGACGCCTATGTCTCTAGGATGTCTGAGTGTGAATGAGTTTCCTGGGATCTTCAATACCAGTTTAATGTGGAGCATCACCTTATGATGTAATCGCACACTCTCCTGTAGACACTGTATCGGGACTACTCATTAGGAACTGCTGCTGAATATATACTACCAAGTTCCACAGTAATTGATAGATCGTGCACGCTACGAGTATGTTCTTACTGAACATCCCTACTGGGTTCAATAATCCGTGCCTGCATTTATATGTTCTTGCAACTGTTTGTTTACCCAGTTAGACCTATTGTTCTCGGTGTCCCATCTGCTAGATTAGAGGTCTCCAATATATTACATTCTTTCTGCCCATCTCCCGTTGAGATGACAAGTATAGGTGCATCACGTGAATTTGCTACTAACTTAATCATTACTTCTCCTGAAGGGAGAGAGCCCTCACACACTCCCCCCCCTTCTCCCCCCTCATCCACATTGTGGGGTTTTCCCTGGTTTCATTGATGATCTAGGCTCTCCCCTTTCAGATACTACGCACTGCTTTTGTAGTTTATTGATAGTTTGATGATGGAGGATTATGTTAACGCTGATGTGCTGCCGTAGCGCCACGGTTCATGATATACCCAGCTGCTGTACTGATATGGCACTGAGGGCACGTAATTCTACCGGTAACTTATAATTCTTGTTACCCTGGCACTATATATGTTCTGATGGGGGTGAAGACCTGGCGGTTGGAGTACCTGCCTTGCATGACCATGACTCTGAGTAACCGAGAGTTACTTAACATGTTCGGAAGTTCTAAACGTGTTATATGCTGTTTTTTATTATTTTGTGTTTTTTATTTTCTTTTTATGTTGGCCACACCACAGGCCTACTTTCTGCTCCTGTCCTTGCCCCTCCCCTACCGTCCTGCTGTCAATGATGCTAGTCAGTACCTATGCTATCCTGGGCTCTTATGGTGGACCATTAGACCCGGGTTCGAGGTTATCTATAAGCCTTTCGGCACATTGAACTGCAATCCCCTAATGCCCTGGGTCCATGTCGCTGAAAATTGTTAGTTGGAACGTAGGGGGATTTAATTAGCCTAAAAAGCGTAAGTGTGTGCTATTGTACCTACGTAAACTACGCCTGGACGTAGTTTGTTTACAAGAAACCCACCTTATTCCTAGCGAAATACTTAAACTTAACATACTTGGATGGAAGGTTTTGACGTCAGCCTCATTTAATTTTAAAGCCAGAGGGGTGGCCATTATTGCAAGATCTAGCATTCAAATAGATGTCTCTGATATTATAGCTGACATTTCAGGCCGATATGTTGTCTGTCAATTACTGTATGACCAGATTTCTTGATGTGAACACCTATCGGGTGTTTGACGATGTTGGCTAGAAGCCATTAGATCCAGTTGAGGGTTTCTGCACCTCTGAACTAACATCTAGCACATATTTGAATTTACGCCCATCCCTGTGGATGAAAATCCTGAAGGTTGAAAAACTGTAATTAAGAAGTTGACTTCTGGAATGAAACCTGCCGACAATATCACCTGATGAAGCTCGGCACAAATTATGATGTAAACCCTTCTCGCAGAGCCATGCAACGTGAAGTCCTTCTTGTTAGATGATTTATGCAACTACCGTCGCGTTGCTGACTGGACCTGAATTACCTGAGACTGGAGTATGTGAACTTCCTGTCACCGTGTATTGTACAATGACCCGAGAGCTAGGACATTTATTGTCGGTAATCTTTTCAGGTGTGAAAGACTATGTAGGACTACTACTTCCCAACCTCTGAGACTTGCGTTCATCAACTGAAGTATGTAAGTCCAGACTCGGATCCAATCTCCCCGCGTTGATTGATTATGTGGTGCCACGAGAATAGAGATACTCTGGCCCTTAGATATAAGCGCCCTATGTAACGAATTGGTAGACAAAGGTCTGACCACTGTGGAAGAAGATTAATTTTGAAGAGATCGTGAATGCCACTTTCGAAGTAGAGTGCTTCTAAAGACGGCCCTATGTTCCCTAACAGTCGCATGCACAAGCGCACCAAGACTTCCTGTGGACCGAGCACAAACTGTACTAGAGAACTAATACTTTGTGCTGTTTTGTTTCTTAGGGATTCAATTTCTTGACACGAAACCCGGCTTGATTTGGAACAGTTGTCAATGCAATCATCTGAATGAGCACATTGTACGTTAGTAATGTATTCTGAAGGAGCAGTTGTTGAGCTGGAGCGTTGATGAGCAATTCATCTAAGCACAGAACCATTATCACTACCCGGGATCCGAGAATAACGATTATCACAGATATCACCCTTGTGACTACACGAGGCGCTGTGAAAGGCCAAACAGTAGTGCTTGAAAGTAATAATGGTTTTGTTGTACTGCAAACTTGTAAGTATGCGTGATGTGGTGGCTAAAATGTGAATGTTTAAGTACACATCCTTGCGTTTCAGTGAGAATACGAATTCTGAGGTTGTAAACCTGCAATTACTGACTGCATGAATTCCATCTTAAAGAAGTAGTAAGTACGTACTGATTGAGTCTCCTTTAGGGTAAATATGGATTATGACCGAGCTGTCCGGCTGTGGTACTACAAAAAGATTGTAATAACCTTGAATCTACTAGAGACTGAGCATCAGTCTACAGGACTGCCTTTGTGTCCTCTGACACAGCGAGGCTTATTTTTGGATGTTGCCTTGACAAACCACTGCAAAGGTGGTTGACAATGTAACTAAGTTTTGAACACTAAATTGTGTATCCACAGATCTATGGATTTCTGTAATAACGTCAAATGAAACATCTTTAGCGAATTTGCTCGCACAAAATAAGAAACAAGATAATTAACAGCTCGCCATGCCATTGGCTTGTCAGCAGCCTTTGTGTCCGAAGGACGGTGAGTGATTTTTAAAAACCACGTCCTTTACCACATGTGTGTTGATTCTGCCCCTGTCTGTCAACTACAAAGATTGACGCTGAACTCAGAGAACTAAACTGGCTTGCATCTATAGCAGACATGCGTAAATTGTCAGCCGATCTACTAATGTAAGTAACAAGCCATAGAAACTGGTCTGAAGCCAGATTTGGCTATTAACTATGTCGTGTATGCCACTATAACGTCGGTAACCCAAACCCCAACTACAGCATATACATTTTTAGCATAGCGTGAATGTCCACTCTGACGGGTCATTGAGTGTAGTTGCAGGTGGGACCTGGAAAGTTGTGACACCAAGAAAAGCTGTCATAGACTCTGGTATAGAGAATGGTTTAATATAGAATTAGAGAATGAACACACACACACCCGTACAGGCAGTCGCTGCGTTCTATCCCATAGAAAACGCCAGCATTTGAAATAGGTTCCTTAGTGTCATTAAAAATCAGAACCTTGCGTCTGGACTGATGAGCTTATGACTGGCTGGGCTATGAATAGTCACTAAGTGACTGGTGGCCTTGTGTGTGCAAGAAGTATAAGGTCTGGCATTGAATCGGCTGACTGCAACACAGCCTACGTTAGCATGCGACCCCTGATGGCTACTGTTAGTGCAAGATTTGTTATATACAGTTAGATGTAGCCGCTCAAATAGGATCAGAGTAGATGTCCGTATGCGGACTGGTATTCCCACGGTGCATGTGGATTCTCTTGGATAACACTGGTACCTTCCTTAAGTAAAGTGTGCATAAACTAGGAGAGTATTGCAGCTGGCACACACTTAATCTGTGACCGAATTCCTAACACCACTCCGGCTCCTCTAGTGGGGAAGTGTTGTAGGACCATAGCAAAATTCCTGGACAAAAAAACAGGAAATGGTGTTAAAATGGTGTCCAGCCATGTGCTTAGTGCCATGTGCTTTCACGATATCTTAAGAAAGCCCCATTAACCAATTACAGTAATGTTAGCCACAACAGATCCTGCATATATTGCATATTACAACATATTTACACAATATATACACATGTAATATACCTGCTATGTGTATATGACATATTACACATCTACATCTATACATATGTAATTAATCTGCCCATAAACATATGTAATAACTCCCCATGTAGATTTTTAGATTAGTACAGCCCAAGCATGAAATATATGTATATACAATGCACTTTGTATGCATACATATCACAAGAGTACTGCGTATAATACCCCCCCCCCGTCTCCTGCGATCTCCAACTGTGCAGCGGCAGTGCTGCCTCCTCTCCCGCTGATTATAGCTAGAGGTAGGGAGCAGGAGGGCAGTGGGTGACAGAAGTAGAAGCCCATTGGCGGCAGTATGTCTGTCCGCGGCTGGGCTTCATGACGGCAGTGGGAGCGCACTTTGATTAGTGTGCGACCGCTGGCTGTAGTCTGCGGGCTGCCAGTGTGGAGCATGGGGCGGCCAGCGGGAAGACCATCAGGCGGGCAGCGGAGCAGGCGGCAGCTGGGAGACCATCGGGCGGCCAGCGGGGAAAATCCTGAGCGGGAACCAGCGGCGGAAGTACCCCTAGAGCACGCTCCCTGCTGTGTGTTGGGAGCGGCCTGTGACTGTGGGGGAGCGCACTGACCTTGTGGTAGCTGTGGAAGCTAACTGTATGCACCCTCTCGCTGCTTCTCCTGGCGGCAGCAACGCTGGAAGCGCCCGTTAGAAAAAAATTAATCCTCTGAAATCTCCTCCACCCAGCGTTCTGTGGCCTGTTCATGTGGAGGAGATGGCCGCTCAATCCCGGACCCTCACTTCTCTGTAAGTGGGGAAGGGACCGCATGCTGCCTGGCTGACACGGCCGTGCTTTTCCTACAAGCGCCCACGTGTCAGCAGCGGCTGGAGGCAGTACAATCCCGGACCCACACTTCTTAGAAAGTGGGGAAGGGATTGACTGTAGAGAAAAATAAAATTAAAATTAAAAAGTAAAATAAAAAATCGGGCTCGGGAGCCCATGATGTGCTTCCCTAGAGGCCCAAAAAAACACTGAGGATCCTGGGAGTATGGAGGAGGGAAGAGGAGGGTTACACATTTAAATATTTAAATGTGCCTTCCCTGCTACGCACCATCCATATCCCAAGAGTACTCCAGTGACCCCTAGTGGATGAAAAAGAAATAACATGTGCAGAGAGAGTTAGATTTGGGTGGGTTATTTTGTTTCTGTGCAGGGTAAGTACTGCCTGCTTTATTTTTACACAGCAATTTAGATTTCAGATTGAACACACCCCACCCAAATCTAACTCTCTCTGCACAGGTTACATCTGCCCCCCCCCCCCCCCCCCTGCAGTGCACATGGTTTTGCCCAACTGCTAACAAATGTGCTGCTGCAATCAACTCTAAATTAGGCCCTAAGATTTCTGAACTATCTACCACCATGTAGTGTTCAAATCATATTGATAATAATTAATACCCCTTGGAGTGCAGGGGAAATTTGTTTTGTGTATTTTTCATGTTTTTAGATTTTTGGGACTTCTATTAATAATTTGTTACACTTTTTTTGAAACTGGCTGATTTTGTGGTTGTTGAATGGTCTTCCCGAGTGACCAAAACATGACTATACATACAAATATATTTCTGTACTATTAGGCTATCTTCAGATGGCATCAGTGTCCAAAATTTATTTTCCTGTGGTCAACTCTTGTTACAAACTCCTTTGGGTACATCTACATTAAAGACTATTGGTCCATTATAGGGAATGTATGTTGAAAGTTAGAAGCCTCAAACTATAAGGCTCTGGTAAGTGTCTACACTGCACTACTCCTTAGATGATAAAGGAGATACGGGATGTAGTCGGTATCCTGGTGGTCGGGATCCCGGCGGTCAGAATACAGATGCCGGAATCCTGACCGCCAGAATGCCGCCAGCAACGCCGACGCTATTCCCACTCCTGGATGTCCATGACACCCATGGAGTGGGAATAGATCTTGTTGCGCTCAACCCCCTGCTGGCATTCTGGCAGGCAGGCTCCCGATGTTGGTATTCCCAACCCGGAGATACAGATAGCTTTGTCACTCTAGCAATTTTTCACTTGCTGTTTTCCACCCTGGTAAATCTTTGAGCCTATTTAGAGGTACAGTATATGAGAGAAATTGCCATTGATACTACCCTTTTGCTGGGAGCCTTTACAAATGACAATACCTATAATACAGAAGCACTACTGAACATCATCTTCTTCACAATAACATCAACCATAGATAACAGGCCATTATTACAAGAATACTTTGTAATAATTTTTATTTCTTGTGTCTCTTCTGCTATATTGGGTCTGGTAAATCAGATTCTGTTATTTTCCCCACAGCGCCAGTGTGTTCCTGAATACACCAACTGACACAGCTAAAACAAGCCACACTTAATCCTCATCTACATAATAGAGGCTACCTTATTAGTATGAGTGCAGATTTCTGAGTGAATTTGCACTGTCCACATATTTCTGAGGTGCAGCAAATGATGAGGAATAAAATGACACATATTATGAAAAAAACAATTGCAGGTATCAAAAGCCAGTGGTTCCACTGATCTAAAGAACAACATGAAACTTACTTGTACAGCAAAGAGCTACGTGTTGCATAATGATATTCAGTATAGCACTTTTTTCTGCCACACAGCAATAATGTTTTGAGAACACCTCTATCCAATAAGGATATTCTTTTAAGATAAACAGGGAATTGTAATTGCATAAATATATTTTCTACAATATGCATTCATGATATTTATTGTCTTGGTGGTTCTTTTTTGAATTAAGTATTACTGATAACATATTTAGATAGCTTAAGTAATGTTACTGGTATTTTATTGTGATAATTCTCCTTTTAATATGAATGTTGAAAGACTCTTAAAAGACTCTTAAAAACTGAAGATACTGTAGGTTAGAAAACTAAGAACATGAGCAATCTATTTACCTTAAATGCTATGTTACAAAGATTACTGTCACCTTGTCTTTAACGGGTTTTCAGTATAGCCTCCTCAGTAAATTGGAGGCTATCATACCTCCACGAAGATAGAAATGAAAATTATTTTTTTCTATATATATATTATGATGTCCTATTTGTGATGCTTATATTATGCGAACTTGTACACCTGGCTTTGGAATAATTACAATCATTCTATTGCAATCACAAGTGCATTCTTTACAAGCTACTCATCTCCTTTACTGTCATCACAGACACTGGTGGGAGCTGTCGGGAGGTTTTACTGTAATCATGTGCAGATCACGCAGAGAGCGCTTTGAAATTGTATGCGTGTAACACTGAGTGTATATAAAATTTCTAAGCATGTGCAACTGTCAGGCAATTTATACACGAGCTTCTACATTGAGACAAATATAAGTTCCCAGCGACAGCATCATCTTTTCTTTTAGTCGACAACAGAGAGTGTTAGGAGGGCAGGCATGCAGAGGCAGACAGGGTGATTTGATAATCCTGGCTCTACCATAGGGAACTTGAATAATAATGAAAAAGAATAAAATATGCAAAGGTTGAAAGAAAGCATATGAAACATATTTTCATTAGTTGAAGATGGTAGTCCCTAGGCTATTTCTTTTAGAATTTGAACCTTGTTATGCACACTGTGTGAGCATTCAGTGTAAACACTTGGGACAGCAAAACATATTAATGCACAGCAAGGATTGCACAGAACACAGTCTGCTAACAAACACTCCATGCCAGGCATGTAACCCTTAGAGTACATTATTGCTTTAAACATTCTTCATCATTGGCATCATTTGAATTCCATAAGACTCATCTGCTTTGCCAGCTGCTGAACATACTGATATTCTTCTTTCATGGTGATTGTGATTCATTAATAACCTCATGTTCCATATTTTAAAGAAGGCTAAGCTTTATGTTGGAGATCATTTATGAATACCTATTGCACTGTCCTGGAATGTGTGCAGCAGGCTATAGCATTTTTGTAACCGCTGGTCACAATACCAGCACCTACATCCTGACCCCTGAAAATCCAAAAAGCCGGCATGCCGACTAACAGGGACTATTCCCACTCGCGGGTGTACGTGACACCCATAGAGTGGGAATAGAACCTGTTGTGAGCTCAGCTTGCCACCGAGCCTGCAAGGGCTTAACTGCCCTCACCCCCACTGGCATTCTGCAGCCAGGATCCCGGCGTCAGGATGCTGACCACCGGGATCCCGGCCGCTGTTAAAACAGCCCCAACCCTTTTGTACAAGCGCTTAGCTTGGAATATACAGAATGTGTAGTATGTGTGAGTGTGCCTTTTGGGCTTTTGACTGCTTATTGCAAAAAACACATTGCATAAAGTACCACAAATTAAAATTATACAGATATGTATTGACAAGGTATATATAAAGTGCATAAATACTTTTTACTGAAAGTCAGTAACTGAAATGGTTTGGAGTGGTGATACAAGAGTTTATAGAAAATTCATTGTTGTATCATAAAAACAAGTAGGGCACTTTGAAACACTTCAATTGGTAAGCTATTTTGTACTAAAACACTTATAATAGTTATATGTGATCTATAATAACCATTTTTACATTCTTGAAATATACAGAGTTTTCAGAGTATCCATTTACATGCCATAATCAGCACTTGGCTTGTTGAACAAGTGGCTGGGGGTGCTTGCGAACACGAAGTGGCTATACCAGTCTTTTACCTGGTGCTCACTGCCTGTCATTGCATCCTGCTGTGTCCTTTTTTCTATTTAAATATCAACATGTACTCTGTCAGATAAATGAATGCCAGCTGGGCACAATAAAAGGCATCACAGTCTTAACATGGCAAAAATACTCAAGTTAGCAAGGCTTGGTGTTGAGATTCTGACTGGGCTTGAATGCCACATTATAAGTCTATGTTAAACTAAAGACGACTAAACTATGTGCCATTTACAGTATACTAGCAGCTATTTTAGATTTAACTTACTAAGTGGACCACAAAATCCCAACAACAGCATGTTTATGGGTAGTTAAGCAAGTGGCTAACTGTGAAGAATGGGCTCCTCTATCATCCTCTTCAGGCATTATGATAAGTTTTAGGCTGTAGAAAAGGGACCAGATAGCTAGTAAAAAGGTTTTGATTTGGAGAATGGAGTTTGATGGTGTAGGTAATTCAACTAGCTGTTCTAGTCTAGTTCCAGAGAGTAGTTTGTGCTATATATGAAAGTAAGGACAATTTATAGTAGTCTTTGCCATTTCAAGAGCATGAACAAAATAACAAGAAAGCGGTTGCTTTTTTGATGGTCAGTGGGGTTGTTTTAACAGTTTACATCAATCATTGGGAGTGAAAACTATAGTAGAGTTTTAGTCCATGGCCCAAGTTTGAGAGAGAGAAAATGGAAAATACAGTAATAATGACTCCGTATTGTGGGCATGCTAATTGTAATTATATCGGCAGCATTACATTCCATATAATTAATTGATTAACTATGATTAACTACTATTATTATTATTATTATTATTATTACCACCTGTTATTTATATAGCACACACATATTCTGCAGAGCTTTACAGATAATATGTGGCCATTCATATCAGTCCCTGCCCTAGTGGAGCTTACAATCTATATTCCCTACCACATGTACACGCAAACACATTCATGCTAGGGTTAAATTTGTTGGGAGCCAATATATATTTGGATTGTGGGAGGTAACCAGAGCACCCGAAGGAAACCCACACAAGCACAGCATCAACTACTGATGTAAATTGGGAGGGGACTTTTGCAAGTTCAGCTACAAGTGGCAAATTTCTACATTCTTTACAGGGAGCATCTCTCAAGCAATTGGTGAGGGAGCCCACTCGCAAAGACTCAATATTAGTTTTAATTCTTACAAATGGTGATAGGATATCCGACATATATGTGGGTGAGCACCTGGGAACCAGTGATCATCAAGCAGTATGGTTTAGTATAAATACAGGATCCAACTCCTGTCACACAAAAATAAAGGTGTTGGATTTTAGAAATGCTGACTTTGCAAAAATGGGGAGATGTTTAAGTGATTCATTGGTGGACTGGAGGAACTTGGAAGGAGTGCAGGAGAGGTGGGAAAAACTGAAAAGTGAAATACTAAGGGCAACAGACCTTTGTATCAAAAGGGTTAGGAAAAACACCAGGAAGAGAAAGCCAGTGTGGTTCACAAAAGAAGTAGCAACTAGTGTGAAAACAAAAAGATGGCTTTTAGGAAATACAAACAGACTCAAAATAATAATGACAAAGAGGTGTATCTTGACAGACAGAAGGATGCTAAGAAAGTGATCAGACAGGCAAAGGCAGAAACTGAGGAGAAAATGGCCCAGTCAGTAGATAAAGGGGGCAAAACTTTTTTTTAAGTATATAAATGAAAGGAGAAAATCAAATGGAGGAATAATAAGACTTAAGACAGAGAGTGAGCATTTGGTGGAGGGAGACAAGGCAATAGCAGATCACCTAAATAATTATTTTTGCTCAGTATTTACTACAGAGGAAGGGATGGGGCCACAGTTAAGTTGCAAGGACATTCATAAAAATAAGGCAGATGAAATTACATTTACAGAGGAGAAGGTAATAGCAGAACTTTCAAAACTAAAAGGCGATAAATCAGTGGGACCAGATGGGCTACATCCAAGGATACTCAAAGAGCTAAAAGATGTGCTGGTTAGACCTTTAACAGAATTATTCAACCAGTCACTAAATACAGGTGCTATTCCAGAGGACTGGAAGAGAGCAAATGTAGTTCCACTGCACAAAAGTGGAAGCAAGGAAGAAGCAAGTAACTACAGACCAGTAAGCCTTACATCAGTAGTAGGGAAAGTAATGGAAAAACTATTAAAAGAAAGAGTTGTGGAATATCTTAAATCAAACAACTTACAGGATCCAAAACAGCATGGATTTACTGGTGGGAGATCATGCCAAACAAAACTTTATTGACTTTTTTGACTCTGTGACGAAAATAATAGATCAAGGGGGAGCTGTAGATGTAGCATATCTAGACTTTAGTAAGGCATTTGACACTGTCCCACATCGCAGACTGCTAAATAAACTTGAAAGCGTGGGGGTGGATTATAAAACAGTTAAATGGACAAGAACCTGGTTGCAGGATAGGAAACAGACAGTTGTAGTGAATGGAGTTCAATCTATGGAGGGAAATGTTATCAGTGGCGTACCCCAGGGATCTGTACTTGGTCCAGTTCTCTTTAATATCTTTGTTGGTGACATTGCAGATGGTATTGAAGGGAAGGTATGCCTTTTTGCAGATGATACAAAGATATGCAACAGGGTAGACACACCGGGAGGTGTAAAACAAATGATTGATGACCTAGGTAGGCTTGAGAAATGGTCAAAAACGTGGCAACTACAGTTTAAAGCTAAAAAATGCAAAATCATGCACTTGGGTCTCAAAAACCCAAAGGCTAAATATAGTATCAAGGGTACTATAATGGAAACTACTGAGGAGGAAAGGGATTTAGGAGTCACTATTTCAAGTGACTTGAAGGCAGGAAAGCAATGCAACAAAGCAATGAGGAAGGCAAGTCAGATGCTTGGTTGCATAGGGAGAGGAATCAGTAGCAGGAAAAAAGAAGTGATAATGCCACTGTATAGGTCATTGGTGCATCCCCATCTGGAATACGGTGTTCAGTTCTGGAGACCATACCTCCAGAAAGATATAAATACATTAGAGAGTGTACAAAGAAGGGCAACTAAAATGGTGCATGGCCTACATCACAAAACCTGGAAAGGCTGAAAGATCTTAACATGTACAGTTTGGAGGAGAGAAGGGAAAGGGGGGACATGATAGAAACGTTCAAATATATCAAGGGTCTTAACAAAGTTCAGGAGGGAAACATTCTTCAAAGGAAGAGAAGTATTAGAACTCGAGGACATACACTGAGACTGGAGGGGGGAGGTTCAGGGGAAATTTAAGGAAAAATTACTTCACAGAAAGGGTAGTGGATAAGTGGAATAGCCTCCCATCAGAGGTGGTAGAGGCTAAAACTGTAGAGCAATTTAAACATGCTTGGGATAGGCATATGAATATCCTTACAAAGAATTAAGGTTCAAAAAGGGTTGAGATTGCCTAAAGGATAAAAAAAAGAGGCAGACTAGATGGGCCAAGTGGTTCTTATCTGCCGTCAAATTCTATGTTTCTATGTTACTGTATGCAGAAGATATCCCAGCACCACAAGCCAGCCAGTATACACTGCATATGCTAACAAAGAGGCCTTGGGTTATGGCTGGCAAAGCTGTTAAAGGGCACTTTGTTTATTTCATTTTCACTAATACCAAAATCCTTAACATTAAAATCTTTATACTGTACCTCCACTGTTCCAAAGTGAACATGGAAACAAAAAAGTCTTAACTCTAATCATATAACTTATTGTAGGTAATAATAGTAGGAAGTTCTTTCAGATGGTAATGTAGGTTATTTTCAGGAAGTTATATAGGTTAGTTAATAATTCAGTATATACTATATCGTGCATAATATATAGTAACTGCGGAGGTAGTTTAAGGTATAAAAAATGTGGCAAAAAAGTAGAATAGCATAGTGAATACAGTAGTAGGCACTTATAGTATGAGAGCACATAGGGCCTGATTCAGAGCTGGACACAAGTCAGGTAGGATCTGTGTCTTCGATTGCAGTGGATATGAGGAGCTATATAAATGCTCCCATCTGTAATGGGAAGCTTACCGCTGACTCAGCATCAGGGAAACATTGGGAATATTGTGCTTCCCATTGGACATCTGGACAACCATAGTTGCTCAGACTGTCCACCACAACTGAACTGCTGAGGACAGTCATTGCCTACAGCACACTCCAAAATAGGGCAGACACAATTCTATTTTCAACAATACTACTCGTCTTTGCTCCCACACACCTGCAGTTTGCCAAACTGCAGCTGACATGGGTTCCTCTTCAATTGTGGAGCCACCTCCCCTGGGACATCTTCAAGACGATTGCACTGCACAGTGAAAGCAAGGACTTATGAATCAATAGGTAACATGATGTGCCCTACCCTGATTTGCAAATGTGCTCGCATAGAATTTTTTTATGATATATATTTTCTACAGTAGTTTTGACTTTGTACATCTGATTAGGCCATGCCCCCTATAGTACCTGGGCCTGGCACTGCTCTCTGCAACCCCGACAGTATTGCAGCACACTACAGCTCCAGCGCATATGCAAACCACAAAACATTGGTTATTTGTGACCAAATCTTAACTGCATTCGCCTTTGAATCAGATCCATAGTGTTAAATGTAATTAAGTGTAATACAGTCAGAGATGCTGCTCGGGCAAAATCTTCCATGGTTTAAATTAGGTGATACATTGTACATCTCTACTATTTTCTTTTCTTGCACTATGACAAGTGGTGTGTCTATAATGGGTGCAGTGTGTGCGGTGTGGGCCTCTGAGTCTAAAGGGGCCAACACCGCACACCCTGACCCCATTTCTTCAATACCTCTTCGAAGTCCCCTGTCGGTGCTCATACTCTATTGTGCTGCTGGGTATTGGCTACAGAGGATGGAGGAGGATGGACATGGGCCTCCTCCTCTGTTAATATATCCCTGGAGTCAGAATAGATTTGTGAGCAGGCTTAGAGGGGGACTTTTCATGACCTTGAATTTAGGTCTCTTCACAAAGCCATGTCTAATTAATGAATTCTTTTTATTATAGGTTATACTGTACAAACTTTCCAGAAAGAAATTTTGCCAACCAAAGTTAAGCAACCTCCCCTCCCCCATATCATTAAGACAAAATGCCAAATCATAAGGTCACATACTAATTTTACTGTATGGCTGTTGGGGTGCAGGCTCTCATGAATGACAGAAATACAATAAGGAATATAATTCAGTTATTAATAATGTGGTCAATAACTGGTCACAAAATGATAATTTACACATTTGATTTCCCATGCAGAACTACAGTACTCAGAAAACGTAATTTGTACATGCCTAAAAGATTCAGCCTGAGGTCATGCAATCTCCATAAGCTTTCCATATCACCTTTACACAAAGCAGTTTTAGCCACCTTGCTGCAATAATATAACAAGTCTCAAGAAGAGGAATAACATTTCTATACATCAATTTTAAATAAACTGTTTTATATCAGATATCTGCATTTGTCACCAGACAAATGACATACTCAAAATATATGCATCGTCTAGGGAATAGCTCTACAGGAATGTGATTTATCTCATATAACATGCTTATTAATATATGTTCGTTTACTGTCCCTGCATCACACTGCGATGCCATGAATATGCACCTGGTCTGTACTGATATCCATGTCTTGATTGTTATGTTTGTATCATTTAGGTTGCAGCTGTCAGATTTCAGTAAAATTGATGTATTCTTTATTTTGTTTATCCATAGTCTCATGCTGTTTATTTGCAGTACAGTTTTTCTATTTGCCTAATTTATGCCTTTTTTTGACAAATAAACTGCAATATTTTCTTTAACCCTATTTCCAGAAAACATGTGTAGGCCATGCTTGAATTGCAGACATTTATGAATTATGCCTTACATAAAACATCTCTACACAATTGTATTCCTTTTCAAATAAGCAGCTGCTGTAGGCAATTCAGTCTTAGCTGACAATAGAGATGTGTGCATTAGATGGAAAGCCCAGATGTTCCTCAAGATGGTGCCACGTCTCTTGTCATTGACAACCTCTCACAAGAACAGACATGAAAATAGACAACTAACAATCATTTGTAAATAAGGAAACCCTTGGCAAATGTCTTAGAGAGTCATTGCGTAAAATGTAAATTATTTAATTATCTCTGCAGATTTTGATTTTAAGTGTGCCTATAAAATATTTAGTAATCAGTTATATTGCATTATCATGTTTGAGAGGTAATCTAATCTGCATGACTATTAGAAGTGTAGCTATTCTGTTTTCTAATAATTTCATTGGACATACAATCTCACTTTCAGTTGGAAAATAGGGGCAGATTTATGAAAGCTGGAGAGAGATAAAGCGGAGAGAAATGAAGTACCAAACAATCAGCTCCTGTTATTTAAAAAAAACAGCCTGCAAAATGAGTTTTGAGCTGATTGGTTGGTACTTTAGCTCTCACAACTTAATTTCTCAATTAAGTGGAGAGAGCTAAAGTATATAGAGAGAGCTATACAAGTTTGATAAATCAGCACAAAGTGAAGAAAATAACAGGATTTACTTTAAAACTCTCTGTTAATGTCATTGATTCATATGTAAAACTACTACATGGATCTTTCATATTGATTAATAACTAGACGATGATGATGTGGATCATCCCTTCAAATCTAGCCTGCATTACCATTGGGCAACACGCAACATAGAAGGTTAACCATATTATTATTATCCTCTATATGGTACCACAAAGGTTCTGCAATGCCTAACAAAGTACATAAACAAAGCAAGAAAAATAGTGACTTACAGTACAAAACAATGTAGGACAAGTACATGGTATGTAAATATTTCTGCATTAACAAGCATGACACTGAAATAAGCATCAGGGTGGCTCAAACTGAGAGCTAGGTGCGAGTGTAAGGAGTATGGTATAGGAAATAGTCTAAGTAAAAGAAGGAAAGCACATTATGGAAGAGGGCCCTGCTCATGAGAGCTTGCATTCTACAGGGGGACAGACAAGGGTGACATAGACGGGGTATTGAGCATGGAGGCTTAGGATGAGAGATGACTGGGTTTGATGAAGCAGTTGGTCTTGAGAGCCTATTTGAAGTTTTGTAGAGAGGTGGAATTCTGATGGAGAGAGGTAGATAATTCCAGAGATGGAGAGAATTACGTGCAAAATCTTGGAGGCAAGAATTGGAGGAAGCAATCAGTTGGGGGGAGAGGAGGCAAGCATTTGTGGAGCAAAGAGGATGGCCGAAAATGTAAAGGAAGATAAGGTCACATAGATATTTATATATATACATATATATATATATATATATATATATATATATATATGGAAGAGGACTGGGTGAGGGCCTGACGAGCGAATGTGAAAAGCTTAAGCTGGATTTTGAAGAGGAAGGGGATCCAAAGTAAGGCTTGTGAGAGTGAGGAGGTGGAAGTAGTAGTACGCTTGGACAGGAAGATGAGCTAGGCAGCAGCATTGAGGATACTGCAGATTAGAGTGGAGAGAGGCAGTTGTCAGGGAGGCTGGCTAGGAAGATAGTACAGTAGTCCAATCTAGTGTGAGTGTATAAGGGTCTTAGTAGCATCCATGGTGAGAAAGAGTCTGATCCTGGAAATATTTTTGAGATGGAAATGGAAGGACTAGGAGATCTACTGAATGTGTGGTTTAAAGGAGAGGGAGAAGTCAGCATAACTCCAAGACTGTGATCTTGGGGGCTAAAGGAAATAGTTGTGCCATCAATAGATAATAAAATTGTGGGAGATGAGGTTATGAGGAGAGAGGGGGATAGGTCAAGAGAGGAAAGGTAGATTTGAGTATCAGCAGCAAAGAGATGATAATTAAAACCAATAGAGTTAATGAACTTACCAAAGAAGGATGTATAGAGATAAAACAGAACCTTGGGTGACACCTACTGTTACTGGAAATAGGGGAGGGTGGCATCATTGGAGGAGACAGAGGAGTGGTCAGAGGGTAGGAGGAAAGCCATGTGGCGGCAGTATTATGCAGACCTAGGGAATGAAGAATTTTTAGGAGTCGAGGGTGGTCCACAGTGTCAAAAGCAGTAAAGAGGTCAAGTATAATAACCATACTGTATAGTAGTTGCCTTTGGATTTTGCAGCAAGGAGGTCATTGTAGACTTTTGTGTGGGCAGTATCAGTGAAGTGGAGAAAACAGAAGAAAGAATGAAGTAAGTCAAGGAGGGAGTGGGAGCAAAGAAAGCAGTAAGACAGTTGTAGGCAAAACGCTCAAGGAGTTTGGAGGCAAAAAGGAGTACAGAGATGGGTCAGTAGTTGAAGAGAGTGCTAGGATTGAGGGTAGATTTTTGAAGAATAGATTATACAAGGGCATGCTTGAATGAAGAGGTGATAGTACCTGATGAGAGGGAAAAATTGAGGAGGTGGGAAAGATGGGAACAGGTAGATGGAGTACAATGTGCTATACACACTCTTGGCAGTAGCATCCCTGTGATAGGATCACCAAACACTATCCTTCATCTCCCATTTTTGTCACTCTCATTGTATTTTTCTTCCTATTTGTGTTGATTTGCAAAAAATTAGTACCAGAGACATTATTGGGAGGTGATTACAAAAGCAGATGCCTTATTCTCTACATTACATATCCTTAAACACACAGAGCAGTCCCGCTCACTTATCGGGGGTCATTCCGAGTTGATGACTAGCTGAAAATGTTCGCTGCCCTGCGATAAAGCAAAAAAAGGCACTTCTGCGCATGCGGTGCATTGCGCACGCGCAACGTACTTTCACAAAGGCCAAAGTAGTTTCACACAAGGTCTAGCGATACATTTCAGTCGCGCTGGCTGCCGCAGAGTGAGTGGCATGAAGTGGGCGTTTCTGGATTTCAACTGACCATTTTCAGGGCGTGACAGGAAAAATGCAGGTGTGGCTGGGTGAACGCAGGGCGTGTTAGTGACGTCAAATCCGGAACTGAATGGTTTGAAGTGATCGCAAGCGCTGAGTAGGTCTCAAGCTACTCTGAAACTGCACAAAATTATTTTGTAGCCGCTCTGCGGTTCTTTCGTTCGCACTTCTGCTAAGCTAAAATACACTCCCAGTGGGAGGCGGCATAGCGTTTGCACGGCTGCTAAAAACTGCTAGCGAACGATCAACTCGGAAAGACCCCCATAATTCACTGACCTGCACATGATATGTAGTAGCAGCCTCCAGTGTTCTTTAGGGGATATTCTTATATATCTGCTACATATGTACATGAAAATTGCTAGAATTAAGGATTTAAATTCACAAAACACTGTCTAGCTAAAGTATAAATTAATGGTAACCCATGAGCAAAATGAAAATAAATGAAGGATTAAATATATATTTATAAATTGTTGTAAACAGCAAAATAAGTTTTGGATAAAATAAGATCATGTAATTAGGATAGAAACTGCAAAATACGCAAATATCTAAGCTTAAAATAAATATTGTTTTAAAGATTATTGATGCATGTTTACAGTAGTTTAGTATGTAAAAGCTCAAAGCATATTTATGGTTCCCAGACAAATTAAAACTATCAGCAATGCTACCAAGTACTGATTTAAATGTTCCTCATAGCTGTTATATTTTATGAACAGGGACATTATTAAAAATAAAAGATCTCCACTGGCACATAAAAGAACACTGTTAAGAGATTAAATGTCAAGCAAAAGCCACATAAAGGCAGAATTTAGTGAGTTCCAAAAGGATTATCAGAGAACTTTTCTATGACCTGCATGTCACTTACAATAAAACCATCTGCACTGAAATAATGCAAAATTAAATGCATATTTAATTTCAAATGTAACAATAGAACATAAAATAGCCAAAGGATTTAACTGTCATTTTGTATTTTGTTGTTTTTATGCTTTAGGGGATAATGTCACAAGAACAAAATAAGTGCCAGTATTAAAGGTCATGTCCTATACAAGTAGAAATGGGCTCCAGCAGTGTGGTGCATTGGCTTAGCAAAAGGAGAATATCCAAGTTACTGGTTTCACTCAAGAAGATCAATCTGAAGTCTACGGTAAATATCATTAACAAAGATAACACTTTTTTTGCCATATAAATATTATGCTTATAGTTTCAACCAGAAATGATTCATTTATTACATTACTGGGAAACATTGTAACTAGAGTAGTGGTTCCCAAACTTTATTGAATCACAGCACCTTAAAGTATCAGCATTTGTTTCACATCCCCCCTAGGATAAAAAAAATTACTATTAAGAATTAAAAAGAAAATATATGTAAATTTTGTCATCCTTAGGCTCAGTTATGTGGTGGTATACAGTTGTGCTTCTGAATGTACTCCCATTTTATCATTGGCAGCTACCCGCACTGGTTTTGCCTGTCATTTTGACCATAAATAATTTGATTTGGTTCTGGACCACCAACCCGAGGCACCCCTACAAGAGCCTGGCAGCACCGCAGGGTGCCTAGGGACACAGTTTGGGAATCACTGAACTAGAGTAAAAATTGGAGTCCATGGTCATAGTTGTAGAATCCTTAATGGGTTTTCCTAATAGACAATTATGAATTCCCATGAGTTTGGATAACCCATTGTATTATTAGAGTTTCATAATGGATATTTAAAGTAAAGTTGTAATTGCTAAGTAATTAGCAAAAAATAACAATAAATAATAATAATAATATGTGGGAAATCAATAAAGCTGAAAAAAATTGTGCAAAAAAAAAAAAAAAAGGGGCTTTACTGCAATTTTATACCCAATATTTTTTCAGACAATTTAATTGAAGCCAATTTTTTGTGGCCACAAATTGTCCAGTTTTCAAGCAACAATACATAGAATCTGGGAAAACTTCCCAGACCTGTGTGTTTTCACAATCGCGGCTACAAAAACAGATCACTTAATGGGGATTTTTTTCAATAGCCCTCTGGGGATCAATAAGTAGTGGTAAATTTACACGGCTAATTGAATTTCCACCATATTGTGCTACAGATATAAAATAAAGTTTTTAATCCTAATTCTCTAAAATCAGTAGTTTCCAGTTAGATATAATATAGCCATTCCTTTCTTAAACCAAGTCTTTGTACTGGAAGCATAGATCTGAACTCATATTGTTGTATTGATATTGGTGTACAACAATGCAAGTAGATTTAGATTAATCTTTGTAAATCAGTGTAGTAAATAGTCTTCCCAATATATTTCTTACACTTGGCAAGATTAGACCCATATTGCCAATACAGTTCCGATAACACCATAAAAATGTATGGTACAACAATGTATGCAAACTCTAGGGCATGATACAAACTGAGGTCCCAAAGAACACTGTTTTGTTGTGAACGCAAACCATCAATAGCAAGGGGCTTTATTAAAATACTTGCTCTTTTTTCCAAGGCATTTAGCACCGTAGTACATAAACAAGTTTGGCACCACCCAAGCCTCTCCAGTGGCTCAAATATAATGGCAAAACACACATGATCAGTGTTCAAATATAATTTTATTGAATTAGCTAACTCCTTAAAACTCTTGCTCATATTGCAAATGAAACAAAAAAAAAACTTAAAAAATACTTGTAAAATAAACTTACAACCCATAAACTACTGTACAAATGACACATGCAAAAAGGTTAAAATGAGGATTTATCATGGCTTCCTTTTTCTCTATCCAATTACAAGTTGTGTCTCTCACTGTCTGCTTGTGATTAGTTAAAAAGTTAGTCTCAATTATGGCCATTTCAAATCTGTCATTTGTTGTGAGTAGGTTGGTAGTTATCTGAGGTTAGTAATTATTTTGCGCCATTTTTTTTCTTTGGCCTCCAATATACCAAGAATGAAAACAATAAGATCTATTTCCATTTAGTTTTCACAAAAGTGGTCACTGAGGTTTATATATTTGTCTTTTATTTTAGCACCCCTAATGTGACAAAGTTAAAATTAGAGGGTTCCCACTTTTGCTAAATAACCAGGCCCCAACATACCCAGTGGGCTAGAAATGCTCCAGCACTTTACAATATTTTGCTCATGGTTTCTAGGAGGGAGGGTGAACATGCCATAGTGGCAATAGTCCTCTGCTGGCCTTCTTGTCACTGATTTCGTCTATAGCAGAGGAACCTAGCAATTTTGGTCTCCCCTTTATAGTAGCAAACAGATTCAATGCACACTGCTTTAAAATGATTTGTATTTATTCATGTTTTCCGAGCACTAGTAGAAGGGCAAAAGTGGATAACATGCACTTTTTTACAGAACCTTGAATTTAATTGAATCAGTACCATTGATGTGTTATTTACGATAGACATTTATCCTCTGTAGAATGGTGACGTTCAACATCATGCTCATTGGCTGGCCATCAAGGGTTAAGTGTGTGCTGACTGGTCATCCAGGATTTCATATTCACTGGCTGACCATTTATTGTTTTATGTATAATGGCTGACAATCGAGGGTCCGTGGGGAAAACCAAGGTGTTTTGGCATCAACATTGCGTGGACTTTGTAAACGACCTACAATATTTTACTGTAAAATAAAAACTGAGTGAAATAACAAAAAACAAACTTAAAATCTGAAAATCTGTTAGTTTGTTCTAAATATTTATTTGCAAAATATTAAATGAAAAATTGGAAGGGAAGAACATATAAATCCCAGAAATCATTGCATTTTTCATGAAACAATATTTAATGAAGCTTTCATTTTTTTCATCAGTAGAAACTGTCCTCACGATGGATAGCGAGCACCCTAATTAAAGCTGCACATGTCATCACTCGTTGTTTAACACATACTATTATTTCCATGGGAATATAATAGATTTTGTATAATTGTGCATAAATATTTCTGATTAGAAATTGGCTACAGAGACAATGAGGATTCTGTTATTCAAGGAGATGTAATCCCAATTGACCTTTCACTTGCTGCTAGGCAATACAGTATCGTGTGCAGTTTTACGTTATGCTCTAACAATGACAAATGATGGATAAAACCAACAGGTCTGTTTTAATGCAAAAATCCACTTTGTTAAAGGAAAACCTATTCACATATTTGAACAATACATTCAGATTGGAATAATGAGCTCTAATTCTTTTCAATGTACACAAGAATTTCAGAGTGAGAGATGGTATCTGTGTGATACAGCAAACTGCATCTAGGCATTTCTTTTCTTATTTATTAATATACATTATCAAAGGAAGATGGTCTGTCCTGCAACACAAATGATACAATATAAGCATAGATGAAATGAATACGAAACGAGACATGCACAAGCATAATTTTGAAGAACAAGAAAAGGCAGACTTATGCCTTGTTATATTTAAAGGGAAATCCTGTTTTCGATTTCTTTCCAGCATTTGATTATACTATGCAAGAAAACAGTTTGTGTCAAAGTCTCCAAAGGGGTGATTTTAAGTGTATGTGAGGAGTGGCGATTAAAGTCATAACAACAAAATTCTTTCTCTACAACCCACAATATTCTGTGTTCTGGAGAAAGGCTCTCACACCGATATTTAACTGTATATTTAAAGAAAGACTGCAATTATTTTAAATTGGAAGCAAAGTAAAAAGAGAGTAAGTATACAGATTATTTGTCCAATCTTTCTGGTTGGAATGTTTGGTAATGTATGGGAGCAAATGACAATTGACCATTTGCTCACAAACACTAGAAAACAGACACAAATGGTCATTAAGACAACTTGGTTAAATCCGTTTGATTTGACAAATGTATCCGGACAACCTTTTTTGCCCATTTTCAGTATTTTGGGAGCAAGTGGTTGATTGTAATTTGCTCCCAGACATTACTAGATTTTCTTTCCAACCAGCCAGATTGGACAGATAATCTTATAGTGTGTATCCATCTTAACTGTACACCTTGGTAATGTTGCACTACAGGTGGGGCAGATTTAAATTGTGCAGAGAGGTTTAGATTTGAGAGGGACATGTCAAACCTCAAATCTAACTTGCAGAGAAAAAATAAAGGGCTACATGCAAAAGCAGCCATTATTTACACCTCAGAATAAACCCGTAGCCTCAATTTAAATATTGTTATATGGCCTCAGTTTTATCTATTGCAGAATTTCAATTCAGGTATCTCAAAATAAATGAATGGCAAAGAAAGCGCATGGCATAGTATGGGAAGATCTGTGAACCACTAATCTTTTGAATGTTATTGAGGTACATGAGTGCATTGTACTATATATTCCAAAATCATAATCTCAAAATGTAAAATAAAGTAGTTTGTGAATATTATTATAGAGCAAGTTTTTGTCTTGTCCTTCTTTCCTACCTCCCCCCTGTTAACAGAGTTATTTGTTACCATTAAAAGAAGATGAAAAATGTCCACTCTTAGACACAAGTATTTCTGAACATCTTCACAGTAGAGTACATTTCTGTCATCAGTTTCCAAGAAAATGTATTAACAATAAAATATAGTGTTTTAGAAATCCTGGATGGCGCACCCCAGGATATACAGTACACTATAGTATATCTATATACCGTATATATATTTTTTTTACTTCCTCAGGCTCCTAAATTAGCCATGTGTGTGAATAGTGTGAAAAGCTGTGCCAACAGGATGATTTTCTTGTTTAAACAACCTCAATGGGGGGCAAAGTTCAGAATATTAATATATTATCTAATAGTGTGAAACATTCTCATTAAAAATAGCATTAGTACACCTTGTTAGGATTTATGTCAAATTCAGACTACTTGAAATACCTATTTAAACATGTGAATAATACTTTCTCAATAAGCAATGCAAATACATGAAAAATGACATAATGAATCTTGGACTAAACACTACTGTGAGAGTAGGGGAATCTACTGAAGAGTATAACATACATGATTAGCAACATTGGACATAATTAATATTGAATGTATCTTAGATGGAGTTATTGTATACATACTGTGCAGAATTCAAGGTTTCTCCTAAGGGTTATTTTTCAGAATCAACAAATCCAATAATCCGTACTTTAAATAATGCCTCATTCATATGCTAATATCTGAAGAAAATCCTTTTTCTTCATGAAAACTGCAGGAATAGATGGATAATTTCCCATAACCCCATACATGCAGCTTCAACTCCACCTACTCTCTTCCCTTATTCAATAGCACAATAGAAGCTGGTGATAAAATGACTGTAAGTGTGTGATATACATTAGGGCAGTGGTTCCCAAACTCTCTTGAATCACAGTGCCCTAGAGCATCATCATTTCTTCTTGGCACACCTAGGCTAAAAGTTTCTTATTGAGAAGTTCTGCAAAAATTATTAAACTAAGTCATTTGTGCTTATATGTTTTCCTTACGTTCAGTTTGATGATGGTAGACAGAGTTATGATTCTATTTGTCCACATATTTTATGTTTGGCAGCCACCAGCTCTGGATTTGCCTATCACATGGATTATAAATAATCTGATTTGGTTCTGGAACAAGTGCAAAAAAAGTTTGCACAAACCCACACACACATATATTTACACTCATCTTTCAAGAAAAAAAGACAGAAGAGAGATGGGAAGGGGCATTATCATGTGGGCAATGAACAGTAATGTTGTGTCCTGTGTGGACCAGCAGTCTGTGGAGATATGCACGATAGGCATCAGCCACAGGGAAGGTGCAAATTCTAAGTGATAATGATGATGATCATGAGCTCAATAGTCCTTGGGCAGGTTTGCTGATAAACCTTCCACAGCTGAAAACATTACTCTCATTAAGCATGCCTATATCAGAGAATTTTTGAGTTAAAAGACATTTGTTACCAATCATAGCATCAGCTATCATCAAATATAGCTTATGCTCAGTGTACATGGCAGAGAATGCTCTGGTGACAATAACAGACACACAAGGCAATGTTTTTAGTCTATGCAGGAATAAACACACTGATTTTATATGTTGATGTATTTTTGATTTTTGCCATGGGTTTAATCATTATGGTGCAGCTAACATCTTATCGAGTCTTTTAATTTAAAGCACTTGACAGCAATTTTTGTGGAGAGCTTTGCCAACCCACAGCGTTGCAGTAGCATTCAGAGGTGGAGAAAGACAGCGTTGATGTCATCAGAGTGCTAGTCAGTGTTGCAATTGTCCACAAGCTTAATTCAAGTTTAACCATGACAGCAGAAGGCTCCTAAATGTGAACTCATTGTGCTCAATAGGTTTATGGACAATTTGCTGAGTATGGCCATACCATACCTAAGCAATGTTCAGAAATGGGATTGTTATATATTGTTGATAGTCGTAAGGTCGACAATGACAGTGTATACAGTGGCATTTTGAACCCAGCATGCCAACATAGTAGTAATTATAGGCACTGTACCATGTACAATTTTATACATTTTGGTAAAGCATCATGTTTAATGTTCTAAAGCCGAGATTGCTACAATTATTTAAAGCTAAGTTCTACCGTGTTGACCTGCTACTTTCCACGTTGCAAATGTGCCTTTATAATTGTCATAATTAAACTACTGTATGTTCCCCAGAAACATACCATGTCCCATAACATGAAGCAGGGCATCCCCATCAGAAAGTGCTGTAAATGCTGCATACTGCAGCTGAAGCAGATGTGGGACATCCTGCTGTGGCTACTGACAGAGCTACTGGAGAAGCCCTGCAGGAATATTTGCCGGTGTAAGTTTGCAGATAAATGCAGACTTTTATTAGACTTTTCTAAAATTACATTTTACTTTCCAGTCACACTCTGCAGTCTCCAGATGCACACTTTAAAAAGGAGTTAGGACAGTAGTTATAATGTTTTATTTGTTTACATGTGGCTGTTATATGAAACGTTTTTAGTAAAGTAAACAAATGTATATACAGTATTTATAAATGTATTTATAAATGTGTGCTTAAGGTGTTAATATTCCAGGGGCGTGGGTACACATAAAACATTGATGGTAATATATGGTAAATAATATCAGAGACACATGTCTATATGTTTGGATTAGAGATGAGCGGGATCGAGTTTTACTCGGATTTACTCGGTTCTCTAAATGGCATCTTATTGGCTATCCAAAACACGAGACATCTATGAGCCAATAAGATGCCATTTTGAGAACCGAGTAAAACCAAACCCGCTCATCTCTAGTTTGGATATTTGTTTTTATATAAATCGTGTTAAATAATTTGCACTCTAAGAATGTAATAAAAATCACAAGTGAAGTAGTGTTAGAAATTAATGGTTCCATACTAGATGTTAATGAGGGTTCATTTAATATGTAAGTATTAAAACCTTTCATACTACAATGGTGTTTTCTTTCAATAAAGACATGTGAAATGGTTGCTAAGTTGATACTTTCAAGTTGATAATATATTAATTGGTGTATGTTAGAACAAAAAAACACAAACACATTTATCAAAGCTACAGTGTGGACACATTTACATATAGGTGTGGGTGGAGAGTAAATACGCTATTCATAGCAGTGTTGTACTGTGTCTGTTATCACTTCCGCCTTCTGTCTGTGAGCGTTACTCATGGCAAATGTGTGCATTTTGTGGGCTTGCTTCCCATGCTGAGTGAGTCATATCTTCATCATGGTTTTGCCTTTTAAATGATTGCTACTTTAAAAAATCAACCAGACTCGCCAGTGACAGGATCTCGCAGGGTATTACATTTACCCTCTCATAATCTATTACACTAATTAAGGCAATAATGAAATTAATCAGTGCCGCCTTTATCATTATTTTACTGTATATAAGGGATGTGCAGTGAGGTAAAAGTCTGGGGAGGCACTGGCTAGTACTAGAGCCAATTTAACACGCAATATATTAGCTAAAGGTTGCATGTGGGCATTAAACACAGGTGCAGAGATATAACTGATTGAAATTTGGTGAGGTTTGATCAGAGATGAGCGGAAAAGAGCACTGCCTCATCTGTCATAGATTTTTTACTCCAGAGTTTTTACTATAAAAATGACTAGAATAATGCAAAAAAGATATTTTTCATATATTCTTTGTATTTTTTATATATTTTAAATAGTCAAACTCTGACTTATACTGGAGTATGATAGGAAAGGCACTGTCTCACCTCACCGCACATTACTTCTGTTTATAATATATACTGTAGGGGCACCAAGAGGGGAAAGGGGCTACAGATAACTCTGAGTGAGTTGGGGAGGAGGAGCAATGCCTCTACTAGCACCAATAGCTTAATATTATTCCTAGCATGGCATGTCCATGTCCTTAAGATTGACCACACCCTATAGTCAGCTTTGGGGCCTATTGGATGTCTTAGTGGACCTGATAATATATTGCAATAATACAGTACTACTATAAACAACATATATCTGTTTTTAGAGTTGAAGCTGTCCTAGACAATGAGAGTGAGTATGTCTAAAAACAATAAGAATACAACCACGTTGCTTATGTCCATCTCTACAGCAGCCATTCTTCTATTAATTCTTGGAAAAAAGCTGATGGTAAAGCGCAAATAGCAAAAAAAATGTAAGTCATAGATTAAAAATAAAAATAATACCGACTGAGATATAAAGGCTGATTCCGAGGTGGATGCAGATGTAGCCTTGGCTGCATCAGTTGGTGTTCGCCCACATGTGACTTTATGCTAATTATACTACAAAGCCCTTCCCTGGTTTACATCCATTCATCCATATTTACAAGGATGGAGATGCTAATTTTCAGCATTCATAAAAACTTAAAAAATGTTTGTTGCATCTATAGAGGCACCATTGGTCGCAACATCGAAACTTGACCCTATGACTGCTGCATTTTCTCCATCTGTGTATGACTTCCTATGTGAGCGGTTATGCGTCTGTGTATGCAACAACTTTCACTGACACACCTGCGACTCTCCCATAACAAGCTCAGAAGATGGACCATTTCCATGCACCTCCCAGTCAATGCCTAAGAACATCAAACACTTTTCCATTACATTTCTAATACCTCGATGGCAACAGCACTTCTGTTTATACATGTGCTGTAGGCATGTTTAGGGATTTATGTGTACACACAGTAGCAAATAATTGAGCAAATACAGTATGTGAAATGCAGCATTTCATGCGGCTCTAAATCAGTCAAATTGTGTGGCTTATATTTATGTAAAATGTGGTTCTGATGAATTGTAATACAAACTAGAGATGAGCGCCTGAAATTTTTCGGGTTTTGTGTTTTGGTTTTGGGTTCGGTTCCGCGGCCGTGTTTTGGGTTCGAACGCGTTTTGGCAAAACCTCACCGAATTATTTTTGTCGGATTCGGGTGTGTTTTGGATTCGGGTGTTTTTTTCCAAAAACACTAAAAAACAGCTTAAATCATAGAATTTGGGGGTCATTTTGATCCCAAAGTATTATTAACCTCAAAAACCATAATTTACACTCATTTTCAGTCTATTCTGAATACCTCACAATATTATTTTTAGTCCTAAAATTTGCACCGAGGTCGCTGTGTGAGTAAGATAAGCGACCCTAGTGGCCGACACAAACACCGGGCCCATCTTGGAGTGGCACTGCAGTGTCACGCAGGATGTCCCTTCCAAAAAACCCTCCCCAAACAGCACATGACGCAAAGAAAAAAAGAGGCGCAATGAGGTAGCTGTGTGAGTAAGATTAGCGACCCTAGTGGCCGACACAAACACCGGGCCCATCTAGGAGTGGCACTGCAGTGTCACGCAGGATGGCCCTTCCAAAAAACCCTCCCCAAACAGCACATGACGCAAAGAAAAAAAGAGGCGCAATGAGGTAGCTGACTGTGTGAGTAAGATTAGCGACCCTAGTGGCCGACACAAACACCGGGCCCATCTAGGAGTGGCACTGCAGTGTCACGCAGGATGTCCCTTCCAAAAAACCCTCCCCAAACAGCACATGACGCAAAGAAAAAAAGAGGCGCAATGAGGTAGCTGTGTGAGTAAGATTAGCGACCCTAGTGGCCGACACAAACACCGGGCCCATCTAGGAGTGGCACTGCAGTGTCACGCAGGATGTCCCTTCCAAAAAACCCTCCCCAAACAGCACATGACGCAAAGAAAAAAAGAGGCGCAATGAGGTAGCTGTGTGAGTAAGATTAGCGACCCTAGTGGCCGACACAAACACCGGGCACATCTAGGAGTGGCACTGCAGTGTCACGCAGGATGTCCCTTCCAAAAAACCCTCCCCAAACAGCACATGACGCAAAGAAAAAAAGAGGCGCAATGAGGTAGCTGTGTGAGTAAGATTAGCGACCCTAGTGGCCGACACAAACACCGGGCCCATCTAGGAGTGGCACTGCAGTGTCACGCAGGATGTCCCTTCCAAAAAACCCTCCCCAAACAGCACATGACGCAAAGAAAAAAAGAGGCGCAATGAGGTAGCTGACTGTGTGAGTAAGATTAGCGACCCTAGTGGCCGACACAAACACCGGGCCCATCTAGGAGTGGCACTGCAGTGTCACGCAGGATGTCCCTTCCAAAAAACCCTCCCCAATCAGCACATGATGCAAAGAAAAAGAAAAGAAAAAAGAGGTGCAAGATGGAATTGTCCTTGGGCCCTCCCACCCACCCTTATGTTGTATAAACAAAACAGGACATGCACACTTTAACCAACCCATCATTTCAGTGACAGGGTCTGCCACACGACTGTGACTGATATGACGGGTTGGTTTGGACCCCCCCCAAAAAAGAAGCAATTAATCTCTCCTTGCACAAACTGGCTCTACAGAGGCAAGATGTCCACCTCATCTTCACCCTCCGATATATCACCGTGTACATCCCCCTCCTCACAGATTATCAATTCGTCCCCACTGGAATCCACCATCTCAGCTCCCTGTGTACTTTGTGGAGGCAATTGCTGCTGGTCAATGTCTCCGCGGAGGAATTGATTATAATTCATTTTAATGAACATCATCTTCTCCACATTTTCTGGATGTAACCTCGTACGCCGATTGCTGACAAGGTGAGCGGCGGCACTAAACACTCTTTCGGAGTACACACTTGTGGGAGGGCAACTTAGGTAGAATAAAGCCAGTTTGTGCAAGGGCCTCCAAATTGCCTCTTTTTCCTGCCAGTATAAGTACGGACTGTGTGACGTGTCTACTTGGATGCGGTCACTCATATAATACTCCACCATTCTATCAATGTTGAGAGAATCATATGCAGTGACAGTAGACGACATGTCCGTAATCGTTGTCAGGTCCTTCAGTCCGGACCAGATGTCAGCATCAGCAGTCGCTCCAGACTGCCCTGCATCACCGCCAGCGGGTGGGCTCGGAATTCTGAGCCTTTTCCTCGCACCCCCAGTTGCGGGAGAATGTGAAGGAGGAGATGTTGACAGGTCGCGTTCCGCTTGACTTGACAATTTTGTCACCAGCAGGTCTTTCAACCCCAGCAGACCTGTGTCTGCCGGAAAGAGAGATCCAAGGTAGGCTTTAAATCTAGGATCGAGCACGGTGGCCAAAATGTAGTGCTCTGATTTCAACAGATTGACCACCCGTGAATCCTTGTTAAGCGAATTAAGGGCTGCATCCACAAGTCCCACATGCCTAGCGGAATCGCTCCCTTTTAGCTCCTTCTTCAATGCCTCCAGCTTCTTCTGCAAAAGCCTGATGAGGGGAATGACCTGACTCAGGCTGGCAGTGTCTGAACTGACTTCACGTGTGGCAAGTTCAAAGGGCATCAGAACCTTGCACAACGTTGAAATCATTCTCCACTGCACTTGAGACAGGTGCATTCCATCTCCTATATCGTGCTCAATTGTATAGGCTTGAATGGCCTTTTGCTGCTCCTCCAACCTCTGAAGCATATAGAGGGTTGAATTCCACCTCGTTACCACTTCTTGCTTCAGATGATGGCAGGGCAGGTTCAGTAGTTTTTGGTGGTGCTCCAGTCTTCTGTACGTGGTGCCTGTACGCCGAAAGTGTCCCGCAATTTTTCTGGCCACCGACAGCATCTCTTGCACGCCCCTGTCGTTTTTTAAAAAATTCTGCACCACCAAATTCAAGGTATGTGCAAAACATGGGACGTGCTGGAATTTGCCCATATTTAATGCACACACAATATTGCTGGCGTTGTCCGATGCCACAAATCCACAGGAGAGTCCAATTGGGGTAAGCCATTCCGCGATGATCTTCCTCAGTTGCCGTAAGAGGTTTTCAGCTGTGTGCGTATTTTGGAAAGCGGTGATACAAAGCGTAGCCTGCCTAGGAAAGAGTTGGCGTTTGCGAGATGCTGCTACTGGTGCCGCCGCTGCTGTTCTTGCGGCGGGAGTCCATACATCTACCCAGTGGGCTGTCACAGTCATATAGTCCTGACCCTGCCCTGCTCCACTTGTCCACATGTCCGTGGTTAAGTGGACATTGGGTACAACTGCATTTTTTAGGAGACTGGTGAGTCTTTTTCTGACGTCCGTGTACATTCTCGGTATCGCCTGCCTAGAGAAGTGGAACCTAGATGGTATTTGGTAACGGGGGCACACTGCCTCAATAAATTGTCTAATTCCCTGTGAACTAACGGCGGATACCGGACGCACGTCTAACACCAACATAGTTGTCAAGGACTCAGTTATCCGCTTTGCAGTAGGATGACTGCTGTGATATTTCATCTTCCTCGCAAAGGACTGTTGAACAGTCAATTGCTTACTGGAAGTAGTACAAGTGGGCTTACGACTTCCCCTCTGGGATGACCATCGACTCCCAGCGGCAACAACAGCAGCGCCAGCAGCAGTAGGCGTTACACGCAAGGATGCATCGGAGGAATCCCAGGCAGGAGAGGACTCGTCAGAATTGCCAGTGACATGGCCTGCAGGACTATTGGCATTCCTGGGGAAGGAGGAAATTGACACTGAGGGAGTTGGTGGGGTGGTTTGCGTGAGCTTGGTTACAAGAGGAAGGGATTTACTGGTCAGTGGACTGCTTCCGCTGTCACCCAAAGTTTTTGAACTTGTCACTGACTTATTATGAATGCGCTGCAGGTGACGTATAAGGGAGGATGTTCCGAGGTGGTTAACGTCCTTACCCCTACTTATTACAGCTTGACAAAGGGAACACACGGCTTGACACCTGTTGTCCGCATTTCTGGTGAAATACCTCCACACCGAAGAGCTGATTTTTTTGGTATTTTCACCTGGCATGTCAACGGCCATATTCCTCCCACGGACAACAGGTGTCTCCCCGGGTGCCTGACTTAAACAAACCACCTCACCATCAGAATCCTCCTGGTCAATTTCCTCCCCAGCGCCAGCAACACCCATATCCTCCTCATCCTGGTGTACTTCAACACTGACATCTTCAATCTGACTATCAGGAACTGGACTGCGGGTGCTCCTTCCAGCACTTGCAGGGGGCGTGCAAATGGTGGAAGGCGCATGCTCTTCACGTCCAGTGTTGGGAAGGTCAGGCATCGCAACCGACACAATTGGACTCTCCTTGTGGATTTGGGATTTCAAAGAACGCACAGTTCTTTGCGGTGCTTTTGCCAGCTTGAGTCTTTTCAGTTTTCTAGCGAGAGGCTGAGTGCTTCCATCCTCATGTGAAGCTGAACCACTAGCCATGAACATAGGCCAGGGCCTCAGCCGTTCCTTGCCACTCCGTGTGGTAAATGGCATATTGGCAAGTTTACGCTTCTCCTCCGACAATTTTATTTTAGGTTTTGGAGTCCTTTTTTTACTGATATTTGGTGTTTTGGTTTTGACATGCTCTGTACTATGCCATTGGGCATCGGCCTTGGCAGATGACGTTGCTGGCATTTCATCGTCTCGGCCATGACTAGTGGCAGCAGCTTCAGCAAGAGGTGGAAGTGGATCTTGATCTTTCCCTAATTTTGGAACCTCAACATTTTTGTTCTCCATATTTTAATAGGCACAACTAAAAGGCACCTCAGGTAAACAATGGAGATGGATGGATTGGATACTAGTATACAATTATGGACGGGCTGCCGAGTGCCGACACAGAGGTAGCCACAGCCGTGAACTACCGCACTGTACTGTGTCTGCTGCTAATATATAGACTGGTTGATAAAGAGATAGTATACTCATAACTAGTATGTATGTATAAAGAAAGAAAAAAAAACCACGGTTAGGTGGTATATACAATTATGGACGGGCTGCCGAGTGCCGACACAGAGGTAGCCACAGCCGTGAACTACCGCACTGTACTGTGTCTGCTGCTAATATATAGACTGGTTGATAAAGAGATAGTATACTCGTAACTAGTATGTATGTATAAAGAAAGAAAAAAAAAACACGGTTAGGTCACTGGTATATACAATTATGGACGGGCTGCCGAGTGCCGACACAGAGGTAGCCACAGCCGTGAACTACCGCACTGTACTGTGTCTGCTGCTAATATATAGACTGGTTGATAAAGAGATAGTATACTCGTAACTAGTATGTATGTATAAAGAAAGAAAAAAAAACCACGGTTAGGTGGTATATACAATTATGGACGGGCTGCCGAGTGCCGACACAGAGGTAGCCACAGCCGTGAACTACCGCACTGTACTGTGTCTGCTGCTAATATATAGACTGGTTGATAAAGAGATAGTATACTCGTAACTAGTATGTATGTATAAAGAAAGAAAAAAAAACCACGGTTAGGTGGTATATACAATTATGGACGGGATGCCGAGTGCCGACACAGAGGTAGCCACAGCCGTGAACTACCGCACTGTACTGTGTCTGCTGCTAATATATAGACTGGTTGATAAAGAGATAGTATACTCGTAACTAGTATGTATGTATAAAGAAAGAAAAAAAAACCACGGTTAGGTGGTATATACAATTATGGACGGGCTGCCGAGTGCCGACACAGAGGTAGCCACAGCCGTGAACTACCGCACTGTACTGTGTCTGCTGCTAATATATAGACTGGTTGATAAAGAGATAGTATACTCGTAACTAGTATGTATGTATAAAGAAAGAAAAAAAAACCACGGTTAGGTCACTGGTATATACAATTATGGACGGGCTGCCGAGTGCCGACACAGAGGTAGCCACAGCCGTGAACTACCGCACTGTACTGTGTCTGCTGCTAATATATAGACTGGTTGATAAAGAGATAGTATACTCGTAACTAGTATGTATGTATAAAGAAAGAAAAAAAAACCACGGTTAGGTGGTATATACAATTATGGACGGGCTGCCGAGTGCCGACACAGAGGTAGCCACAGCCGTGAACTACCGCACTGTACTGTGTCTGCTGCTAATATATAGACTGGTTGATAAAGAGATAGTATACTCGTAACTAGTATGTATGTATAAAGAAAGAAAAAAAAACCACGGTTAGGTCACTGGTATATACAATTATGGACGGGCTGCCGAGTGCCGACACAGAGGTAGCCACAGCCGTGAACTACCGCACTGTACTGTGTCTGCAGCTAATATATAGACTGGTTGATAAAGAGATAGTATACTCGTAACTAGTATGTATGTATAAAGAAAGAAAAAAAAAACACGGTTAGGTGGTATATACAATTATGGACGGGCTGCCGAGTGCCGACACAGAGGTAGCCACAGCCGTGAACTACCGCACTGTACTGTGTCTGCTGCTAATATATAGACTGGTTGATAAAGAGATAGTATACTCGTAACTAGTATGTATGTATAAAGAAAGAAAAAAAAACCACGGTTAGGTGGTATATACAATTATGGACGGGCTGCCGAGTGCCGACACAGAGGTAGCCACAGCCGTGAACTACCGCACTGTACTGTGTCTGCTGCTAATATATAGACTGGTTGATAAAGAGATAGTATACTCGTAACTAGTATGTATGTATAAAGAAAGAAAAAAAAACCACGGTTAGGTGGTATATACAATTATGGACGGGCTGCCGAGTGCCGACACAGAGGTAGCCACAGCCGTGAACTACCGCACTGTACTGTGTCTGCTGCTAATATATAGACTGGTTGATAAAGAGATAGTATACTCGTAACTAGTATGTATGTATAAAGAAAGAAAAAAAAACCACGGTTAGGTGGTATATACAATTATGGACGGGCTGCCGAGTGCCGACACAGAGGTAGCCACAGCCGTGAACTACCGCACTGTACTGTGTCTGCTGCTAATATATAGACTGGTTGATAAAGAGATAGTATACTCGTAACTAGTATGTATGTATAAAGAAAGAAAAAAAAACCACGGTTAGGTCACTGGTATATACAATTATGGACGGGCTGCCGAGTGCCGACACAGAGGTAGCCACAGCCGTGAACTACCGCACTGTACTGTGTCTGCTGCTAATATATAGACTGGTTGATAAAGAGATAGTATACTCGTAACTAGTATGTATGTATAAAGAAAGAAAAAAAAACCACGGTTAGGTCACTGGTATATACAATTATGGACGGGCTGCCGAGTGCCGACACAGAGGTAGCCACAGCCGTGAACTACCGCACTGTACTGTGTCTGCTGCTAATATATAGACTGGTTGATAAAGAGATAGTATACTCGTAACTAGTATGTATGTATAAAGAAAGAAAAAAAAACCACGGTTAGGTGGTATATACAACTATGGACGGGCTGCCGAGTGCCGACACAGAGGTAGCCACAGCCGTGAACTACCGCACTGTACTGTGTCTGCTGCTAATATATAGACTGGTTGATAAAGAGATAGTATACTCGTAACTAGTATGTATGTATAAAGAAAGAAAAAAAAACCACGGTTAGGTGGTATATACAATTATGGACGGGCTGCCGAGTGCCGACACAGAGGTAGCCACAGCCGTGAACTACCGCACTGTACTGTGTCTGCTGCTAATATATAGACTGGTTGATAAAGAGATAGTATACTCGTAACTAGTATGTATGTATAAAGAAAGAAAAAAAAACCACGGTTAGGTCACTGGTATATACAATTATGGACGGGCTGCCGAGTGCCGACACAGAGGTAGCCACAGCCGTGAACTACCGCACTGTACTGTGTCTGCTGCTAATATATAGACTGGTTGATAAAGAGATAGTATACTCGTAACTAGTATGTATGTATAAAGAAAGAAAAAAAAACCACGGTTAGGTCACTGGTATATACAATTATGGACGGGCTGCCGAGTGCCGACACAGAGGTAGCCACAGCCGTGAACTACCGCACTGTACTGTGTCTGCTGCTAATATATAGACTGGTTGATAAAAAGATAGTATACTCGTAACTAGTATGTATGTATAAAGAAAGAAAAAAAAAACCACGGTTAGGTGGTATATACAATTATGGACGGGCTGCCGAGTGCCGACACAGAGGTAGCCACAGCCGTGAACTACCGCACTGTACTGTGTCTGCTGCTAATATATAGACTGGTTGATAAAGAGATAGTATACTCGTAACTAGTATGTATGTATAAAGAAAGAAAAAAAAAACCACGGTTAGGTGGTATATACAATTATGGACGGGCTGCCGAGTGCCGACACAGAGGTAGCCACAGCCGTGAACTACCGCACTGTACTGTGTCTGCTGCTAATATATAGACTGGTTGATAAAGAGATAGTATACTCGTAACTAGTATGTATGTATAAAGAAAGAAAAAAAAACCACGGTTAGGTGGTATATACAATTATGGACGGGCAGCCGAGTGCCGACACAGAGGTAGCCACAGCCGTGAACTACCGCACTGTACTGTGTCTGCTGCTAATATATAGACTGGTTGATAAAGAGATAGTATACTCGTAACTAGTATGTATGTATAAAGAAAGAAAAAAAAACCACGGTTAGGTCACTGGTATATACAATTATGGACGGGCTGCCGAGTGCCGACACAGAGGTAGCCACAGCCGTGAACTACCGCACTGTACTGTGTCTGCTGCTAATATATAGACTGGTTGATAAAGAGATAGTATACTCGTAACTAGTATGTATGTATAAAGAAAGAAAAAAAAACCACGGTTAGGTGGTATATACAATTATGGACGGGCTGCCGAGTGCCGACACAGAGGTAGCCACAGCCGTGAACTACCGCACTGTACTGTGTCTGCTGCTAATATATAGACTGGTTGATAAAGAGATAGTATACTCGTAACTAGTATGTATGTATAAAGAAAGAAAAAAAAAAAAACCACGGTTAGGTCACTGGTATATACAATTATGGACGGGCTGCCGAGTGCCGACACAGAGGTAGCCACAGCCGTGAACTACCGCACTGTACTGTGTCTGCTGCTAATATATAGACTGGTTGATAAAGAGATAGTATACTCGTAACTAGTATGTATGTATAAAGAAAGAAAAAAAAACCACGGTTAGGTGGTATATACAATTATGGACGGGATGCCGAGTGCCGACACAGAGGTAGCCACAGCCGTGAACTACCGCACTGTACTGTGTCTGCTGCTAATATATAGACTGGTTGATAAAGAGATAGTATACTCGTAACTAGTATGTATGTATAAAGAAAGAAAAAAAAACCACGGTTAGGTGGTATATACAATTATGGACGGGCTGCCGAGTGCCGACACAGAGGTAGCCACAGCCGTGAACTACCGCACTGTACTGTGTCTGCTGCTAATATATAGACTGGTTGATAAAGAGATAGTATACTCGTAACTAGTATGTATGTATAAAGAAAGAAAAAAAAACCACAGTTAGGTGGTATATACAATTATGGACGGGCTGCCGAGTGCCGACACAGAGGTAGCCACAGCCGTGAACTACCGCACTGTACTGTGTCTGCTGCTAATATATAGACTGGTTGATAAAGAGATAGTATACTCGTAACTAGTATGTATGTATAAAGAAAGAAAAAAAAACCACGGTTAGGTCACTGGTATATACAATTATGGACGGGCTGCCGAGTGCCGACACAGAGGTAGCCACAGCCGTGAACTACCGCACTGTACTGTGTCTGCTGCTAATATATAGACTGGTTGATAAAGAGATAGTATACTCGTAACTAGTATGTATGTATAAAGAAAGAAAAAAAAACCACGGTTAGGTCACTGGTATATACAATTATGGACGGGCTGCCGAGTGCCGACACAGAGGTAGCCACAGCCGTGAACTACCGCACTGTACTGTGTCTGCTGCTAATATATAGACTGGTTGATAAAGAGATAGTATACTCGTAACTAGTATGTATGTATAAAGAAAGAAAAAAAAACCACGGTTAGGTGGTATATACAATTATGGACGGGCTGCCGAGTGCCGACACAGAGGTAGCCACAGCCGTGAACTACCGCACTGTACTGTGTCTGCTGCTAATATATAGACTGGTTGATAAAGAGATAGTATACTCGTAACTAGTATGTATGTATAAAGAAAGAAAAAAAAACCACGGTTAGGTGGTATATACAATTATGGACGGGCTGCCGAGTGCCGACACAGAGGTAGCCACAGCCGTGAACTACCGCACTGTACTGTGTCTGCTGCTAATATATAGACTGGTTGATAAAGAGATAGTATACTCGTAACTAGTATGTATGTATAAAGAAAGAAAAAAAAACCACGGTTAGGTGGTATATACAATTATGGACGGGCTGCCGAGTGCCGACACAGAGGTAGCCACAGCCGTGAACTACCGCACTGTACTGTGTCTGCTGCTAATATATAGACTGGTTGATAAAGAGATAGTATACTCGTAACTAGTATGTATGTATAAAGAAAGAAAAAAAAACCACGGTTAGGTGGTATATACAATTATGGATGGGCTGCCGAGTGCCGACACAGAGGTAGCCACAGCCGTGAACTACCGCACTGTACTGTGTCTGCTGCTAATATATAGACTGGTTGATAAAGAGATAGTATACTCGTAACTAGTATGTATGTATAAAGAAAGAAAAAAAAACCACGGTTAGGTCACTGGTATATACAATTATGGACGGGCTGCCGAGTGCCGACACAGAGGTAGCCACAGCCGTGAACTACCGCACTGTACTGTGTCTGCTGCTAATATATAGACTGGTTGATAAAGAGATAGTATACTCGTAACTAGTATGTATGTATAAAGAAAGAAAAAAAAACCACGGTTAGGTCACTGGTATATACAATTATGGACGGGCTGCCGAGTGCCGACACAGAGGTAGCCACAGCCGTGAACTACCGCACTGTACTGTGTCTGCTGCTAATATATAGACTGGTTGATAAAGAGATAGTATACTCGTAACTAGTATGTATGTATAAAGAAAGAAAAAAAAACCACGGTTAGGTGGTATATACAATTATGGACGGGCTGCCGAGTGCCGACACAGAGGTAGCCACAACCGTGAACTACCGCACTGTACTGTGTCTGCTGCTAATATATAGACTGGTTGATAAAGAGATAGTATACTCGTAACTAGTATGTATGTATAAAGAAAGAAAAAAAAAACCACGGTTAGGTGGTATATACAATTATGGACGGGCTGCCGAGTGCCGACACAGAGGTAGCCACAGCCGTGAACTACCGCACTGTACTGTGTCTGCTGCTAATATATAGACTGGTTGATAAAGAGATAGTATACTCGTAACTAGTATGTATGTATAAAGAAAGAAAAAAAAACCACGGTTAGGTCACTGGTATATACAATTATGGACGGGCTGCCGAGTGCCGACACAGAGGTAGCCACAGCCGTGAACTACCGCACTGTACTGTGTCTGCTGCTAATATATAGACTGGTTGATAAAGAGATAGTATACTCGTAACTAGTATGTATGTATAAAGAAAGAAAAAAAAACCACGGTTAGGTCACTGGTATATACAATTATGGACGGGCTGCCGAGTGCCGACACAGAGGTAGCCACAGCCATGAACTACCGCACTGTACTGTGTCTGCTGCTAATATATAGACTGGTTGATAAAGAGATAGTATACTCGTAACTAGTATGTATGTATAAAGAAAGAAAAAAAAAAAAACCACGGTTAGGTGGTATATACAATTATGGACGGGCTGCCGAGTGCCGACACAGAGGTAGCCACAGCCGTGAACTACCGCACTGTACTGTGTCTGCTGCTAATATATAGACTGGTTGATAAAGAGATAGTATACTCGTAACTAGTATGTATGTATAAAGAAAGAAAAAAAAACCACGGTTAGGTGGTATATACAATTATGGACGGGCTGCCGAGTGCCGACACAGAGGTAGCCACAGCCGTGAACTACCGCACTGTACTGTGTCTGCTGCTAATATATAGACTGGTTGATAAAGAGATAGTATACTCGTAACTAGTATGTATGTATAAAGAAAGAAAAAAAAACCACGGTTAGGTGGTATATACAATTATGGACGGGCTGCCGAGTGCCGACACAGAGGTAGCCACAGCCGTGAACTACCGCACTGTACTGTGTCTGCTGCTAATATATAGACTGGTTGATAAAGAGATAGTATACTCGTAACTAGTATGTATGTATAAAGAAAGAAAAAAAAACCACGGTTAGGTCACTGGTATATACAATTATGGACGGGCTGCCGAGTGCCGACACAGAGGTAGCCACAGCCGTGAACTACCGCACTGTACTGTGTCTGCTGCTAATATATAGACTGGTTGATAAAGAGATAGTATACTCGTAACTAGTATGTATGTATAAAGAAAGAAAAAAAAACCACGGTTAGGTGGTATATACAATTATGGACGGGCTGCCGAGTGCCGACACAGAGGTAGCCACAGCCGTAAACTACCGCACTGTACTGTGTCTGCTGCTAATATATAGACTGGTTGATAAAGAGATAGTATACTCGTAACTAGTATGTATGTATAAAGAAAGAAAAAAAAACCACGGTTAGGTCACTGGTATATACAATTATGGACGGGCTGCCGAGTGCCGACACAGAGGTAGCCACAGCCGTGAACTACCGCACTGTACTGTGTCTGCTGCTAATATATAGACTGGTTGATAAAGAGATAGTATACTCGTAACTAGTATGTATGTATAAAGAAAGAAAAAAAAACCACGGTTAGGTGGTATATACAATTATGGACGGGCTGCCGAGTGCCGACACAGAGGTAGCCACAGCCGTGAACTACCGCACTGTACTGTGTCTGCTGCTAATATATAGACTGGTTGATAAAGAGATAGTATACTCGTAACTAGTATGTATGTATAAAGAAAGAAAAAAAAACCACGGTTAGGTCACTGGTATATACAATTATGGACGGGCTGCCGAGTGCCGACACAGAGGTAGCCACAGCCGTGAACTACCGCACTGTACTGTGTCTGCTGCTAATATAGACTGGTTGATAAAGAGATAGTATACTACTAATATTATATACTGGTGGTCAGGTCACTGGTCACTAGTCACACTGGCAGTGGCACTCCTGCAGCAAAAGTGTGCACTGTTTAATTTTAATATAATATTATGTACTCCTGGCTCCTGCTATAACCTATAACTGGCACTGCAGTATTGCTCCCCAGTCTCCCCCACAATTATAAGCTGTGTGAGCTGAGCAGTCAGACAGATATATAATATATATAGATGATGCAGCACACTGGCCTGAGCCTGAGCAGTGCACACAGATATGGTATGTATGTGACTGAGTCACTGTGTGCTGTGTATCGCTTTTTTCAGGCAGAGAACGGATTATAAATAAAAGTGGTGGTCACTGGTCACTATCAGCAAAACTCTGCACTGTACACTACTGAGTACTCCTAATGCTCCCCAAAATTAGTAAATCAAGTGTCTAAACGGAGAGGACGCCAGCCACGTCCTCTCCCTATCAATCTCAATGCACGTGTGAAAATGGCGGCGACGCGCGGCTCCTTATATAGAATCCGAGTCTCGCGATAGAATCCGAGCCTCGCGAGAATCCGACAGCGTCATGATGACGTTCAGGCGCGCTCGGGTTAACCGAGCAAGGCGGGAAGATCCGAGTCGCTCGGACCCGTGAAAAAAAACATGAAGTTCTGGCGGGTTCGGATTCAGAGAAACCGAACCCGCTCATCTCTAAAAACATTAACAAAGTAAGTCCAAATCATAGTATTTAAAATGAAATGTATGAAGTTTATCATTCATAATGATTAAATATAACAGAATGAATGTTTATTATTGCACAAAAAAACATTATTTAGGGCCACTAGCTGTGAAGAAGTTGAAGGACCCATTTTCCCTTAAGGCACTCTATTGAATCAGAGGCAAAGCAGTAAACATCTTATTAAACAACAAGTGCAGAAAAGCAAAAGACAGCAGCCTCTAGAGTCATGTTAATTATCTCAGGGTTGGTGTCAGTAAGAAGGCTGTCTGGCAGTTTCTAAGGCAGTCAGATGGTAGAGCCAACATTTAAACATCCCCAAGGTCTTGCAGTTACAACACTGTCATATTTCAAATGACAGGAAATACTTATGAACACACCGACATTAACCTCCTCAATTATATTCAATGTCAAGGTTTCCTAAATAGGCAAACCATTCATTTTTAATGTATAGATTAAAAAAAATACATGGAAGTAACATTTCCTAGGGTGCAAGGAAAGCCTGTGGAAATATACACTTGAGCTGCAAAATAGCATTTTGAAAAAAATCTGTGTAACATGCATTATTTAAGAAGAAAAAATTAAATAAACACCCATTACCTGCAGCATTATTCATACTGTTTGTGGAGTTGCAGTTTTTGTCACCAACCTACAGTATCTTAATATATGCTACAGTGAGTATTAAGCACGTCTTGTATTTTTAAATGTAAACATGTTTGTAGTGGGAGTGACTAGACTAACATGTATCCAAGCATTTTAACATTAACTAGTAGACTGGAGTAATGATGGTAGGCTCTAGGCAGCCTTTTCTAGGAAGTGTTTGATGTCTTATGAACCTCTATATCATATTCGGTTCATGCATACACATACCTCCCAACATGACCCTCTCCAGGAGGGACACAATGCTCTGTTTCTGGACTTCTCTCTTCATTTATGATTGCCGGCACCTGTGTTGAACAGGTTAATGGATAAGAAAGGTGTTTCAGCACAGGTGATGGCAATCATAAATTAAGAGGGAAGTCCAGGAGCAGAGCATTCTGTCCCTCCTGGAGAGGGTCATGTTGGGAGGTATGCATATAAGTTATTTTTTAACATTTTGCACTATAAAATGTAATTCACAGTACTTACTGTGTAGATCACTCTGCAGATCAGATAAAAGCTCCAGTCTTCAGAGCAATTATCCAATCACTGTGCACCTATACATCAGGCATTTCCAACCTCAGTCCTGAAGGCACATAAACAGTGCAGGTTTTCGTCATATTTAGGCTTCAGCACAAATGGTTAAATCAAAATAACTGAGGTACTAATTAAGTCACTTGTGCTCAAGTGTGGATATCATTAAATCCTGGACCATTGGTGTGCCTTGAGGACCATGGTTGGGAATGCCTGCCATACACGCTGAGCTATTTTCAGCTCAGTGTGTACTTTTGTTAAGGGGATCAGGAGGTTCGGCATCTCAATTTATAAGCACGGCATACAATGCAACTTTCCAATCTGACAGCTTTATGTTAGGTTACTTTTTAAAAATGTTAATTACAGCATGACAATTCTTATGTATTTATCTGGGTATTAGCATAGATTTATTATATGGAAAGGTGTCAGGAAACATTGCACGATACTTTTATATGTGATATTCTTCTACACGTTGTTAAGTTTGTTTAATTATAGCATGACAATTCTTATGTATTTATCTGGGTATTAGCAAAGATTTATTATATAGAAAGGTGTCAGGAAACATTGCACAATAATTTTATATGTGATATTCTTCTACACATTGTTGGTCATTCTGAGTTGTTCACTCGCTAGCTGATTTTAGCAGCATTGCAAACACTAGGCCGCCGCCCTCTGGGAGTGTATCTTAATTTAGCAGAATAGCGAACGAAATATTAGCAGAATTGCTACTAAATAATTCCTTGCAGTTTCTGAGTAGCTCCAGACCTACTCCTAGATTGCGATCACCTCAGTCCGTTTAGTTCCTGGTTTGATGTCACAAACACGCCCTGCATTCGGCCAGCCACTCCCCCGTTTACCCAGTCACTCCTGCCTTTTTACCTGGCACGCGTGCATTTTTTAGCACACTCCCTGAAAACGCCATGTTGCCGCCCAGAAACACCCACTTCCTGTCAATCACACTACGATCACTCGAGCATTGAAAAAACGTTGCTCGAGCTTGTGTATATCTACTAAGTTTTGTGTTAAATAACTAAAAGCATGCGCACTGTGTATCATGCGCATGCGCATTTTCTACCTACTCGCTCCGTTTCTAAAAACGACAAAGAGCGAACAACTCGGAATGACCACCAACATTGTTTGTTTAGTGTTAACATATTCAGTCAATTGTTATGTAGTGACTACAAAATAGCTTTATAAATATACTGTATGTTACTGTATTTAATGCTTGTATAATAGTTATGTTGTGTCTTATTGGAATTTTAGAGTGTTATTTGTGTTAGAATAGTTGAGCACTACTGTGCAGTCTCCAAAATGGATGATGCTTCATTCCCTTACCAAGATGGCCACCATTACTACTACTGCACCTGCATGGCACCTTGTTACTGTGTATGAATGACATAATGGGTAACGGACATCTCTCCCTTAGCTCCAAAGACCTGCTACTGCTGGACCACTATTCAAGCACATGCACCCCTACTGCTTCCAGTAGACAGTCGCTGGATGGTGATCTGTCTGAGGCCAGCTCCACTATATGCTCTGCATCATGCCCATCAACCAGTGTAACAATGACAGCAGCTGCACCATCACTTGATCAACAAACCCCACTGCCGTGTTAAGCTAAAAAGTGGTCTGGCCCTTGGGTCAATTACATTTCTGCTGGTGTGCAAATTAACTTTGCCAAACCACCAACTGCTAACACATTTCCAACAATTTGAACAACTATTAAGTAATAACAAGTATTATATAACTGCACAGTAGGGCACAGAGAAGGGGTGGTCTTCAGTTTGCCGGCGACCGGGCTCCCGACGACCAGCATGCCGGCACAGGAATCCCGGGCACTGGCATACTGACAAGTTTTCTCCCTCTTGGGGGTCCACAACCTCCCTGAAGGGAGAATAGATAGCGTGGCAAGTGCAATGAGCACACAAGGGGCTCATTTGCGCTCACCCAGCTGTCAGTATGCTGGCGGTCGTGATTCCAGCGCCAGTATGCTGGCCGCCGGGAGCCAGACCGCAGGCATAACATACTACATCCCAGAGAAGTTATAACTCATAATGTGACATTGAGAGAAGTTGGGACAGCTTGGCTGTGGAGCAAATCCACCAGACAATAGTGAAATGTTAATGGTCATAAATAAATAATGTCAAACCGCTCTAATCAAGCTGGTAACATTCCTCAGGTGCTGTGGGAGGGGGTTACTCTGGACAAGAAAAACAAAGGGATTTTTCCCACGCACTCTACTGGCTGCTAGTAAGAAGAACTATGGAGGTCATTCCGAGTCGTTCGCTCCGAAAATTTCTTCGCATCGCAGCGTTTTTCCGCTTAGTGCGCATGCGCAATGTCCGCACTGCGACTGCGGCAAGTAAATTTGCTATGAAGTTTGGATTTTTACTCACGGCTTTTTCTTCGCTCAGGCGATCGTAGTGTGATTGACAGGAAATGGGTGTTACTGGGCGGAAACAGGCCGTTTTATGGGCGTGTGGGAAAAAACGCTACCGTTTCCGGAAAAAACGCGGGAGTGGCTGGAGAAACGGAGGAGTGTCTGGGCGAACGCTGGGTGTGTTTGTGACGTCAAACCAGGAACGATAATCACTGAACTGATCGCAGATGCCGAGTAAGTCTGAAGCTACTCTGAAACTGCTACGAGATGTGTAATCGCAATATTGCGAATCTTTCGTTCGCAATTTTAAGAAGCTAAGATTCACTCCCAGTAGGCGGCGGCTTAGCGTGTGCAATACTGCTAAAATCGCCTTGCGAGCGAACAACTCGGAATGAGGGCCTATATACTATGTAATAATAGAAAATTTAGAGCTCGTCGTTACATATGTTTTGCAAAAGATATGATAAGCCTCCAGGCCACTTCACAGCTGCTCTATTACTGGAGGTCCCTAACTAAGCATAAGTCCAGGGCTTGGACCCCACAAAGTCTGCTCAGGCCCGACCACCTCAGGGCAGCACACCATTGAGATACTAAAGTGTTAATATGTGTTAATAAGAAAGAAGCAGAAACTGTGTGTTAGAAAGTGATACAAAAATAAGGGTGTTAATAAAATACTCAAAAGAGTAATATTAGTGGAAAAACAGGAGTGTTACATAAGTGCTAAATAAATATTATGGCGTGCTACCCCAAGGTAGCCCAGTCACACCAGACCTGGGGGGTACCACTCCCCAAACTCACACACAGCATGATAATAATTATATCCACTATGGGTCATACAATTGCTTAATGTACGGCCATGGTCATGGTCATGTCTGACTCAGACAGTATGGAATAAAGTGCTAGTAGGAGGACACTGCTAAGTACAAGAAGGGAGGCGATAGATGAATAGACCATGCTTTCAGTCTCTGGTATGTGAACTGCACCACATTAGGGTGAGAAAAGTAATGGAGTTATATTTTCTCAATCAATGGTTTTCAGTTATTTACTAACAGGATATTTTGTATGCCTGCTGTGGTTTAAATCCAGAAGCTTTAACTGTTTTTGTCAGGGAGTTACCTAATATCTGTATTCGTTTGGGATATTGGTTAGAGATGTGCACCGGAAATTTTTCGGGTTTTGTGTTTTGGTTTTGGGTTCGGTTCCGTGGCCGTGTTTTGGGTTCGAACGCGTTTTGGCAAAACCTCACCGAATTTTTTTTGTCGGATTCGGGTGTGTTTTGGATTCGGGTGTTTTTTTAAAAAAACCCTAAAAAACAGCTTAAATCATAGAATTTGGGGGTCATTTTGATCCCAAAGTATTATTAACCTCAATAACCATAATTTCCACTCATTTTCAGTCTATTCTGAACACCTCACACCTCACAATATTATTTTTAGTCCTAAAATTTGCACCGAGGTCGCTGGATGACTAAGCTCAGCGACCCAAGTGGCCGACACAAACACCTGGCCCATCTAGGAGTGGCACTGCAGTGTCACGCAGGATGGCCCTTCCAAAAAATACTCCCCAAACAGCACATGACGCAAAGAAAAAAAGAGGCGCAATGAGGTAGCTGTGTGAGTAAGCTAAGCGACCCTAGTGGCCGACACAAACACCTGGCCCATCTAGGAGTGGCACTGCAGTGTCAGGCCGGATAGCCCTTCCAAAAAATACTCCCCAAACAGCACATGACGCAAAGAAGAAAAAAATGAGGCGCAATGAGGTAGCTGTGTGACTAAGATAAGTGACCCTAGTGGCCGACACAAACACCTGGCCCATCTAGGAGTGGCACTGCAGTGTCACGCAGGATGGCCCTTCCAAAAAACACTCCCCAAACAGCACATGACGCAAAGAAAAATGAAAGAAAAAAGAGGTGCAAGATGGAATTGTCCTTGGGCCCTCCCACCCACCCTTATGTTTTATAAACAGGACATGCACACTTTAACCAACCCATCATTTCAGTGACAGGGTCTGCCACACGACTGTGACTGAAATGACGGGTTGGTTTGGACCCCCACCAAAAAAGAAGCAATTAATCTCTCCTTGCACAAACTGGCTCTACAGAGGCAAGATGTCCACCTCATCATCATCCTCCGATTCATCAACGTGTACATCCCCCTCCTCACAGATTATCAATTCGTCCCCACTGGAATCCACCATCACAGCTCCCTGTGTACTTTGTGGAGGCAATTGCTGCTGGTGAATGTCTCCATGGAGGAATTGATTATAATTCATTTTAATGAACATCATCTTCTCCACATTTTCTGGATGTAACCTCGTACGCCGATTGCTGACAAGGTGAGCGGCGGCACTAAACACTCTTTCGGAGTACACACTTGTGGGAGGGCAACTTAGGTAGAATAAAGCCAGTTTGTGCAAGGGCCTCCAAATTGCCTCTTTTTCCTGCCAGTATACGTACGGACTGTCTGACGTGCCTACTTGGATGCGGTCACTCATATAATCCTCCACCATTCTTTCAATGGTGAGAGAATCATATGCAGTGACAGTAGACGACATGTCCGTAATCGTTGGCAGGTCCTTCAGTCCGGACCAGATGTCAGCATCAGCAGTCGCTCCAGACTGCCCTGCATCACCGCCAGCGGGTGGGCTCGGAATGCTGAGCCTTTTCCTCGCACCCCCAGTTGCGGGAGAATGTGAAGGAGGAGATGTTGACAGGTCGCGTTCCGCTTGACTTGACAATTTTCTCACCAGCAGTTCTTTGAACCCCTGCAGACTTGTGTCTGCCGGAAAGAGAGATCCAAGGTAGGTTTTAAATCTAGGATCGAGCACGGTGGCCAAAATGTAGTGCTCTGATTTCAACAGATTGACCACCCGTAAATCCTTGTTAAGCGAATTAAGGGCTCCATCCACAAGTCCCACATGCCTAGCGGAATCGCTCAGTGTTAGCTCCTCCTACAATGTCTCCAGCTTCTTCTGCAAAAGCCTGATGAGGGGAATGACCTGACTCAGGCTGGCAGTGTCTGAACTGACTTCACGTGTGGCAAGTTCAAAAGGTTGCAGAACCTTACACAACATTGAAATCATTCTCCACTGCGCTTGAGACAGGTGCATTCCACCTCCTATATCGTGGTCAGTTGTATAGGCTTGAATGGCCTTTTACTGCTCCTCCAACCTCTGAAGCATATAGAGGGTTGAATTCCACCTCGTTACCACTTCTTGCTTCAGATGATGGCAGGGCAGGTTCAGGCGTTTTTGGTGTTGCTCCAGTCTTCTGTACGTGGTGCCTGTATGCCGAAAGTGTCCCGCAATTCTTCTGGCCACCGACAGCATCTCTTGCACGCCCCTGTCGTTTTTTAAATAATTCTGCACCACCAAATTCAAGGTATGTGCAAAACATGGGACGTGCTGGAATTTGCCCATATTTAATGCACACA